>NW_020837946.1:86804301-87250615 GCF_003676395.1 Aethalodelphis obliquidens | reverse complement strand
ACACACACACACACACACACAATTGAATATATACATAACTGAATCACTTTGCTGTACGGTAGAAGTTAACACAACATTATAAATCAACTATACTTTAATTTAAAAAATAATAAAAAGAAACTCTTTGTCGGGCTTCCCTGGTGGCGCAGTGGTTCAGAATCCACCTGCCAATGCAGGGGACATAGGTTTGATCCCTGGTCTGGGAAGATCCCACGTGCTACAGAGCAACTAAACCCATTCGCCACAACTACTGAGTCTGCGCTCTAGAGCCCTCTAGCCACAACTACTGAGCCCATGAGCCACAACTACTAAGCCTGTGTGCCACAACTACTGAAGCCCATGTGCCTAGAGCCCGTGCTCCGCAACAAGAGAAGCCACAGCACCACAACGAAGAGTAGCGCCCCGCTCGCCACGACTAGAGAAAGCCCATGCACAGCAATGAAGACTCAACACAGCCAAAAATGAATAAATAAAATTTTTAAAATCTGAAAAAAAAGAAACTATTTTGTCAATAAATATTTATGAGCACCAACTCAGAGGAGCACTTTGAGGAATGTAAGACATAAAAGAATGACAGGATCCTAATGAAACTAAAGTTAGAGTTTATAGATGAATAGAGAGGTGCTGCCCTAGAGTAACTTTTAAGGAAACAGGAATGAATTTAAAATTTGAGGTATAAAAGGATTCAGATAAATGAAAGAACTATATCAAAGGAGAATAACAACACAACACAGGTATGGAAAGAAATTAGATTCTGTCCAGCAGGAATCATTATTAATTTCTCTTAAGACACAATGTATATTTTCCAAGAAATTATTTATTCTTTTTATATTACTTTGAAAAAAAAATGAGTTGAAGAGAAGCTCAGAACAAGCACAGCAATGCTCAGAATGCCTGTGTGGGTAAATGTATACCAAAAATGTCTGGAAAATTTGTGATGACAATTAGTATTTTAAGTTTTGGAATGAAAGGATGCCATCAGGTGAGGAGTTGAACAAATCTCACTTGGTTTTCATTCTTACTCTGGAAATGTGGATACTCAATAGGGGATCCTTCAGGTCTCTTCCTAAGTTCACTGCTCTTAAAAACAGTTTATTAGAAATGCAGTGAAAAATTATTTCTAGAGCATATGATAAAGCATTTTGTCTATAATAAACCATATATTTTATTTAACGTTCACCAAAGAATATAAAACAAGGTATTGTTTAGTAAGCAGGGGAAAAAACATGGACAAGTCTATAGGTTTAAAATATCATGAAATATAGTAAAATTCACTGGGAAACATTCAATTCATGCAGAACATTTCAGGATTCTCTCTGTGATATAGTTTGCTTTAACATAATCAAGTTAAATGACTATTATATTAGGATAGGCATCAAAATTTAATCAATTCAATAGTTCAGCACTGATAAGATATCCTTCAGCATTTACTTGAACTTTGAGGGCCAGAGATAGTGACTCTTATGAGCTTAATGGTAAGCAGATTTCAGAACAGAAGAACCTACAACATTAAATTTCATTAGGCTGATATCCACAATGCTTGCTTTGTGAAATTTTTTTATTTCATTTAATGAAATTTTTGATTTCATTCTTGTAGTTTCAAAACAGGGAATTTCAGGTTAATAAATTTGTGGAGGACACTCATGAAGTTCGGGATTTACTCCCTACTTTAATCTACTTTTACTCTGATGGCTGCCTCTTGCACTGCAATTGTCACTGAGGAATCTTCGATGGGGGTGTGGGGTGGGGGAATGGGACGGGCTGCTTCTACTGTCCAGAAGTTGGTCATCAGAGATTAGTTAAGGATCTGCTGGGGTGAGTCCCACAGATAGTTTCTGCTCTAGTAGCTATCTCTTCAGGTGTAAACTTTTAGCAAGTTCCATTACACCCCAGTTATGACCTTGGGAAAACTTCAGCGGCTCCAGAGAACTAAGATGGTGAAGTGGTTTCTACTGCTTTATGTTCTAGGTGTCCTTTCTGTGCTCAGAGAAAAAAACAAAAGTAATATGGAGAAGATGATTGAGAAATCATGCCTGCTGCTGCTCACAGACTGTCACCTCTCTGACCTCTAAAAGTTGCAGCATGAAGAAATAGTGAGTTATTGGAGGCAAGAGCATGACCAAGAAAATAATCTTGCAACGTCTTTGCTGACCACAGCCTATTCGCAGCCACTGTGAAGCCTGCCAATCATAAAATACTTCATAATCCAATACCACTCATTTCTAAAAAGATGATGAATGGGCTTACTTCAACCATAAGATGAAAGGTGAGGAAAATTTTGATGTTGATGTCTACAGAAATAATTAATGGTACTTTATGGCAGCACAATTTATCAGGGACGTCACAGCACTTGGGCCCCTGTGAACTAAAGTGATGACAATTACTACACTGAAATTTTGACAACTAAATTTGAAGCAAACTAAGGAGTGTATTGAATAAAACAAACTCCTTGATATATAATAATCCAACAATAAGGGTCTTTAATGAGAATAAGACATCACTTGTCAATATTATTTCTGCGCTTTGACAATCTTTACAAGGGTATGAAAAAATTATGATTTAAAAGTATTTTATATCCAGATATTTTTAATTTAAGTAAGACTTTGCTTTTAGAAAATTATGAGAACTGCTCAATATTTTCCAATTTCATTTTGTTGATATTTTGAGGGACCTAAAAGCATTATATTCAATAAATATTAGAAAAGATTAGTTCCAACTAATAACAATAAAACAACAAATATTCCTCTCACAAATTCTATTTATTGCCTGTTTATATGTATTTAAGGGTCATGTGTTATTATTGTCCTCATTTCTTAGATAATAACAAATCAGGAAATTTGTTAAAGTTGATTTTCCACATTTTTCAGTTTAAAATTTATTTAAAGTAATTAATTGCCATGAATTTGCAATGGATAGAGTTATATACTCTTCACTTTAGTTGTCTTTGAGACAGGAGGAAGTGATCTGAAAGCCAACAAAGATATAAGGCAGGGAATATCCAAACAAACTGAATGACAGCTTTTATATTGAAGACGCTCTTAGAAAGTTAAATTCTCAACATTGAGGGTATTAATGAGTGACTCTGAAACCACCGATGGGCACAATTAGTATTGAGCCTCGGCTTTTTGGTTTGTTTATTTTTATATTTGTTTTTAAGAAGTAACAAAAAGAAGTCCTGTTTAATCATAAACATGTTTTCCTTTACCTGGCCTTAACAAGACTATACCAGGGACTTCTAAGTTATAATAGAACCTTCCTGATTCCACAAATAATTGTAAAGTAAGCTAAACTAAAATGTGAAACAAAAATGTATTCCTCTGGCCTTGAATATCTTTAAAACACTTGCTAATAAATATGAATTCAAAACCTAACCTTTGAGGAAACCAGCATTTCTAGATAACATGAAATAAACATTAATACTTCAACTCTCTAAAATTCAAGAAATACTACTAAAATTTCAAGGATTTCAATTAATCATAATATCAAGGTAGGAATCATCACAGCAAAGTATATAGTCTTTGGAAGAAAACACAAGATGTAGTCTTGCATCCTATTTCTAACCTATAGGTATTTCCTAGAATCAATTCACAGGCATACCTATTTCTTAGCAATTCCTTAAGACCAAAAGTGTGTAAATGAAATGTATATTCAGGATGATGATTCTTCAGGCACTCCCAGACTTTTGATTGACATTGAATAATGTACTTCTAGTATATTTTCAGAAGATTTTGTTAAGAATGCTTTAAATAAAAATGTTTTCTTCCCAAGTCTGTGTATCTAAATGATTAGAACCTGAAATTTTAACAATGTGGTTAAGTGGAATTTTATTCTAGCGTAGAACACCTTGAACTATTTTATTATTTTTTACATTTCACATACTCCTACTAGTGTTCCAGCTGTCTGTATCCTGTTTTCCAAGATCCTAGTGATATTGGACAAAGATTAATATTGCAGCTCTCCTGTTTATCACCCATACACCAAAATGGCTTTTATCACAGTGAGCAAAATTACTTACCGTGCTCTGTCTTCACTTTCACTGACTGGCAACACTGTGATTTCATTCACGTGTGAAGTATTTTTAAATCTAATTATTCTTACAACCAGTTAGGAGAAAGGGTCATTATTCTAGCTCATTAGCTGTTTAATTGGAATGCATAACAGTGAATCTGTGTTTTGACTCTCTAATTCCAATATTCAGCACTGCTTGGAAAGGAAAATTGTGTAATATGATTCTGGGAACTATAAATAACATATATATTTCTTTCTGTCCTTTCTTGACTGATATAGCACTCTAGAAATATTCTGTGCAACATCTGACTTCTATAGTTGAGACTTACAAATTATATATGTCGTATTTTGTAAACATATGCAAACAAAACTTGTGCTGTGTGCACGCACATGCACGCACATACTCCAAAAGATTATTTATATCCACTTTCATGTTTTCAGATCAAGGAATGGCTTGAGCTGACTGATGAAATAAAATAAAGTATTTATTCAAAAGTATATAAAGAGGAAAAAATGACAAAGGGGCAGCATTACCTTATTTTTCTGTTACTGTAGTCTACATATATACATGTGTATCTCCATGTACCTAGAGAGACTCTCCAACCAGTGACAGGAACAATAGCAGAGTTTTGGGCTGTGTCTTAACATAGAGAAGAGTGAAAAACTAAACCAAACAAATACAGTGACTGCATATCACAGCACCAGTAGGAAGAACAATCCTGAAACATTTAAACAAAATATCTGTTGAAGACTGTAAGTATGTGATAGAGATTCATTACAAACTCAAGTTTTATCTTCCATCAATGCTTTTGAGCCATTGCATAATGGCATTGTATTACTTTCCTATCACTGCTGTATCAAATTACCATAAACTCAGTGGCTTATAACACAAATTTATTATCTATCGTTCTGTAGATGAGAAATCAGACACGGATCTTACTGGGCTAAGATCAAGGTGTTAAAGGGGTTTATTTCTTTCTGGAGGTTCTAGGGGACAATATGTTTCCGTGCAATCTCCAGCTCTAGAGAGTTGCTCACTTTCCTTTGCTGATGGCCCCCTTCCTCCAGTATCAGAGGTAAGAGTGGCTAGTGGACTCCTTCACACTTAGAATCATGCTGACCTCTTCCATAGTCACATTTCCCTCTAATCTCTTTTCTTCCCTCTATCCTCCACTTTTAAACGTTGATATGATTACATTTGGTCCACCCTGTCAATCAAGGAAATTTCTCTATTTTAAGATTGGCTAATTAGCAGTCATAATTCCATCTTCCAATTTAATTCTCCTGTGTTTATCACATATCATATTTATAGGTTCTAGGGATTAGGCTGTGGACAACTCTGGGGAGCAGATGATTATTCTGCCTTGCACAAGTCTACTCTTTGGCCTCACAAAGATTCACATTCATTACAAGTGCAAAATACACTCATTCATCCAAAGTCGCCCACATTTTCAACCTATTACAGAATTAACAGAAGTCCAAAATCGTTTCTAAATCTCATTAGCTCAAAAGTCCCATCAAAATTATCCAAATTAGGTATGAGAAAGACCTTGGGTATGATTCACCCTGGGGCAAAATTTTCCTCCACCTGTGAGTCTGTGAAACACAAAAAGCAAGTCATTTGTTCTCAAATTATAATGGTACAGATGTAGGATAACAAGTACTGATATTCAGGTACAAAAAGAATGAAAATGGAAGGAAAACAGTCACTTGTCCAAAGTAATTTCAAAATCCATCCAGGCAACCATCATTTCTTTCTTTTTTTTTTAAATATGTCCCCTGGGACCCTCTATCCTTCCCCAATAAGAACTGTTGCCTCTTACACTGGCAGTGCAACTGTTATCCTAAGACATTTCCTTTTGCATTTCCAGTATTGGATTTCCTCTTTCCTCTATTCCCTATCTTCCTCTTTTTTTTTTTTTCCACTTTTTAAAATTTTTTAACATCTATTGGGGTATAATTGCTTTACAATGGTGTGTTAGTTTCTCCTTTATAACAAAGTGAATCAGTTATACATATACATCTGTTCCCATATCTCTTCCCTCTTGCATCTCCCTCCCTCCCACCCTCCCTAACCCACCCCTCTAGGTGGTCACAAAGCACTGAGCTGATCTCCCTGTGTTATGTGGCTGCTTCCCACTAGCTATCTATTTTACGTTTGGTAGTGTATATATGTCCATGCCACTCTCTCACTTTGTCACAGCTTACCCTTCACCCTCCCCATGTTCTCAAGTCCATTCTCTACGTCTGCATCTTTATTCCTGTCCTGGCCCTAGGTTCTTCAGAACCAATTTTTTTTTTTTATTCCATATATATGTGTTAGCATACGATATTTGCTTTTCTCTTTCTGATTTACTTCACTCTGTATGACAGACTCTAGGTCCATCTACCTCACTACAAATAACTCAATTATTTTTTCTTTTTATGGCTGAGTCATATACCATTGTATATATATGTCACATCTTCTCTATCCATTCATCTGTCGATGGACACTTAGGTTGCTTCCATGTCCTGGCTACTGTAAATAGAGCTGCAATGAACACTGTGGTACATGATTCTTTTTGAATTATAGTTTTCTCAGGGTATATGCCCAGTAGTGGGATTGCTGGGTCATATGGTGGTTCTATATTTAGTTTTTTAAGGAACCTATATAGAGTTCTCCATAGTGGCTGTATCAATTTACATTTCCACCAACAGTGCAAGAGAGTTCCCTTTTCTCCACACGCTCTTCAGCATTTATTGTTGTAGATTTTTGATGATGGCCATTCTGACCCGTGTGAGGTGATACCTCATTGTAGTTTTGATTTGCATTTCTCTAATGATTAGTGATGTTCGGCATCCTTTCATGTGTTTGTTGGCAGTCTGTATATCTTCTTTGGAGAAATGTGTGTTTAGGTCTTCTACCCATTTTGGGACTGGGTGGTTTGTTTCTTTGATATTGAGTTGCATGAGCTGCTTGTAAATTTTGGAGGTTAATCTTTTGTCAGTTGCTTTACTTGCAAGTATTTGCAAATATTTGCAAATATTTTCTCCCATTCTCCCAAGGTTGTCTTTTCATCTTGTTTATGGTTTCCTTTGCTGTGCAAAACCTTTGAAGTTTCATTAGGTCCCATTTGTTTATTTTTGTTTTTATTTCCATTTCTCTAGGAGGTGGGTCAAAAAGAATGCTGCTGTGATTTATGTCATAGAGTATTCTGCCGATGTTTTCCTCTAAGAGTTTTATAGTGTCTAGCGTTACATTTATGTCTTGAATCCATTTTGAGTTTATTTTTGTGTATGGTGTTAGGGAGTGTTCTAATTTCATTCTTTTACATGTAGCTGTCCAGTATTCCCAGCACCACTTATTGAAGAGGTTGTCTTTTCTCCACTGTATATTCTTGCCTCCTTTATCAAAAATAAGGTGACCATATGTGCGTGGGTTTATCTCTGGGCTTTCCATCCTGTTCCATTGATCTATATTTCTGTTTTTGTGCCAGTACCACACTATCTTGATTAATGTAGCTTCGTAGTATAGTCTGAAGTCTGGGAGCCTGATTCCTCCAGCTCCATTTTTTTCTTTCTCAAAATTGTGTTGGCTCTTCAGGGTCTTTTGTGTTTCCATACAAATTGTGAAATTTTTAGTTCTAGTTCTGTGAAAAATGCCATTGGTAGTTTGATAGGGATTGCATTGAATCTGTAGATTGCTTTGGGTAGTACACTCATTTTCACAATGCTGATTCTTCCAAGAACGTGGTATATCTCTCCATCTGTTTGTATCATCTTTAATTTCTTTCAACAGTATCTTACAGTTTTCTGCATACAGGTCATTGGCTCCTTAGGTAGGTTTATTCCTAGGTATATTATTCTTTTTGTAGCAATGGTAAATGGAGTGTTTCCTTGATTTCTCTTTTAGATTTTTCATCATTAGTGTACAGGAATGCAACAGGTTTCTGTGCATTAATTTTGTATGCTCCTACTTTACCAAATTTGTTGATTAGCTCTAGTAGTTTTCTGGTAGCATCTTTAGGATTCTCTATGTATAGTATCGTGTCATCTGCAAAGAATGACAGATTTTCTTCTTTTCTGATTGGATTACTTTTATTTCCTTTGCTTCTCTGATTACTTTGGCTAAAACATACAAAACTATGTTGAATAATAGTGGTAAGAGTGTAAAACCTTGTCTTCTTCCTCATCTTAGTGGAAATGGTTTCAGTTTTTCACCATTGAGAATGATGTTGGCTGTGGGTTTGTAATATATGGCCTTTATTATGTTCAGGTAAGTTCCCTCTATGCCTACTTTCTGGAGGGTTTTTATCATAAATGGGTGTTGAATTTTGTCAAAAGCTTTTTCTGCATCTACTGAGAAGATCATATGGTTTTTCTCTTTCAATTTGTTAATATGGTGTATCACATTGATTGATTTCCATATATTGAAGGATCCTTCCATTCCTAGGAAAAAATCCACTTGATCATGGTCTATGATCCTTTTAATGTGCTGCTGGATTCTGTTTGCTAGTATTTTGTTGAGGATTTTTGCATCTATGTTCATCAGTGATATTGGCCTGTAGTTTTCTTTCTTTGTGACATCTTTGTCTGGTTTTGGTATCAGGGTGATGGTGGCCTCATAGAATGAGTTGGGGACTGTTCCTCCCTCTGCTATATTTTGGAACAGTTTGAGAAGGATAGGTGTTAGGTCTTTTCTAAATGTTTGATAGAATTCGCCTGTGAAGCAGTCTGTTCCTGGGCTTTTGTTTGTTGGAAGATTTTTAATCACAGTTTCAATTTCAGTGCTTGTGATTGGTCTGTTTATATTTTCTATTTCTTCCGGGTTCAGTCTCAGAAGGTTGTGCTTTTCTAAGTATTTGTCCATTTCTTCCAGGTTGTCCATTTTATTGCCATAGAGCTGCTTGTAGTAATTTCTCATGATCCTTTGTATTTCTGCAGTGTCAGTTGTTACTTCTCCTTTTTCATTTCTAATTCTATTGATTTGAGTCTTCTTTTTTTTTTCTGGATGAGTCTGGCTAATGGTTTATCAATTATGTTTATCTTCTCAAAGAACCAGCTTTTAGTTTTATTGAAATGTGCTACTGTTTCCCTCATTTTTCATTTATTTCTGATCTGATCTTTATGATTTCTTTCCTTCTGCTAACTTTGGGGGTTTTTTTGTTCTTCTTTCTCTAATTGCTTTAGGTGTAATGGTTAGGTTGTTTATTTGAGATGTTTCCTGTTTCTTGAGGTAGGATTGTATTGCAATAAACTTCCCTCTTAGAACTGCTTTTGCTGCATCCCATAGGTCTTGGGTCATCGTGTTTTCATTGTCATTTGTTTCTAGGTAATTTTTTATTTCCTCTTTGATTTCTTCAGTGATCTCTTGGTTATTAAGTACTGTATTGTTTATCCTCTATGTGTTTGTATTTTTTACAGATATTTTTTCCTGTAATTGATATCTAGTCTCACAGCATTGTGGTAGAAATGATACTTGATATGATTTCAATTTTCTTAAGTTTACCAAGGCTTGATTTGTGACACAAGATATGATCTATCCTGGAGAATGTTCCATGGGCACTTGAGAAGAAAGTGTATTGTGTTGTTTTTGGATGGAACGTCCTATAAATATCAGTTAAGTCCATCTTGTTCAATGTAGCATTTAAAGCTTGTGTTTCCTTATTTATTTTCATTTTGGATGATCTGTCCATTGGTGAAAGTGGGGTGTTAAAGTCCCCTACTATGATTGTGTTACTGTCAAATTCCCCTTTTATGGCTGTTTGCATTTGCCTTATGTACTGAGGTGCTCCTATTTTGGGTGCAGAAACATTTACAATTGTTACATCTTTTTATTGGATTGATCCCTTGATCATTATTTAGTGTCCTTCTTTGTCTCTTGTAATAGTCTATCTTAAAGTCTATTTTGTCTGATATGAGAATTGCTACTCCAGCTTTCTTTTGATTTCCATTTGCATGGAATATCTTTTCCCATCCCGTCACTTTCACTCTGTATTTGTCCTTAGGTCTGAAGTGGTTCTCTCTTACATAGCATATGTACAGGTCTTGTTTTTGCATCCATTCAGCTAGTCTATGACTTTGGCTGGACCATTTAATCCTTTTACATTTAAGGTAATTATCGATACGTATGTTTCTATTACCATTTTCTTATTGTTTTCGGTTTGTTATTGAAGTCTTTTCCTTCTCTTGTGTTTCCTGCCTAGATAAGTTCCTTCACCACTTGTTGTAAAGCTGGTTTGGTGGTGCTGAATTCTCTTAGCTTTTGCTTGTCTGTAAAGGTTTTAATTTCTCCATTGGATCTGAATGAGATCCTTGCTGGGTAGAGTAATCTTGGTTGTAGGTTTTTCCCTTTAATCACTTTAAATATGTCCTGTCACTCCCTTCTGGCTTGCAGTGTTTCTGCTGAAAGATCAGCTGTTAACCTTATGGGGATTCCCTTGTGTGTTTTTTGTTGTTTTTCCCTTGCTGCTTTTAATATTTTTTCTTTGTATTTAATTTTTGGTAGTTTGATTCATATGTTTCTTGGCATGTTTCTCCTTGGATTTATCCTGTATGGGGCTCTCTGTGCTTCCTGGACTTGATTATTTCCATTCCCATATTAGGGAAGTTTTCAGCTATAATCTCTTCAAATACTTTCTCCGTCCCTTTTTTTTCTCTTTTTCTTCTGGGACCCCTATAATTCGAGTGTTGGTGCCTTTAAAGTTGTCTCAGATGTTTCTGAGACTGGTTCTTTTTTCTTTATTCTCCTCTGCTGTAATTATTTCCACTCCTTTATCTCCCAGGTCCCTTATCCGTTCTTCTGCCTCAGTTATTCTGCTGTTGATTCCTTCTAGAGAATTTTTAATTTCATTTATTGTGTTGTTCATTATTGTTTGTTTGATCTTCAGTTCTTCTCAGTCCTTTTTAAACGTTTCTTGTGTTTTCTCCATTCTATTTCCAAGATTTTGGATCATCTTTTCTCTCATTATTCTGAATTATTTTTCAGGTAGACTGCCTATTTCCTCTTCATTTGTTAGGTCTGGTGGGTTTTTACCTTGCTCCTTCATCTGTTGTGTGTTTCTCTGTCTTCTCATTTTGCTTCACTTACTGTGTTTGGGGTCTCCTTTTCTCAGGCTGCAGGTTCGTGGTTCCCCCTGTTTTTGGTGTCTGCCCCCAGTGGCTAAGGTTGGTTCAGTGGGTTGTGTAGGCTTCTTGGTGGAGGGGACTAGTGCCTGTGTTCTGGTGGATGAGGCTGGATCTTGTCTCTCTGGTGGGCAGGACTGAGTCCGGTGGTATATTTTGGGGGTGTCTGTGACCTTATTATGATTTTAGCCAGCCTCTCTGCTAATGGGTGGGGTTGTGTTCCTGTCTTGCTAGTTGTTTGGCATAGGGTGTCCAGCACTGTAGCTTGCTGGTTGTTGAGTGGAGCTGGGTCTTAGCATTGAGATGGAGATCTCTGGGAGAGCTTTCACCGTTTGATATTATGTGGAGCCTAGAGGTCTCTGGTGGACCAATGTCCTAAACTCAGCTCTCCCACCTCAGAGACACAGGCCTGACACCCATCTGGAGCACCAAGACCTTGTCAGCCACACAACCAGAGAGCAACCAAATCAAAAAACAAGTCCACCAATGATAACAAGTTCTAAAAACTAGGACAAATGGTAAAAGCAAAGCTATACAGATAAAATCACACAAAGAAGCATACACACAAAAAGAGAAAAAGAAAAAAATATACATATACCATATAAAAAAAATGTAGGAAGAGATCAACCAAATTAATAAACAAATCTACCAATGATAATAAACTCTAAATACTAAACTAGGATAAACATAAAACTGGGAACAAATTGGAGGCAGAAGGCAAACCCCAAGTCTACAGTTGCTCTCCAAGTCCACTGCCTCAATTTGGGATGATTAATTGCCTACTCAGTTATTTCACAGATGCAGGGTGCATCACGTTGATTGTGGAGATTTAATCCACTGCTTCTGAGGCTGCTGGGAGAGATTTCCTTTCTCTTCTTTGTTCGCACAGCTCCCAGGGCCTCAGCTTTGGATTTGGCCCTGCCTCTGCGTGTAGGTCGCCGGAGGGCGTTTGTTTTTCGCACAGACAGGACGAGGTTAAAGGAGCCACTGATTCGGGGACTCTGGCTCACTCAGGCCGGGGCGGTGGGTGGGGGGGTAGGGGTATGGAATGTGGGGCACGCCATGCATTCTTCCAGGGAGGTTGTCCCTGGATCCCGGGACCCTGGCAGTGGCGGGCTGCACAGGCTCCCCGGAAGCGGGGTGTGGATAGTGACCTGTGCCCGCACACAGGCTTCTTGATGGCGGCAGCAGCAGCCTTAGTGTCTCATGCCCGTCTCTGGGGTCCGCGCTGATAGCCACAGCTTGCTCCTGTCTCTGGAGCTCGTTTAGGCAGTGTTCTGAATCCCCTCTCCTCACGCACCCCGAATCAATTGTCTTTTGCCTCTTCAGCAGCTCCAGACTTTTCCCCGGACTCCCTCCCGGCTAGCCGTGGTGCGCTAGCCCCTTCAGGCTGTGTTCACACCACCAACCCCAGTCCTCTCCCTGGGATCCGACCAAAGCCCGAGCCTCAGCTCCCAGCCCCTGCCCGCCCCGGCAGGTGAGCAGACAAGCCTCTCGGGCTGGTGAGTGCCAGTCGGCACCGATCCTCTGTGCGGGAATCTCTCCACAATTGCCCTCTGCACCCTGTTGCTGCGCTCTCCTCCGTGGCTCCGAAGCTTCCCCCCTCCGCCACCCGCAGTCTCCGCCCGCGAAGGGGCTTCCTAGTGTGTGGAAACCTTTCCTCCTTCACAGCTCCCTCCCACTGGTGCTGGTCCCATCCCTATTCTTTTGTCTCCTTTTTTTCTTTTTTCTTTTGCCCTACCCAGGTACGTGGGGAGTTTCTTGCCTTTTGGGAGGTCTGAGGTCTTCTTCCAGTGTTCAGTAGGTGTTCTGTAGGAGGTGTTCCACATGTAGTTGTATTTCTGATGTAGTTGTGGGAAGGAAGGTGGTCTCCACGTCTTACTCTTCCACTGTCTTGAAGGTCTCTCCCATCATTTGCTTTTAAAGCTTAATAATAATCCACAGTGGCTCACAGCTCCACCCTCTAGTCTCCACCCTCAGAGTCATCTTTATTTTTCAAGGAAGATAGTACGTTTGCAGCTGAGTGGTTTTATCTGCCTGTTTTGTACTTGTAGCATTTTTGTGGTCAACAGCCTTCTTTCATTTTGTACACTCTCTGTCTTTTTCCAATCCAAGCTAACATTTTTCTACTGGCATAAAATTCTCAAGGACCCTGTGGGTCTCCCATGTATGTCATGGGATTCAACCTATTAAACAAGAGCCTACTCCACAGATTTTTTTCCCTAGATAATTCTATCTCTATTTTTGGCATCTCTTGGGATGGTAGAGGGAACCTATGAGTCACATACTTAATCTCTTCAAGGACCTTTTTGTATGACCTTTTAATTTTTCTGATATTTGAGCAAAAGGTTGTCCAGACACACCATAGGCTTTTTTTCTAGACCATGGTTTCTTTCCAGTGAATTTCTTAACTTTGCATCCTTCGCCATTTGGGTAGGTTAAGAATTAGAGAAATCATTAAGTTTTACTTTTTTTTTTTTCCTGTTTAGTTTAGTTTACTTGTTTAATAGTTCTTTGATTAGTTTATCTTTCTTCTTTCACATTTTACTGTAAGCAGCAAGAAGGAAACCAGGCCACACATTCAACACCTTACTTGTAAATCTCTTCTAAATATCCAAGTTATATGACTTACAAATTCTGCTTTCCATGTATTTATAGAACATATTCTGCAAAGTTACTGCCATTTTGTAACAAGGATTCTCTTTCCTCCAGTTCCCAATAACATATACTTCATTTCCTTCTGTTCCTCCACAAGCAGTGCCTTTAAAGTCTATATTTCTCCTAACAGGCCACTTACAATGATTCAGGTATTCTCTAAGGTGATATGTGTTTTCTCTAAGCTGATCTTCACTTCCTTATAAGTCCTCACTAGCAGAGTCATTAATGTTCATATATCTACTAACTGTCTTTTAGAGGAAATCTGGTCGTTTTTATCATGCTCCTCAAAATTTTCCCAGCCTCTGCCTTTTGCCCAATTCCCAAGTCACTTCCACATCTTTAGGTATTTGCTAGAGAAATATACCACTTCTAAGTACTAAAATCTGTATTCGATTTCTATTGCTTCTGTAACAGATTACCACAAAACTGGTGGCTTAGAAATTTATTATTTTATAAATTTAAATTTATAAATCACCCACTTATTATTTTACAGTTTAGTAGTTCAGAAGTCTGGCCTTGGTTTCACTTGGCTAAGATCAGGTGTTGACAGGGCAGTGTTCCTTCTGAAAGTCTCAAGGGAAAAATCCACTTTTTCATTTTCTTACTTTTTCTGGCTTCTGGAAGCTGCCCACTTTTCTTGCCTCATGAATCCCTTCATCCAAAGGCAGCAATGGTGGACTGAGTTTTTCTCACATTGGCTCATCCAAACTGCTTCAGTCCTCCTGTCTGAGTCTCTCCTTCTGCCTCCCTCTTCTACTTTTAAGGACCTTTGTGATTACATTGACATCATCCAGATAATTCAGGATAATCTCCCTATCTTGATGTCCTTAGCTTAAAAATATTTGAAAGTCCTTTTTGCCAAGTGAAAAGGTATTTCACATTTTTTTTAGGACATGGACATATTTAGGCGAGCCCTTTATTCTGCCTATAATGTTTCAATAAATAATGTAACATATTTAATGTTATACAGGTTGACTATATTATCCAAAGTCAGTAATTTTTCCAATTATGCACTTAGTTCCACTCTGAGAACAGTGTGAGAAAAGAGTAAAATGTAAAACAAAACAAAAAATGCTATGTGCTTCAATCCAGATCATACCCTATTTACTGTCCATTATATCACAAAGGCACCGTACATTTTCCTTGTTGAGATTTTTTTTTTTTTTTTTTCGGTACGCGGGCCTCTCACTGCCGTGGCCTCTCGCGTCGCGGAGCACAGGCTCCGGACGCGCAGGCTCAGCGGCCATGGCTCACGGGCCCAGCCGCTCCGCGGCATGTGGGATCCTCCCGGACCGGGGCACGAACCCGTGTCCCCTGCATCGGCAGGCGGACTCTCAACCACTGCGCCACCAGGGAAGCCCCCCTTGTTGAGATTTAAATGTTATTTTCTCTTTTTTTGGTCTGTATTTACTTTCTTAAGGCTGAAATACTCAATTCTGAAAATGGAGAAACAAAGTGACTTTATCACTTTTTCCACCTGCATGATATTGACATCTGAAACATTTCACAAGTAAAAATCTTCAGACCATAGCACCTCTTTTAAGTATACAAGACTAAAAACTTGCTGTGTCTACTTATAACTTAGACCTAGTACAGATCAATTTAGTAATGTGTTATTCTCTTGCTAGCTCTAAAACACACATAATATGGTACCCCCTGTAGAGAAGAGGAAAGACGTGAAATCAATGGAAATGGAAACATTCTGCTTATTGAAACATTCTGCTTATTAGCAGCCCAGAAGTTGTTTCCTCAAAGCCTGTCTTTAGGACAATAGTTCCCATTCTTGACTGATCATTAGCCTCTCGTGGGAAGATTTTTTTAAAAATTCAGCTTCCAGTCCTTTCCCTAGAATTAATGAAAGAGAATCTCCAAAGTTTGATCTCTATATAAGGATTACTTTATGAACTCTAGTAAAATTTAAGTTTTTACTTTTTGATGGTATTCACTTTAACATTGGTGTAATGTGCCACTCATATTGGAGATACCATATATGCTTTTACATTTACTTCACTTTTGGTCTGAATTTTGTAAATCTAATAGAAAAAGGAGGATTTATTGTTCCTTTAGTAGTTACTAATTTTGCCTGCATAGAGTAACAAATAGGAGAGTTACTGAGTCTGGAGTAAGGCCAGGAGAACTTGGAAGACATGGTTCTACCAGCTTTAAAGAGGATACTTTTTATAGCCCAGAATTCCTTCAGTTCCCAAGGAATCATGTTGATAGTGATAACCGATGTGTACGTTGTCTGCTCATCTATATTTGCCATCACTGTCTTGTCCATTTCCTTGTCATGGTGATATAATTTTTCACAACTTTCCTTGATTTATTCCTCTTTTTAGCATCAGTTAACGGTTTTCTCAATATGATATTATATGCAAGGTCATGGAGCATAAGGGCCATACACCATTCCTCCCTGTTATAACACAGGCTAGAACAGAGCTGTGCCCATTGCTGTTTTAGGCTCACAGAAGTACTGAAATGCATTAAATGAGGTCATCACATTCTGGAAGCCTAACCCTCTTTTCATAGTGGATCAGTGGTCTGTTAATGGTTGTATTTTTTCTCTGATTATAATTTATTTAAAGTGTTTGTGTTTCTTTCTCTTCCATCAAAACTATAAGAATTTGAATTCATCTTCGCAACTACAATACATGAATAATAGAATACTACTGAAGAAACGTTTGTTGAATTAATATGATAATGAGAAAATGGTCCCACCCTTCTCCCTCTCTTTCTTCTTCCCACTCTTCCTCTCGCCTTCACACTTTTCATTATTAGGTCTAAATCATAAGACTGTGTCTGATGTGTGTCACTTTTGTGAAATTTGGGGGGGCTTTGGTATGTGTATGAGTGTGTGTGTGTTCACACATATGTGAATATATTTAATTTATTGCATGGCTACTATTTACAACTGTAAGTGATCTTGCCAAAATCATGCTGTAATTTCGAAAATGATTATGGCCAGAGGCTGAAAGAGGATTCTTACCAGTGTTCATTCTCTTCTGGTAGAATTCCAGTCATAGTGCAGCCCTCCTGATTTTTTTTATAACTAATTTTTATTGGAGTATAGCTGCTCTACAATGTTGTGTTAATTTCTACTGTACAGCAAAGTGAATCAGCTATATGTATACATATATCCCCTCTTTTTTGGATTTCCTTCCCATTTAGGTCACCACAGAGCACTGAGTAGAGTTCCCTGCGCTATACAGTGGGGTCTCATTAGTACCTATTTTATACACAGTATCAATAGTGTATATATGTAAATACCAATCTCCCAATTCATCCCACCCTCCCCTTCCCCCCCTTGGTGTCCATACATTTGTTCTCTATGTCTGTGTCTCTATTTATGTTTTGCAAATATGATCATCTATACCATTTTTCTAGATTCCACATATATGCGTTAATATATGATATTGGTTTTTCTCTTTCTGACTTACTTCATTCTGTATGACAGTCTCTAGGTCCATCCATGTCTCTACAAATGACCCAATTTCATCCTTTTTTATGGCTGAGTAATATTCCATTCTATATATGTACCACATCTTCTTTATCCATTCCTCTGTTGACAGACATTTAGGTTGCTTCCATGTCCTGGCTATTGCAGCCTTCCTGATTTGAATTTAGAACTAACATCTTCATAAAATAAGCATTGAGGAAGATCACATTAATACTCTTGGGAAGACAGCTGCTCTGCATTAGGTATGAAGCACTTTGAGTGATGACTTCAGAACTGTTTTTTTTTCTGAAGAGATCCAATAACTATTTCACCTTCCCCACCTCTACCCTGAACCTTAGTGACTGTTGTCATCTTACTCTGATGACCACTCACTTACTTCATGATTTACTCAGGCATTGATTTTGGCCTGTCTTTGCAAATCTGATTCCGTAAATTCATGTTTACAAATGTTAATATAAGTCTCCATTAAGAAAAAAAATACAACAAAGCATTTTCCATAAGGACACAATAAATATCTTCTCAATTTGTACTTGTGAGAAGAATCTGCACGTGAAGTTTTATCTTTAAAAATGGATAGGGTTACAAAAGAATGACAAGCCTTTAAGGAGTAAAAACTTGTATATGATAGAATACTTGCTTGTAGCTAAATTTATATATTTAAAAAGATTAGTGTTTTTGCAATCATGTCTCTATTTCTTTTTTGCTAATCAACATGTTTGTTTTACAGTGCTTTATAAAACAATTTGTGCAGTAATTAAATGTCTAACAGGGGTTTTTATGACTGTTTGCTGAACACAAATGTAGTTTAGCTTAGTAGTTTGGAGTTATTAAGTGAGCCATCATAATTTAATGTTTTAAATAAAACAAATTACAGACCTTTTCTTAGCTTTGCAGGAGGATCATATCACAATGGAATTTATGTACTTCACATGTAACTGATTCTACATTCCCAGCAACCCATTTGCAAACACATCGATAAAACTCTGCTCTTTCATTTAGGTTTGTTCTTTAAGGCAAACAGTCCACAGCAAATAGAAATAAAGGGGAAAATTGATTTTCTTGTAAGAGGAAATGGAAAGGGAGGAACTAATATTTATTGAGCACCTACTACATGTCAGCCACTATGCTTGATATCTTACGTCCTCTCATTTGTCACACCATAACCCACAGAGACGCAATTTATCCACATTTTATAGGTCATGAAAATGAAACTGAGGCTTAGTGAGGAGGTTGAATAACTTGTCCTAAGCTTACTTGTCTTTGTCAAATAAATGGCAAAGTTGGCAAAGTTTGGTTCTAACACAAATAATTTACTTCCCTCCCCAAAACTGCTTCTCAAATTTTCTTACGTTCGTGTCATTTGATGTGCACATACAAACCCATCCAGCACCTTAACTCAACTCTATAATGGTCAGCAGCAGCAGCATCACGGGAATCTTGCAATTATTGAGAACCCATTTCAGTCCAGCATCGTTTATAGCCCGTGTACAGATGCTCACAGTTTTAAAAGGATCATTCAATCCCCTAATCAACTGATATTGATTGAGTACTTCATCTCTTCTTATCTGAAACCAGGGAAACAGCTCATTTCCCTGAGAAGGATGGGAATTCATGAGGGACATCAAATTGCAAATATTTGAGGAAGGAGAGAAATAATGTTTGAGAAGCATTTAAATATATTCCATACATTCTGCTAAATGTTTTCACATATAATAGCTGTTCTAATTTACCCCAAACTCGTTGAGCTCAACCTCTAGCACATGCATGCATGTCTTCTCACTTGTTCTCTCTTTTTCTATCAAATTATTTTACAGAAAAGTAAACTGAGACTGGAGAAGTTAATTAACTGGCTATTATGAGATAGCCAAAAATAGAACTCAGGTTTCTAGGACAATTAAACTCATGCTTCGGGGCACTGGGAATGGTGGCAGAAGCAGTGCCGGTGGATGGGAAGGGATGACTTCCTTCAAGTACCTCTATTTATTTCTTTTATAATAGTAAGTGAAGTATATATTTATTGAAAAACCCCACCTTTCTACCACCTGTAAATCACAATCATTGTTGCAATTTTTTTAAACATCTTTATTGGAGTATAATTGCTTTACAATGTTGTGTTACTTTCTGCTGTATAACAAAGTGAATCAGCTATATGCATACATATATCCCCATATCCCCTCCCTCTTGCGTCTCCCTCCCACCCTCCCTACCCCACCCCTCTAGGTGGTCAAAAAGCACCGAGCTCATGTCCCTGTGCTATGCAGCTGCTTCCCACTAGCTATCTATTTTACATTTGGTACTGTATATATGTCCATGCCACTCTCTCACTTCACCCCAGCTTACCCTCCCCCCTCCCCGTGTCCCCAAGTCCATCCTCTACATTTGTGTCTTCATTCCTGTCCTGCCCCTAGGTTCATCAGAACTTTTTTTTTTTTTAGATTCCATATATATGTGTTAGCATACGTTATTTGTTTTTCTCTTTCTGACTTAACTTCACTCTGTATGACAGACTCTAGGTCCACCCACCTCACTAAAAATAGTTCAATTTTGTTTCTTTTTATGGCTGAGTAATATTCCATTGTATATATATGCAATTTTTAACTTCTTGGCACCCAGCTACCACAAATGTCAGCTAACTCAAAATTATATGGTATATAGATATTTTATGCTCTTAATTTTCTCCTACCATTCTGACCCAGTTCCTGCCATTTCCTCTTTGGTTTCTCTTAACCAAAGGGTAATGTTCTAGGCCAGGATTCTGCAAACTATGGTTCATAGGACATATCTGGCTTATCACTTTTTTTCATATGTTCCACAAAGTAAGATTGGACTTGTACAGTTTTAAGTGGTTGAACAATAACAAAAATCAAAGGAAGAATAATATTTAGTGATATGTGATAATTATATGAAATTCAAATTTCAGTATGCATAATTAACTTTCAGGGTATCACATTCATGCCTACTTGCGTGTTGTCTGTGGCTGCTTCAGTGCTACCACAGCACCGTTGAGTACTTCTGAACTGTACGGCCCACAATCCTTAAAAGAGCTACCATTTGGCTCTTTACACAAAAAGTATGTAGACACTGTTTGAGGCTCTCTTCCCATTCTACACATCCTCAGAAGAACCACTTCCACCCAGGCTGTGATCACAGGTAGCCTCAGACCCAGATACACAGACCCACAGAACAGATAGGCAATCAGACAGTTCCACAGGGCTGGTTCAAAGATCGCTAAACCCAACATGCCCACAATGGGGCTCATTTTCTTCTGCCCCTAAACTGGATCTTCTTCCTGTGATTCCAAGTTCAGAGCAACGCACCAGTCTACTCAATCACCCAAACCAGAAACCTGAGCATCCTTGATTCTTTCCTCTCCCTCACTCATCCCCCAATAAGTACCAGGAACTGTAGACTCTCAACTCCCAAGTCTTCAAATCCATTCTCTCATTGCACAGATCAGCACTAGTTTAGGCTACCATCATGTATTGCCTGCACTAATTCAGCTGTTGCCTAATAAAGATTCCTGACTCCAGGCTTGCTTCATCTACTTTATTCTCTCCATTGATCAGGTCTTTGCAAAGTGCAATTATTTTCATGTCACTACCTTGCTTATAACTCTTCAGTGATTCCTTATTTCCCCTTTAGTATAAAGTCTACACTCTGCTCACCATTTCATATATTCCTAGTCCCTAATTTAAACTCAGGTTTTTGAACACGCTATGCTCCCTTAAAACTAATTTTCTCTAAGAAATGTACCACAGTCTATTCAAATGCCCAGTCCAGAAACCTACCAAACACTCCCTAACCCTTCAAGACTTAAATGATCGTTTTTGTGCCCTAAGTGTTTCTTATTCTCCTTTGTAATCTATCACACTGGAATAAATGATCCTTTGGGGGCAAAGGCCACTTGATCATCGCATTCCCAGACCTACAAAAGCTCTCACATACAGGATATGTGTTAAAAGAATATGTGTTGAATAGAATTGAGTGGAAGTCTGACACATATGTCAAAATAATTGTAGTCAAAATAAATCTTTAAAAACAAAACAAAATCTCTATGTCTTTAGTTATTTCTTTCAAGAAGAAAAGTGGGGTAAAATTATTTTGCTGTTATTTTGTCTGTGAAAATTCTCTAAGAGTATTCAGCAGTGCTAATAAGTATAATCTTAGTCACAGTCAGAAAATATCATTATTTCCCTAGGAAGTCATCTAAAACTGAGAGACATCTATAATCTCAGCACCACTTATAATTTATTTGCTGTCACTATCATTAGACTAATATACTTGATCATGGTTTTATAAAATAAGCATTAATAGAACGATACTCCTATATGTAAAGTATTATATACAAAAGGGCAGCAGCATGGATCTTTAGAAAACAAAGTATAATTGCCTTTTTATTGGGATTAGGTAAAATGTACATGCCTAATCTGAATCTAAGTGTACTGGTAATAACAAGTCTTATTAATTGGAGAGATCAAGTGTGACGCATGGAATAACAAAAGAATTTACATAAAGATCTTATCTAATACTACCTCCCATGCAGTGGGAGTCCTTCAATAAAATATTAAATTCCATCAGTAATTGTCCATATTTATTATCTGAAAACCAAATGCTCCAACAACGGAATTTCTCATTTTTCCTTCACGTTCTATCACCGCATTTTCTTGCCTATAATAAAAGTAACTGCTGCTTTATTTGAGATTGTGTCTTTCTCTTTCCTATTCATATTCAGTTTTGACTAAATCAGTCTGTTCCTATGTGAATTAATTTGTATATTCATTAACATTAAAGAGAGCCAAAGACTCATAGGATATGTTAAGCACAGTAATCAGGAAACAAGTAGTATGTGAGACAAAGGCAGAATTTAACATATTTTGTTAATAGAATAAATAATTTAGTAACCTGTAAGACGTGCCAAAGAATAAACAGAAAATATGATGGAACAAACAAGGGTATTGCTTATGCTTATGGATAGAAAGGGATGGAAAGGTTTATTCAAGATCATGTGACCTCTGGACTGACATTTATGTCACCTCTAAGTGACACTGGTGATACCTGATGTGGCCCAAACAAATATAAGGTACCTGTGACCAAGGACCCACACCCCTTCTCTCACACAGACACAGGGGCAAGTACCCGCAGCCACAGTTATAGTTCCATCATAATTTCAGGAACAGTAGATTTACCAGTTTACCAAATGAGAATTTCCTTTAGAGAATATCTGATACGTTAAGATACTTTCATTTGGGGACTTGAAGAAATAGTTAAAATCCTGTGTGCACACGCTCTCTCTCTCCCATAATGTCTCCCTCCATGTTAATCAAGAAGCTTACTAAAACTGGGGGTTTACCTTAGGGAAGTTCAGGGCAAAGCAGAAAACAGCTTGTCTTTTCAATCACAATCAAAACTCAGGAGAATCAACTGGTAAGCCCATAGGGGATTGACTCAGAAAATTGTCTGAATCAAATTTCAGGCTGAATCTAGCCTCTAGGTACTGCTCTGTAGGCTTCAATTAAGGGTTTAATTCTCTATTCTCTGTTGTAAATCATAGCTGGCCACAGAAAGGCATTCTTAACTACAGCCCCTCCCGCATAATCACCCTGAAGAAATAACATTTCACAGGTTGGACATAAAGCACTGACAGCTTTTTGCAATAAAGTGTGACCTTTACTGTTAAAAAATGTTTTACGACATCTGACAAACCATTTTCTTAATAGAAGGATCTATATTCACTCACTGGATGAATTAAAATAGTGGAAACATTTAATTTTTTGTGGAAGATCTGAACCACAATATGTTTCAAATGAGGAAAATTTCCTTTTATACCTAGGTTCTAAAAATAATAATAGGTCATGCTTTTTGTTAAGGAAGAGAACTAGTCACACCAACAGCACCCACAAAGGGAAAGCTAGACTTATTTAGACAGAGTATCTGTATGCCAGTAGAAACATCCATGAATTTGGAATACTTTACTCTTAATATTACTTACTGTGGGTGCTCTGAGGAAAAGGCAACATAAGAAAAATGCCTTTAAGTGGAATCTGCTTTCACACTACTGCTTTAATGCATCTGTCTCAGGCTTTATGGGGCATTCGAGTGCGCATTAAAATCACAGAAGAACACAAAGTTCCAAATCAAAGGAAGATGAGAGTGAGTTTTGGAAAACTACACAAAACTAGTTTTTAAATAGCTTCTTCTTCTTTAAAGCAAAACAAGAGAATATTCAGTAGTAGGCATTTTTGTTGGACCTCATCACATGAATGCCTGATCAAAGGGGCTTAGGAATCCCCGAAGAGGAGTTTTTAGAGGGTCTCTGTAATATTTTTTCTCTTAATATTTATAATAGTACTCTACAAATGCATTCTTAAAGGCCAAAATGAAAATTACCAGGCTGTGTAAATGACATGCAACATTTCTGGGTATAAGGAACTTCTCTTAAATATATATCTGTGCACATAGCTTTTGAGCATGTTCATATGACATCACTGGAGGTGTCACGTTACAAACAGAACAAAATACAAAGAAACGACGTGGCACAGAATAAAATTCAAAGGGTTCTTATAACTGCTTACCCAGCATACACCTCATTCACAGATAAACATATAAAAACCTAAGATAATATATGTCATCATTTATGTTTCTGCTCCAGAGTCACTTGACGTAAGAACACAGGTTCATCATGCAATCTCCTCATGTTTACCTAGAACATGGGAATCCGCTCAGAGTTTTAGCCTGAGGTTTCATGAAATTAACTTGATCTAGGAGTGACTTAGAGGCAGCTTGGACCTATTTTTGCAAGGAGCTAGAATTCAAATATTTTCTGAAAATAATAGAGAAGCTGAACAAATCATTCATTCATTAATGAATATTCTTAGGAAGGAACCGTGTCTTATTTAACTTTGTATTGCTAAACTCCAGCAGAAGTTGGGAGGAGAATATGTATTCAGCAAATGTATACGAACGAATTGATTTTTAAAAATTCATCGCCACTTGCAAATACATATATCCCTTGTATATTCAGATTAAAAAAGTATCATTAAGACTAGAGCCTCCATTCATCAATATTTCTATAATTTTCTGTGGGGCTTTATAGTATAAGGCAACAGTAGTTACCACTTACAAGTTCAAAGTTGGTTTCTGAAGTACTAAGAGACGATAAAGCCTTCTCTGCAGGGGAGAGTGTTTGGGAGTATAGTTTCCTTGGTTCCCTGCAGGATTTCACAAATCTTTCTCTGCAAGGAATTTGTCTTCAGTGACCTCTAGCCTATTACATCTGCCCAGAAGGCCTCAGGAACTCTCTTTGCTGGTGGTAGGTCATACATTCTAGAACAACTGAATTAGTTTAATGATGAAACTAAAATATGTTTGCCCAAAAGCCCCTTTACAGAACCATATTACTTGAATATTTAAATAACATAATTATCTACTGCTTTGAGTAATACTTTAGAGGAAAAATCACCCCAGAGATACACACGGTGTACACTGTGACCTATAACACCATTTTTTCTCTTCTGCCAGTGCTCCCATCTGCAAGAGTAGTGCTAAATGTGCTTTATTTTACCACATGTAATCAAAACATACCCTGCACTTTGCTCCCCGTCTACTGTGTACTTATCCGCCACGTGATATGCAGGCATCAGACTCATTACAGATTTAGCCGGTGCTCCAGGCCTTCCGCTATATGACTGAGACCTACACTGTCTCTGCCTCCTTCATACAAAAACTCCATGACAATCAAAATGTCTTAGCCATCATTTCAGGGTTAGACATCTCCTTGCCTTTATTTTTACTGTATTTCTTGCACAATACTTCCTGCCTCCTGACTTCCTAAGGCTTAGCTATTTTTCAAAGCTCATTTCATGTCAAATTTATTCAACGAAGTCTTTCCTAACTATTGGAGACCATAATAGTTTTACTTTCATTGATCAATGGTGCAACATGTCGTTGGTACTGTCATCACTAGGTTTGAGGTCTGAAAACTTGAATTTGAGATTCAAGTTTGGCACTGAATAATTGTATAATCTTATGGAATTGTTTCGCTCTTCCTCAGTTTCCTCCCCGTGAAATAGCACAGCAATATCTATAGGATCAGACTGTTGCTTTTACTGAGAAATCTTTGCAGAAATACCTGGCAGAGACGGTGCTCTATTGCTGTTACCCTTTTTGAAATCTTATTTCTCAGTGATCTAGAAGCTTCTTTAGGCATCTACTCCTTCATAGCTTTGACATCATGCATCATAAGTAATAATTATTCTTAATAAATAATGTCATAATTAGTGTTTAATGATAGTTTCCTGTAATCTAGATAGCATATGTAATAAATAGCACAGTATAATGCCTATGTAGCAGTATTTATATAGTATCTGTATAGTTATCACCTAGATCCTATAGTATAATATACAGTAAATATTCTTGATGGTTTGCACTCTACATAGTATAGTAAGTAGCCCCACCCCTAAATAAGCTGCAATACTTTTCAATAATACTTATTTCTAATTCCGACTTAATTCATACATTCCACCAAACATTAAATTATTTAATGTGATTTAAATTCAAAGTGACATCACATTTAAATTAACAGCCAGACAATTTATTTTTGCGAAACAGAAATTGCCACTAGATGTTGGATTATATAGCCATGAGCAGAGGGCAAACTATTAGACTATATTATTGAAGGTATCTGAGAGAGACATATTTTTTTACACAAACTATCGGGGAGCAACACTTATTTTTCCACAGGTACATATATCTAATATTACCTCTTGTGTGTTTTAGTTATTTTCCCAATTTGAACTTTTCTAAATATCATGTTATGCAAATATCTACAGCTATAAATATACATTAGAAAAGTAATTTACTAATAAGGCAAAACCTCTTTATTTACCCTGGAATTTCAAATAACATACTCTCAGGTTTGAGAGCAGCCATGTACTCAAACTGTGATTTTTTTTCCTATATCTGATATTTTTTTTCATTTTTCTTAATACATGTTACAAGCAGATTTCATTTGTTTTAATGTGCATTCCTTCATAGCAGAGTTCAGAATTAACAAGTTTTCAACAGCATATGAAATAATCAGCTATCTTCTCTATACAGAATAGTCAGAATTAAAAAGTAACAAGCACTATAATATTAGTTTCAGTTTGATTTATTTTTACTTAATTTTGATTTACTTGCATAAAATGAAAAGATTTAGTGTTATTTCCTACATTTTGGACTGAGCAACAAACGTTAGGCTCAATTTTTTTTTTTAACGTTAGGCTTAATTTTATCATGCGTTGCTACCCCCAAAAAAGCCAGAAATAAATAATATCAACAAATAAAATTCATAACTAGATCCACTTGTGTTAAATAAAGACTTGGTCTGGGAAAACTGACTGCTACATATCTTCCATTTTACTTATGGTTTAACTACAGTATTAAATCTGTTCTTTCATTTTTGGAAATAAAAGGTGCTATTTAGTGAATAGCCTCTTCTGAGTGTGTTCAAGTGTGTTTGGAAACACATAAGTTCACTATAAATGATCCAACAGAAAAGAAAAGATGATTGAGCCTGAGGATCATGGTTTTCTACGTTTCTATGGAAACCTAGTGGAAACTGTGATTTTATGGATATTCACATTTCAGTAGTTGTCTTTGATCACTTTGTTGTCAATCAAGCATTAAGACATGGAAACGGCAGAAGAGTTGAGTTTGTAAATAATCTATTTTGAAATTAAATTAAGGGTGTTGAAATGATTCAGTCCAACTTTGTAAAAGCAATCACCTACTTTGAATGCTTCAAGTACAGTGTTTACTCCACAACGGAAACTTCCATCCAGCTTTGCATGATCAGATTCATGAAAAACATGCCCTGATAATGTATCGTTTAGATTCTGTATTTTCAGGGGGGACTGACTCCTCTTGTTTCTTCTGGGTTTGACTTCACCCACCTGAGATTCCTAGACACTATATTTACCAAAGCTAAAACAATGACACCTTTCTTGGTCAAATCTAATATATATCATCTTTAAGACTCCACAGTTTCTGAGCCACCTGTATTACCTTTCCCTGAGTAAAGTTCTGGTTTAGTTCTCAGACGGCTACTTCCAGAAAGGAAGAAAGGAGGCTTGATGGGAGGTGGGAAACGTGACTTTCCCTCTAATTGAGAAATCTTTAAAAAAGTATATACCCTTCCCTTTTTTCAATTTCCTCACTTTCAACACTGACTAAATTCATAGGGTTTGGAATTAAAGTGAAATAATAAATATAAATAGCTATGGGAGGGCTTCCCTGGTGGCACAGTGGTTGAGAGTCCGCCTGCCGATGCAGGGGACACGGGTTCGTGCTCCAGTCCGGGAAGATCCCACGTGCCACAGAGCGGCTGGGCCCGTGACCTGTGGCCGCTGAGCCTGCGCGTCTGGAGCCTGTGCTTCGCAATGGGAGTGGCCACAACAGTGAGAGGCCCGCGTACAGAAAAAAAAAAAAAAAAAAAAAGTGCTCCATGGGGCTTAAGAAATGAGAGTATAAGAATAAATAACAATAATCAGGAAGTCTCAGAATGGGGGGAAAGGATTTTGCAGAATACTTATGGAATAAGCCAATAACAATAATTCCCATATTATATTAGAAATGAGAAGATTATAATTCAATCAAAAATCTTCATTATGGCTCCATGTTGTACTATAAATACTACAAACTCCTGGAGATAAAAATGTGATCACAACATAATTTATGCTTTCAAAGTCTTGTAATCCGGTGATGGACACCGTCATGTAAGCAAATCAGGCCATTAACTTTAATAGGGACCAGAAGAAAGGTAGAAGAGGAATTACAGATGAAACACAAAGGAGAGAACAACACATTCTACCTTGGGAGGTACAATTGATGATAACTTAAAAATTAGTTCAATTTAAATTTGTGGTTACCAATGACAGGATATTACCTACTTTTATTTTATTTGATAGATTTTTATAAATGGTATTTTTGGAACTCTCAACACATTTAATCTTTGTTACAACCTTGTGAGTTGGTAGTATTTGTAACGTCAACTGGCCCGAGGCAGGGGAACGCAATCAGACTCACAGGTTGCATCAGACCGAAACTTTCCGGACCACCCAGTTCCGGTAACTGACCTGGAAACTTTCCCGACCACCCAGTTCCAAGAACTGACCTGGGGACTTTCCACCCGGCCCAGCCTTCCCACCTTTCAAGGAGCGGGACTAATGGTCCCAGGACTGATGCAACCGGCACCAGATATTGCCACGATACCCGAAGAGACCACCAAATAAGGAATAACCTGCGCCCTCCCGGATTCACCACACCCCTTTCCCTTCTTCCCCTATAAATTCTGCCCAAACCCTCGCCCGGGTGCGACTTCTCTGGCCCCTTTCTCTCGCACCAGTGAACCTCTCCCGGGAGCGTTCCCAAATAAAGCTTGTTTAAGCTCTCCTCCGTTTCTTGGTGCCACTCCTTACAGTATTATTATCCCCATTTCATAAAGGAGAAAAACTGAGACCCAGAGAAGTTAAGTAACTTGCCCAAAATGGTGCAGCTAGTCAATGGTAGAACTAGGATTCAGACTTAGGCCAATTTGTCTTCAGATCCCTGCTGTTTACCACAATGTGATGTTGCTTTGTTCAAAAAGTTATCACATGTTGATGCTCAATTCTTCTTATAAACTTTTTTACCACGTGAAGTAATCTTACAGCTGTTCAAAGTACATTTTGGAAGTATAATGTCTGAAGGTTTAGATTTTTTACATTGTCCATGGGCAGCAGTCTCTTCTGAAGAAAATAAATGAGAATATCAGTACTGAAGTTCATTTAGTACATCAAGACTGCCTGAATTTCTGCCCATGTGCCAGTATATGATACATTTTCTCATGTGTAGACTAAACTCCATTCTACCAAACACAGGGAAGATGGATCAAACTTCTAAAAAATTGCTTTGGCTTTGTTCACACATGGAAGTTAACTTTCAGAAAAACCCATGAAATATTATAATAAGTACCATCACTGAGGAGACAGTACTGACTCCCAAGAAGCAATAGGCATTTAGTGGTTTGATTCAGTGACTGCAAATCCGGGGCGGGGAGGGGGGAGGCAAGTCAATCCTAAAATGACAGAGCTCAGCCCCCAGCTGGGATTCCTTGCTGGGGACACCAAGCCTGGCCACTGCCAACTAGGGTCCCAGGTGGTCCTGCCAGAACAGCCCTATCATTAGAGTGTTCCAGAGCAGGGGTGGCAGGGGGTCAGATGAACCTGAGTGCAAGTCCAGTGACACAAGTTAAATCACTTTTCTCTCAGCTTCTGCTTTCATTAAATGGAATGTAAAATCACAGAAAATGGAAAAAGTGAATAATCAAAATCTACTAGTTTTGTTACATACACACATACACATACATATATGTATCAGTATATATGTGTATATATATTAGGAAGGAAATGTATACATATTTTATGTGTATACACACACATATATCTGTATGTATAGATACATGTGTGTGTGTGTCTTGTGCTGCCCCCCGTTGGCATCTGCACATGGTAAGAAGAATGTTTCTCAAACAGCACTAAATTGCTGTACATATAGTTAAGAATCTAGGCATTACCAACAGAGAAAAGATTGTGAGGTTGATGAAGGGCCAGCAAATGGTGCAGAGATGAGAAGAAGTAAGGATGGATAGATTCAACGTAGAGGTTCATAAACCCATGCAGCGTGACAGTAAACTTTGCCTTAAAGAAGGAGATGCCCTGCAAGAAATTTCTGAGGACACAAATGGCCAAGGGGTTTATGCATCTAAATAAATAATCCAAGTAGAATCTTCTCTCTTAGCCTCACTATTTCCAACCCTGTGACAGTTGTGGTACTAGCTCTGTTGGTTTTTCTGACCCTTCTTCGCACCCAGCTTTCCTAATCTTTCCTCAGCTTACATCCCAATGAACGTCTCATCCTCTATTGGTCCTTAAATGTACAGTCTCTGCAATGCAACTGTTAAAGTCAGAAATTAAAAAGAAGTATCTTCTTTTAGAGGAAGGCAGTACATTATACTGTATTAAATGAATATCCTACAATGCCTCTGAAAACGCTCTTAGAGTTTATCATGTATTTGTAAACAATATTTAAATATGCATTTTTTGCTTGACAGAATATAATTTCTCTCTTGAGGAATTTAGATGCGGACACAGTATATATTTAGTTCATTTTAAACTGTAAATTAATTTCCTGATAGACCTAGGATCTTGAATAATTTCTCCTATAAATATATGCAGTATGAAAAGATGTTTTAAAACAGGTATCATTTATTTTATTTTATTTTTTTCTTGCGGTACACGGGCCTCTCACTGCTGTGGTCTCTCCCGTTGCAGAGCACAGGCTCCGGATGCGCAGGCTCAGCGGCCATGGCTCACGGGCCCAGCCGCTCTGCGGTATGTGGGATCTTCCCGGACCGGGACACGAACCCGTGTCTCCTGCATCAGCAGGCGAACTCACAACCACTGCGCCACCAGGGAAGCCCCAAAACAGCTATCATTTAAATTATAATCAGCTCATTATGAAATTTTCCTAAACTGTACATTTAAACAGGGAGAAAAATCTTTATCAAATGCCATGACTAGTCTGCGGTAAGTGCCTTTCTAACTTAAAGTCTGTTCTCCAAACAGGGGTGAGAAAATTAAATGAATCTATGTTGAGTTATGTGTTATAAAGATATTGTTAAAAATATTTGGATGGAGACATGTCTTGCTAAACTCTGAGCAGTATTTGTCACTAATATTCTTGTCTAGATTTTCTCTTGTTCTTCCTGATTCACACTATTGTTTCCCCTCTATCTTCTCTGATCATTACCTCCTTTTCCTCCTCCTTGCCTTCCCCCACCTGGACTTTCAACTTTGACATTCTCTAGGCTTGCGTTTTCTTGCTAACTCTCCACTCTTGTTCACGCTCTTCAGGGTGATCTCATACACACTAAGGATTTTACCTCTGAGTTGACGAACCTGAATTTATTTGTTCCAATTTGGTCTTCTCCCCACATTGTCACACTCATGTCACCAACTTGCTGCTGGACATTTCTGCACTCCTGTTCACACATGTAACCGATCAGCAAGCCCTTCTAATTTTACCTCTATAATATTTCTTTAACCTGAACCCTCCCACCGTTCCCCCGCTCCCCACCCAAACCACTTTTACCAATAACCTTCCCACCCTTACCATTTCATCCTTGCATTACTCTCATAGTTACCCAACTGGTTCACTGGCCTGCAGTTTTGCCCCTTTCAGATCCATTCGCCACAAAGCTGGCAGCATGCTCCCTCCAAACTGCACATCTGACCTTTTCAGGCCCTGCTTAAAATGTCGATGGTTCCCAGTGATTTACAGAATAAAGCCCAAGCTCTTTAGTCTGACATAAAATGAGGCCCTCCAAGTTTTCACCTTTGATTTTTCTCTCCTCTCTGCCTTAAAATTTATATCTCAGAAGTATTTACTTTAGTGGAGTTTACAACCTTTACAGGGCTTCTCACATCCAGCCCTGTGCTCATAAACTCTCTCTACATCCTCTTCATCTTTTTGCCTACTTTTCCTTGGATAACTCCACTCAGTTCAAAGGTCAACTTTCTCAGGATGCCTTTCTGGCTCCCCACATGCGTGGGTTATATGTACCTCCTCACTTCTCTCATATCAGCATGTGATAATCTCTAACATAGCACCAGTAATATTGTGTTATTTTTATACCTTTCTGTATCTGTCTATTCCACTAAACTATGAACTCATTGAAGGTAGGAGATCTATCTATTCATGCAATAAATAATTTTTTGATTACCTATAAACTGCCAGGAACTGAGTTAGGTACTAGAGAAAAATGTTAACCAAGTATTTTTTTTCCTCTCCAAGCACATAATTATTACATACAAAATTAAGGCACATATTAAGTAAAAATCATTTTCTCTGTCTTATGCTACATATTTACATGTTTATTTCTCATAGTAGATCTTATTATTTATATACTTTCTCATTGATAAAGGTACCCAGTAGGGCTTCCCTGGTGGCGCAGTGGTTGAGGGTCCGCCTGCCGATGCAGGGGACACGGGTTCGCACCCCGGTCTGGGAAGATCCCATATGCCGCGGAGCGGCTGGGCCTGTGGGGCATGGCCGCTGGGCCTGCGCGTCCGGAGCCTGTGCTCCGCAGGGGGAGAGGCCACAGCGATGAGAGGCCTGCGTACCACAAAAAAACAAACAAACAAAAAAAAAAGGTACCCAGTAGAAATGTCTGTTGCTGTGCGTTTGTGACAGCTTGTCCATATGCATTGGGGCTGTAAGTGGGGCTATTGCAATGCCCAGTTTAATTTAAATTTTACTTCTAATTTAACTCATACCTTCAATCCCTAAAATTATATTTGAGTATGGTTTAAATATGTAAATACAGCACTATGCATAGATTAAGAGTAAATTGTGATCGAACAGTTATCCAGGACAGGACTAAAGCCACCTCTGGATCTTTGGGCATATGTGTCCAGAAGTTGATCAAGTGTATCTTGCCAGCTCTCACTCAGTGGCTATACTATTAGTTACCTGTTAACCTACTACAGGTGATCTGAACGCTAAGGAAATAAAAAGATGTATGAAAGTGTCTTTGGATAGGGTTGCTAAACTTAGTAAATAAAAACACAAGACTCCTAGTTAAATTTGAACTTCATATAAACAACAAATACTTTATCTAAAATTGAAATTTAACTGGGTGTTCTATATTTTATCTGTCAACCCTACATTTTACACAGTGTAGACAAGATCAAGTGCAATATCGTATCTCAGTAACAAAGTTAAAAATCTCACTGTCATCAAGAAGGTAATTTCCTTTCACTCCATGTATCTTCTTTTTTGACTTTATGAAATATTCTTCTATATCTTCTCTTCCTCTTTTGCCCAGTCTGATTAATTACTCTCCTGTGATTTTCCACATTTCAGGAGAGTGTTCACCTCTCACTAGCTTGGCTATCAAAGCCAGTTTTCTTGTTGGGTAATAAGAGCGATCTTGTTTCAATAAGGATAGCAAGAATGGGAAGGTAATATGGAGCCCTGTAGCTTTCTATTCTGGGTTTCTACTATTCAGAATGTTTATTCCTTGGTGATTATAGGTGTTTATGATAATTGGTCCATTATCTCAGATACCATCTTCTTATGAATTGGGGGTGGGGGAAAGAAATGGCAGGCTAGGAGGAAGAAGGCAATTTAAATAATCTTCCTTGTTATGTTGTTTTCAGTAAAATACCCCTTATTTGATCTGAGATTCATATATACCTAGGATTCTGTAGGCTTGACATGTCTTACTTTGGCAGTAATTTTAGAAGGCAATGTAAATGCAATATTTAGGATTATTTACATGAATTATAACAAAAGGGCAAGCTATTTCAGTACAGCTCTCCAAAGAAAAATTATAAGAACAAAACTCAGAGGGTGTCTTCTCCCTGAGTCTCTGTCACTTATTAGCATGTAAACATATTCCAGCAATCATTTTCATTTCATTAGTAAAATATCACACCTTTTCAGCAAATTAAGAATGCCATGTAATTATTTTCTGCCTAACAAAAGACAAGGAACCATAGAGAAAGATAAAGTGTCTACCAACCTAGATCTTTTGTAAATACCACTGTACTGAATGCAGCAGCTTTTCTTAAGCCTAAGAACAGATAATGGTGTTTCAGGCAAGAGATAAGCTCAATTAGCACAGAGATAGCAAGCTGTACTTTATAGGAACACTATTTCTTCCTGCCTGAAATGACCTTCTGCAAACTAGTTTCCAAATTAAGTACTCACATATTAACTTATTTTCTCTCATCCTGTTAGAGAATATATGTGTGTATAAAATATGTTCATACACACAAAAATCAAATTGTACAGAATATGCAAATTAGTAAGTAGTTATTCATATATCAAAAGTAATTCACCAAAGGATTTACTACAGCTTTCCTTCCAGTTCCTTAAAAGTTTAATAAAATTTGACTATATATATATTTAAAAAAATATACATATATATATATAAAATCACCATTGAAAAATAACTTTCATAGAACCAAATTCATTCATGCCCACTTTCAAATTTTGTATCAAGGATATTAGTTAATACTGCTTGATATTTAACAGGTAAGCATGGGGCCCCTCCATTAGCTATGATTCATTAGTTATAATTCACATAGGTTAAATATCTATTTCTGTCTCAGTAATAGGTCCTAAATAAATGTTCCCAACTACGTTTAGTCTATATACACTATTAGTTGGTTTCAGTATATTGTCCGGTCTGTGATGAGTTTTGCATTGTAAATAGTATATGAGGAATCAGAATAATTATAATGGCTAACATAAACCATAGATTTAAGTGAAAACTCTACTAACTGAGGTGTAGTGCAGTATAATTCAACAACACTCATTGATACTTAGATGTAGATAGCACTTCAGCCATCAGTTCTTTTAATATTCTTTTAAATCAGGACTCTTTGTACCCCCATAAAAAATGTTAGTTACAGATGGTCAAACAGAGTCTCAATAATAATATTTTATGAGCATTATTACAATATCAATTTTTAGGGAGATAGTTCTACTAGTGTATTTGTTTAATGGTCATTTGCCTTATACATATAGATGTATTATTAATCAAGAAATATGGAGCACCTTCTATGTTCCAGACACCTTGTTAGACACTGGGAGTACATTAGTGACACCAGACAAAAATCCTTAACACACAGAGCTTACATTCTTTTAAAGGGAAAAATTAATTGTGCCAGGAAGATATAATCATTAGTTATGCAATCAATATTACATTAACATTCTAGCCCTTTCTGCAAATATTTATTGAGGATCTGCAGTATCCTTTGGTTGATGCTGTGGAGCATACAGAAAATTATACAATATGGGCTGCCCTCAAGGTATCTGAAAATTCATACATAAGACACACATAACTATAAAACCTAAGGAAGAATGAAATGCACGGATCCAAAATGTCTTGCAACTGAAGTGAAACAAAATGTTAAACAATTTTAAAAGGACTGAAAAGGGCTTTGTGAAAAATATTTGATGTTTTGATGAGTGTTGAAGGATTGGTATGTGAAGAAAGGGCATTCTATGCTTCAGTGTTTCAGGAATGAGCACAAACAGGTCACGCCTTACATTTCCAACACTCTGGAGAGAAGGAGAAACCATGTGACAAGAGCATATGGTTCATGGACAATTATGGTTCCAGAGAGGGAAGTGAATGATGGGTTGGGGGGAGATTATCATGCATCCTAAATGTAATAGTAGAAATTCAGTCTTCACTCTAGAGGCAGTAAGGAACCAATGACAGTCTTTGAGAAGGAGTGTGACACGTTAACCTGATTAAGGAAACATAAATTTAAATTTAACTGGCATAATAAAAAGAGTCTGTTCAAGCTCTATGTTCTAGAATATATGATTTAAGTCATTTATCAAATGAATACCGGTATTATACATTAAGGTCCATATTTATCTAACAGATCTATTTTCAGAAAGAAGGTTTTGTTTTATGATTTGGTTTTGGGAATGGCGATTGGTTTTTGTTATCTTGGTTTTGCCTATTTTTTCCCGTGTCTCTCATAGTTAGGCATGGTCTTAGTTGCATATCACATGACGAGCTTCATCTTACATCCACAGTTTTTATTTGTGAGTTATTCTCACAAGAAAGCAGAGTGTAGATGTATTTTCCATCTATATGGATAATGAGAAAACACGAAAATATAAACAATTTCTCTTTTTGTATTAAGAGCAATTAAGGCATGATTTCCATTAATAACTTATCCAAAAAATTAATCTTTGTCAGAAACAAGACAAGGTTAGAAACCTTATTTGCCAATACCTTAAGTCTAGTAATTACTTACATATAACATTTATACATGTAGTTCTGAGCCCTGGTTTTCTCCTCTGGAAATCGTAGTGATAATAGCTCAGTTACAAGGTTGTTATGAGGATGAGATATATATTTACCTGTGTTATATTTAATATTCATAACAACCTTGTAACTGAGCTACTATCACTACCATTTTACAGGTGGAAGAAACAGGCTAAGATCTGTGTCCAAGAACAAAGCCTTTTCCATCTCAAACCCCATACTTTCCCTCTATCATGCTGATCCCCAATTGTAAACCATGAAAGCACTGTAGAAATAATTATACATAGGAAAGATAATGAGAACCTAATGTTTTCAAAAATATTCAAGACTTTCTTTTATAGGAGATGTATTCAACATTGGAAACAAAAATCTCCAAATATTCCCAGCAATTATTTCCACATTTTGAAGCAAGCATGTGAATTATTTATATGAATCATATGGAATTGTGAAATCAGAATATGTAAGTTGACTTAATGAAAAATGAACTAGCAATACAAAATACTATCTACTTGGTATTCTTGTTCCTAACTTATTCATAGCCTCTAGGGGAATTTCATCATATAAAAATTCCACCTTTCAAGAATTTAAGTGGCTATATGGTTTCTAGGCTATTACTACAGTTCATTTATGTGTAAAATGCACTAATATTAGAAGCTAGAGAAATAACAAGGATATGCTAAACGTTAACTAATATGAAGCATACCTTTTAAATTTTAAAACTAATAATTTTAGTTTTACTCCAACAGGTCTCCCTTAAAGAAAAGATATAATTACAATAACTTCATAGATAAGGCCAAAAATTCTAAATGGATTTCCTTGAAAAATTCTCTCATTGGTGATATTTTATTTTTTGATTAACTAAGTAGATAAAATCTGCCTTAATTACTTGGAGTATCTTCTGTAATTACCTGCTCTTTAAGCAAAGAACTGAATAAGAAAATGGTTCATTTACAAAATGAAGTACAAATGTCATTTCATATTTATCTAACACTTCTATTTTTGGAAGCAAGCTCATTTTTTAGACTTTGGCAAAGTATTTACATGTTAAAGCTGAAGAGTTTAAAGAACACTGTGAAGTTGGAAAACACACTGTCACCATTTTGCAATGTGATAGGTGCTATCAGTGATCCATTTGGATCCGATTCTCCTCTCTTTATATGTCTCACATAATAAAGAATAAGGTTGGGTTTATTTGTTTTAAAGTTTGGAAGTTAACTAAGAGCTGAAAATGACCCTTCTTAAAAGTACAGCCAAGTTCTGAAAATAATGTCATGAAGAAAAAAACTCCCGAGCTCTCCTTCAAAACCTCTTAGTTGTTATGGAAAGAGAATTTGGACTCTAGTCTAAAGGTTCGAGGATTCAGGACCCAATTCTGCATTTTTATTATGAGAGCATGGCTACATTTCTCTCTATATATGAAAGACACTAGCCATTAGCCAATTCACTGCCCCTACCCCATGCCACCAAAGTCCACTTTAGATACTTTTCCTTCAAATTAGAAGTCTTTGTTCAAGAAGACGATGCATTAAGCACAAAAGGATGCATTGTAATTGGTCTAAGCAAGTCATGACCAACACACTGCCCCTTTCCAGAAATCTTCCCACTCTTTCTTGCAGCTAGAAATGAGCATCCTAATTGAGGATGCCCAACGAGTGACGTAATTTTGACCAATAAAATGTTAGCAGAAAACTGTTGGAGAGATGCTAGAAACTTTTTCCTTCAGTGATTAAAAGTGAGAGTAGACTCTCAGAAATTCCCTTCTGCCATCCTTTCTTCCTCCTTTGCTGCTTTGAATCGAGAGGATATCTAGAGCTATGACACCTATCGTGCCTCCAGCATGTGAAAAGTAAGAGGATGAAAACCAATATTGAAGGTGGCAAAGGAGAATAAAATGAATTCTAAATAAAAAGAATGTACATCATCAGTGAGCCCCAGTGCCATCTCTAGACCGATCTCCCCCAGTGTCTTATTTTAAGTGACAATTGAATGTCCCTCACATATGGCATGGCAAATAAGATTTTCTGTTACACGCAGCTGATCTTCAGATCCCTTACCTTGTGAGAAAGTGCCCAGTATATTAGTTGTTACTTAATACGTTCTTAGATAATTGTTTATTTAAAAAAATAAATACTTTCTGACTGATAAATAAGCTGGAATACTGAAAAATATGCTCATTTTTGTAGTTTTAGTCGTTTGGTTTTTTTGGACATTTTAGTATTCTCATATTTGTTATGCATAGTATCTATTTGCTTACACTGACATTTCATGGTACATCTTTGGTATTTTCTCAATGTTTTCCTAAAGCTCCATAATTTTGTGAGAAAATATCCCATAAGGAAATTACTTTTAGAAAATAATAGAGATGGTGGACACAAATACAGGAAGTCCAATGACCTTTAGGTATAGAAGCATGAGCAATTGTGAAATGGATTTGAAAAATGTAATCTGAGTTGGGATTAATTTATATAGAGTCCTCTTTTTCACATGGAATTTTTATATATGCTATAGGTTTAAAAGTTTTAAACATAACAGTTCAGTGAAAAAAACCTCTATATATGCATAGTTCTGTATATATGAGATGGGAAAAATGATGTTTCTCACTTTAAAACAAGTATTAACAGCAATTTCTAATCTGAATAATTATATGTTCAGTTTTTCTTGTGGATTTATGGACATAAATGATTTTTCCACTAAAGTCATCATTATAAATTTTCTGCATTTTGAAAATTTAGAAAATATAAGAAAGTTGTAAACTGTCTACACTCTAATAATGCTACAGTCACATTTTAAAAAAAGACACTGTTGCATAGACCATGTGTGCTTTCCTATCTACAAATCTGTGTTCCACTTTTCTCACCATCCCCAAATCCTGTCTTAGATTTCATAAGAATATGAAAATTCTCATAAAGCATAACTCAAATTTTTCCTCATCCTAATCAGAATTGCTCTTAATACCCTCTTTATTTTGTCACTATATCTACGTTTTTCTAGAGTACTTAAAAGTCACATTATTGCTAATCATATTACACATCTTTCCTAGTAGACTATGAGTTTCATGAAAACGAGGTCTATTTCTCCTCTTTCCTCAATCCTTAGTTGTTTATTAAATTCCTTGAGCACAGGATCACTTTTATTGACCCCCAAATTTATGAAATAATACCTTACATAGGCTATTACATAACATCATTCTTCACCCCAATTTGATATAACAAATCAGGTGCAATGAATGGAGTTAGTATAGATCATTCCGTTCTTAAGAGCAAGAAGCTCTTGAAAAAGCCATGGGAACACATGTAATAGGCAAAACAAAATATAGTATTGAAAATTTGCCCCCCTTTGCACTGTCCATATCACATATCCATTGAATGTGTGAACCATAGAACGAGAAAAGCCAGAAAAGCAAGAGAATAGACATAAAGAGAGCTACCAGATGGAGTGAAGCAGATATCCAGAAAGGTGTGTGCATGTGATGTGTGCTGGGAATACAGAGGTGTGTGGAAAAGACTAAACCTATATGTTGGCTGGATTAAAGATAAATAAAGAGAGAGTTACAGTGCAGGTGCCATTCAAGTAACCGAATTCTAGAAAGGGAACAGGAGGAATTTGAAAGTGGCTCTCAAGAAGATATGGTGCATGCAAGGCAATCCTTCTTGCATAATTTTTAAGAGATTTAGGTAATGATTTAAACTCCTTTTCAATCATTTTTGGCTGTTGGGTTGGTATTCTTTTGATTATGACTTCATGTTTGAAGCTGGCTTCAACATTCAGCTCAGCTTTATTTGGGACCCACAAAGATAAAGTGAAGTTTAAGGTAGTCACAGATTATGCAGGATCAACATTATAACCGAGCACTTGACCTTGTGGGGTTGTAAAATACTCAAACACTTAAACCATACTTAAGCAACAGGACTGTTTGCAAAAATAATCAGTCCTAGGCATAGAAAGTAGGTTCAAAATACCTCATTCAGCATGCTTATTTAGGTTATAATGTTATTAATGACTATTATATTGATATTATTTTAAATTAAATTATAAAAAAACTATACTAAAACTTAAAAGAGATGAGCTGTGTCTTGACTTTTGATATTTTGTTTTCTAGAAAATAGTTCACTTTATGTTTTAGGCTCTTCATCTCTAAATGTGAATAATTCTTGACATATATCAATAACTGAATATAGATATAACTAAACATTAAATAATGTTATAATAAGCATTTTGTAATAATATACTTTTTAATAAGTAAGTTCTCTTTCAGCATTAAGATTTTGTGATTCTATAATTGAACAGATAGTTGAAAACAAGAGAAGATAGTTCAGGGAGAAAAGTTAATGAAGATTCCATCAGATGTCATGTTCTTTCACCTTATATATACCTAAATGCTGCTAGAGTGCAATGACTATTTGTAGCCTTTATGTGAATTGACCCAATTAGACACACTTTTGGTATATGGTTAGGTAAGAAATGTGTTCATTTCAAACTGCTAAATGGAAAAATACTCTTCTGCTCAGAGAGAACAGAAAAAAAATGGATACAATATGCATATATAAAAAGTTTTTTAAAATCAGCAAATGGACCCCTATATTTTAGAACCTATTCACAATGGGGATGTGTACATGTTTTTAGTGAGATGGAAGCAATGCACAGGAGTATAAGTTGCCAAATGTGTATTATGCTACAGCATACTCTTTAGCACCTCGTAGTTTAAAAAAGTCCCTTAATAAGAACCTGTGATATTCCATTACTGTAGGGTAAATTGATTTCAAGGGAGCAAGTAGTTCAATAGACTCCATAGTTTATAGTTCCCTAATATTCATTAAGTACTTTAAATATCTAGTATAGTTTATATAAACAACCGCTTAGCTGCAGCATGTGTATGCGTATATCTTTTAATTAAAATTTTTGTTTCATTATATTTAAGAAGAAAGCAACAAGTTGTCATACAAATGAGTCAGATGTAACCAGTGACTTAAATATTCTGGGACTACTCATAGGAGTTACAGGTCTTAGTTAATTACTATCTCTAGGCATTAAACTGCTCTTCAGCGGCTTTTAGGTTTATTCAGTTTCCAAATTAACCCTTTTTGAAATCAGAAAATCTCTCTTTTAACATGTATTTTTTACAACTGGAAAGGACATTTAATGCTAACATTTAATGTGTAATACGTGTAATGTTACATCTTCAACCTTGTACAGGTTGGTCATTTTTACAAGCAGATTAGAAAACTCAAAAAAAAAAAAAAAAAAAAACAAAGAAAACTCTGAGATTTGTTGCTCAATTGCTGCAGGTAACCTCTCTGAATTAAAATTCAACCCCAAGAAAGAGAAAGACATTACTATGTCAAGATCACTCAGGATCCAACATGAAATTAGTTTGTAGCTCCATTCAGTGCCTGGTGAATAGTCCTATATGTCAGCACTCACTCGTGAAAAACCAAGGTGATATTAACTGGAATTCAGTGTAGGTGCCAGATCTTAGTCTACTTAACTATCTTTTCTGTGCCAGGCTCATTCCTTCTAAATCCAAATAAATAACACTTGTATTATACTCACATCTGCTTTTGAGGAAGTTCACAGAATTCTAAAGACTTGTTTTATTTAGTTCTGGCCACACTGTCTTGAATCAGAGAGCAGGGATATTGTCAACTATATTTTCCGCAGAAGATACTTAAGGGAGAAATTTACCCATTTTGTGGGATGGTGATGGACTAATCAAAGAACCCAACCTCGTTTCTGTGTCACACTAGGACTGGATAGCACAGTGTCTACCCAAAAAATAATCTCTTCAGTTTTACATGTGAAGACACAAAGGAAGTTTAAAGTAAGGCTCAGGGAAAGTAAAATGCCCTGGGACAAAATCTGGGGAGCAAGGCAAAGCAATCATTTCCATTATTTACATGACCTCAAAATAATATGGACTCTACACAGTTCCTTTTGTACAAATCCTGATCTTCTAATGTGGTATTAATTATGCCTGTAACCATTCACCTTTATGGTATAATCCATTTGTTCCAGTAAATGAACCACAAGCCTCATACTGTGACTGGGGAAAACAGTTCCTGACCACAGAATTCAGTCCCTGATTCCTGGCTATGAAACTAAATGTTTATATCATCTCATTTACTCATAAATGCATCAGCTCTGTTACCTGTTCTACAGAGGCCTTACAAAGTCACATAGGACAGCAGAAGTAAACCCACCTTTTAAAAAAAAATCTGATGGAGTAATTATAAAATTATGGATCCTCATAAATGCTTATCTACATGCTTAGACAGACCATTAGGCTATCCCAGTCCACAGTTCGCTGTGATTATCACTGCAAAAAAATTTCTTTTCCCAAGAATCCTGCTGTAGCTATTTCGCCTAGTACAAAGCTGGCCTTTCTGATGCTAGCAGTTCCTCTACCAGAAATGTAACACTTTGAGGGAAGGGATGATCTCTTACTCATACAGTCAAACAGAACCTATATTATAAGGATACCTTCAAACATATCTGTTTGAAAAAAATAATCAGTGCAAACTCATTATCATTTTAAATTTCTTCCTTTCTTCCTTCTAAATCGATGTGGGTCTATGATGTTTCAGTCAAATACTTTTGACCCACTGCAAACATGAGCAAGGCAACAAATTGATTAGTATTATAAAGAAAGCATCACATTTTAGTTTACAATGAACCACATATGCAAAAAAGGAAGCAACAGTTTAATTTCACATACTGTTTAGATTATTGGATTAGCAATTAACATTTTAAAGATAGAATACTGATTTGAAAAATTATCTGGAAAAGCAGATCTGGTTCTTTTCGATCTTAAAGGCACTAAATGTAGAGCTCAATAGAGCTCCAGATTTCAAAACTTAAGTAAGTTAGTATGTATTTTGAAGGACAACAAAATGACGTCAGCATACATAGAGCTATCTATTGAGAAAATATGGTGCAAAAAGAAAGTACATTTTAAAACCATATAATTACCATTAAATTAAGAAGTTACTTGTTTGAAGCTGACTCCATAAATCTTTAGGAAGAGCGTATATTCCCATTTTGAAGCACTCAAATATGACATTCAGAATAAAGAAGACATCATGTACAAATGTAAATAATGTAACAACAACAGATTGAGATTTTGTACTTCTTGTTCTCTTTACAATCTTGTCATGAGAATAAATCACATGGTGTCACTTTTTCCTCTTACAAGTCTCCTCTGAAAATGAAGCATCAAAGTCTTTTTTTTTTCTTGTCTAAATTCTTTATGTTTTAATGTTTTGGAAGAACAAGGATAAGCTAGAAAAAATCGTGTTCTCTTTCACGATCCCCTAACAACATCAGCAAATCCAGCGAACACAGATATTCTCTCCTGCCCATAATCCTCTACCCCCCCACATTAACTCTAACCTGCCCAAAGGTAAAGAAAGAAAGAAATTTGTTTGAGGGCAGATGCAGAAAATGTGCTTTAAGTAAACATTTTCAGTAGTTTCAAGGACATCGTCAGCAATGCCACATACATTTAACCATCACTGAATCTTAAATCTCTGATGCTTTGGAATGGAACAATTGCATTTGTAAATAGTCAAGAAAATGTTTACAACAGTTGAAAGTGCATGATGCATTTTAAAAGATTTGATTCCACAGATATGTGTTAGCACACGGTATTTGTTTTTTTCTTTCTGACTTACTTCACTCGGTATGACAAACTCTAAAGACACAGACATAGAGAATAGACTTGAGGACACGGTGAGTGGGAAGGGTAAGCTGGGACGAAGTGAGAGAGTGGCATGGACATATATACACTACCAAATGTAAAATAGATAGCTAGTGGGAAGCAGCTGCATAGCACAGGGAGATCAGCTCAGTGCTTTGTGACCACCTAGAGGGGTGGGATAGGGAGGGTGGGAGGGAAACACAAGAGGGAGGAGATATGGGGCTATCAGATATCAGCTATATGTATAGCTGATTCACTTTGTTACAAAGCAGAAACTAAAACACCATTGTAAAGCAATTATACTCCAATAAAGATGTTAAAAAATAATAGAAGGCTTCCCTGGTGGCGCAGTGGTTGAGAGTCCGCCTGCCGATGCAGGGAACATGGGTTCGTGCCCCGGTCCGGAAAGATCCCACTTGCCACAGAGCGGCTGGGCCCGTGAGCCATGGCCGCTGAGCCTGCACGTCCAGAGCCTGTGCTCCGCAACGGGAGAGGCCACAGCAGCGAGACGCCAGCATACCACAAAAAAGAAAAACTAGACAAAACATATAAAATAAATATTTTCAGACATTGGACAGTAAAAGATTATTTGAAACACTAAGACTGTGCCATAGTTCAAAGAATTATTTGGAAGTAGATACTATAAGAAACTCTCCAATTTGGGGAATCTTAAAATGGCTCTTTAATTTCTTGTCAGCTTAAAGAACATATTTTACTATTATCATAAAAATACCCAAATGTGTATCATCCTTAATTTACTTGAGGACTCCTATCATTCTGAGCAATCTAAATGGTCTAAGTCATGACTCAACGAGAAAACAAACAAGAAATGTATTCTAAGCAGCACTACTGATAATTTTCAAAACACACATAATTCTGAAAACTGGAATTTACTTTTGTTAATTCAAGTAGATCTTCCTTAATTAGAACTCACTTTTCTTCTCTGAACATATAGTATTGACTCTTGCCATTATGGGTGATTCTTTAATAAATGAACAGGCAACTAGCTCTCAGGTAATAATTTAGTGCATTTCTGCCTGAAAACATTACTCATATAGAATTAAAAAAAAAGAATAACACAAGTTGACATCCAGGATATAATGTAATCACAGTCTAATCTGTGATATGCAACATCCGTAATGGTGGAAAACTCATTATTCAACAGTAATTCATGTGTAAAACCAAATTACACACAGTTCCTTGATCATATCGAGATATTCCAATCCATATTTTCCCTTTGGTGGCTACCATCCCAGTGGACTTTACCTTCCAAGAGTTAATAATCTAATTGGCAACAGTTTAGAGTTATGACTACAAGGCAATACAGTCCCATAAAGCTACAAACCCATTTTATTCTAAAGCCTATATTTAAGATTATAGGAAGATAATACAATGATATTTTAACATGACTTGGAGGATAAAATATTGTCCACTTATATGTCAAAGAGAAATGTGATAGTCAATTGATAGTTTAAAGATAGGCAAGCTATATTTTCTATATTTCCTTGGCAAGCTAATTCACCCTATTGTATATAAAACATGTTCCATGCTATTTTAAGTATTAACAACCCCAAATCAAACTGATGTTCAATGAGATTTTCCAATACTGGATTTCTACTGGCAAACTGTATTTGCCAGACCAAATTCTTCTCTTAGCCTTACCTCTTAGCCTGTAGATAACAAATGGTGCTACTAATAGGCTCCTTTCCTCGATTTTCAAAATAATTAGTTCCCCAAGTTGTTTATTTCAGATAAGAGAATAATATACTACTCCACAGAATTTGTTGTTTCTAAATAATTTTAAAATTCTAAATTTGCTATAGCATTCAAGTTTCCAATAGTAAAAAGAATGTCCATGATTGCAAAGTTTCTATGGCAACAACCTCATTATAAAACCACTCCTGCGATAGTAACCTGGATTCTAAATGTTAGAGAGATGTCAAATATCATGGAGCTTGGTGCATGGGAGAATTAATGCACAGTCCATATATAAAAGAATTTAATTTTAATTTCATCAACAATGCAAATGTGTACAATGTTACTGCAATGATTATAAGGGGGATCTTCTAAATTTGCAAACACTACTTTTCCCTGATGAGAACATTGTAATGTTTTAGGTTAAATTTAAGGACACTTGGTTTTGTCTTATCTATCTAAAGTTGGATCTACTTATGAAAACCTTGAAGGAAGTGTAGGGTCTGTTGCTCACAAATGATGACTTCTTGAGATATCAGGTGACCCTCAGCATCACACTGAAGTGTTTAGGGGCACAAATGGTAACTGAAGTTACCTCTACTTCAGTTAAAAATCCATTAGCACATGCACTGCTCTGTCAACAAACATTTCATTCCAAGGAGAAAGACAACACCGACATCCAGAGTCAGTTTCTGAAATGAATACCAGCTTTTTAGAAACTAACATCTGCTGAGTCCCAATGCTCCAGCTGCCAGGGAAAGCAGATTTTCAAAAGTAAGTCTGCCCCATTCATTTCTTCCAGGAAGTGGGCATTCAGTGACTGGAATCAATTAATGCTTATTTGTGATTCATTTTAAATCTATGATTTAGAAACTTTAATTGACAGACATAATGAATGACTACAATACATTTTGGAGGCTGCATTGCATTTTAAAACAAGTGAAGATAATTGTAAGTGAAAAATGAAAGAAAACTGCATACCTCAGTAAATGAGTCATTAACCTTTCACCTCTCAAACCAGAGAAGAAATCCTGATGATAATAACCAAGCTGCTTTAATAATTCTTCAAGATGATAATAAAATTAAACTGATAGTTTGATATTGATTTTGGTTCTTTGTAAGCTCATTCCAATTTAGTCTTCCTCTTATACGGACTCACTGCCCCACTACCCACATATTTCTGGCTCACTTTTTTATTTATTTATTTTTAACATCTTTATTGGAGTATGATTGCTTTACAATGGTGTGTTAGATTCTGCTGTATAATAAAGTGAATCAGCTATACATATACATATATCCCCATATCCCCTCCCTCTTGTGTCTCCCTCCCTCCCACCCTCCCTATCCCACCCCTCTAGGTGGTCACAAAGCACCGAGCTGATCTCCCTGTGCTATGCAGCTGCGTCCCACTATCTATTTTATATTTGGTAGTGTGTATATGTCCACGGCACTGCGAGACTGGCTTACTTTTGCTTTGAAAGCAGTGGGACTCAAGGATGAAAGGAGAGAGGAAGAAAGGAAGGAAACAAGGAAGGGAACTAGAAAGAGAGGGAGGGAAGGAGGAAGGAAATTACCAGTACAAGTAAATTCCATAGGCAAATTTATTTTTAATTTGCTCTGATCCTAATTGAACTATACCTAAATTGCTTCTGGGGGGGCATTTGGCTTGTGAACTTGGGGAGGGAAATAGAGATGAGTGTGCTCATGGGCTGTGGAATTTGTATTTCAAGGAATAAAGGATCAGTGTAGCCTGATTCATTCTCACACAGTGACGGCCGGTCTGGTGGTCTGGACCACAGCCGCTCTGGACCTCCTCAGCAGTGCAGGCTGACAGTTGGAGCCTCTCAAATACCACTTCATAATCATTCCTTGAGTTATGAAAATCATTTTGGAGTGAGAAGTCTAGGTAACGTCTAAGTTATATAGGTCATCTGCATGATTTTGGACTGAAATTGGCCTTACTCATGTTTCATAAAATTGGAATACAAGATGTGTTAGTGTGTCTATATCTCTGCATATGTTGTAGGTATTTTGATATAAAGCATATGTTAGACACAGTCTGCGTATGTTACACATATTCGGATATAAAACATATTATATATATCCAGATAAAATAGAATTCTGGATGATTATTTCAGTCCTAAAGAATCAAACTGAAACTATCCTTTAGGCTAGGCACAGATAGGATGCTTAATGTTCTATTAATGCTATTAAGACAACTATTTTTAATATTTCTTTTAGAGTTACCTTTAGACACAACCCACCACTTAAAATAAGATTCAAAATGTGAATGTCAAAACCAAAGTAAGTCTAATCTATTACTTCATTCACAGATCTTACTTCTATATGGTTTCTGATTATGTCAAAAAATCAAATTGATACTTTCCTCAGAATTCAAGGTTTGAAAGCACTGAGTTTAAAAGGAAATAGCATAGGCTTTTAAGGCAATCCCAAAATAAGAATTCCAAAAATGTTTTGAGTGCATAAGCCATTATTAGAACAAGTTTTTAGTCTCCCATGGGGTTCCAGCTAGTGTGGAAAAAGACAAACACTTTCATGATTCTTTTACTTCTGAGATATTTGTTAAAAAAAATAAAAGTTTGATAATGCTTTATTGTCATAACACTATTTTATTGAATATTAATACAGTTACTCTGGGAATATATATTCTGATATTATAAAGTAACATAGGGCTTGGAGATTCAAAGATCTGAGTTCTAGTCTTTGTGGTGGTTTGGCACTTACTGGTTGTTGGACTTTGTGTGAGTCTAAAGTCCCTCCTGTGTAAAATAAGAGGTGACATGATTGTTGTTTATAATGATTTAAGGTATGTGAAAATGCATTTTAAACTCTAAAACAGTGTCTCAAGACAGTAGCCCTGTGCATGCTTTGAGCCACATGCACTGTGAACCATTTTGTACCTCAGTCACAAATCCCCTCTAACTTCCCCTTAAAATGCCTAAAAAACGCATTAAAAGGAAAATATGAAGGGTGCTCTAGGGTACTTCTTTCTCGTTAAACTTAAATTTGCTCCATACAAATTAATTTAACAAGATCTAGTAGCCATTTCTATGGAGCCAAAAATCAGGATTAGGTTCCTACTGCCTTCTGGATGGAAAGAATGGAATTGGCAATATAAATATTTCAAAAGCACCCAAAATTAATCATATTGATTGCATCCTTACAATCACCTAAGAAAATGCTGGTTCACAAACTGGCTACTGATAGTAAAATTTTAAAAACACACCTTTTATTATGAAACTCATGTCACAAATTGGACCATGGAAGATATAGAACATAGAAAACAATATTTTACACATATGGAAAAGAAGACTCTCCTTTATTTTATGTATTTTTAGTCAGGTATAATGCAAAACCTGATAATTATACCAAAATAAAAATATTAGCAAACACTGAAATGTGCAAGTTTTTTAAATGTGTAAATTTCATTTTTTTTCTCATTCGTGGAGAAAGAATACACATGATCCACTGGTATGAAGCAGATCCCATACTTTGGTGAGCAGTTTTTCTGCAATCTCTCACAGCCCTCAAGATCTGTAGAGAGTGGAGGGTTAATTAATTTGCGATTTTAAACACCACATATTTTAATATTTGAATGACGCTGCTAATAAATTATCTAAGTTGGATTTTTATAAGCCTTAATTTTCATCTAATGAAAATAATTATGCAAATTATGCATGTTAATTAAATTATGTAAATTTATAGGGCAAATTATTTGCATGAAATTGTTTTGTTATTCTGTATAGCTTTAGTCCCTGGAAACCCAGAAGAGCAACCTGTTAAAACAATGTATACGCACATATATAAACTGTTCCTTAAATACAGAAGTTACTATTTATCGTTATTTTCTATCAGTTATAAACCAGTTTCATTATGGACATTCTTGGTTTTCATTAATAAAGAGACCCAACTCTATGTTCTTTGTGTTCTTTGAATATATAAAAGAATGCACTTTGAGTTTAATGTGATTATTTGTTTTTGGCAGCCACCTAAGAAACTAACTAGAATCATCTGCAGTATACAAATTTTATAGTTAAAAAAAAAAAAAGACTCCTTAGCCAAACAATGAAATGACACAAGGACATTTTTTTTCTTTCACAAATACCATTTACTATTCTAATCCTGCAAGATATGGCCTGATAATTTTTTTAAAATATACATTGAAAACCAAAATATTTTAAGGTAGATTATGTCACAAACTAATGAACACAACAGGCCAAATAAATGGCATCTCTGACCTCATGCTATTGGCTGATACTGCTGTATATAAGGAAAAGCCAATTTAAATATTGTGCCAATCCAGGATTCATGGATAGGACATATCAGCTGTGTAAAAGCTTCCTCCCAAGTATCTTATAAATATTCTGGTGCATATTTGTTGAGTTTCATTTACAAGATTGTCAGAAAACTAAATGTATTTTCATAGCACCTTCTAAATCTTTAATCAAGCAACATCTAATGAAGCTAAAAGGCAACTTAATTCTTTTCCACTTCCTTTTTCTCCTGGTAGCATAGTTACGAAGAGAGCTAAGAAGATGACACACACCTTAGTTGTACAGAAGAGGGATATCTCTAATCCACATATTACCAAATGAAAAGTTCAAGTGCAGTTCTTCACTTGAAGGAGAACTTGGAGGAGGGATTTGTTTTATTACAGGATCTGCTAATGCCAACTCTAAATCCCCATCCTTTCACAGGAGAGTTTATAAAATCCCTCTTCCATTTGTGAAAAGGAAACTCTCACAATACTGATGCACAAAATGACATTTATTGACATTAAAAGCCTAATCAGTTATTTCTCAGCAGTCTTTATTCCTTTTGCAGAGGGGTTTATTGTGCTGTTCGGCATGAAGGAAACTGGCACTCTTTGATTTAGCAAAGTCTGGCCTGAAATCAGTGCTCCAAATAGTTTCTTTAAAGCTGGGCATTTTCCTAATATTGGACTGAGTCCTGTGAGTGTCTATATGGCTAAGAGATGAGTTTGATATAATAGAGTCATAAAGATTTTTAAAGACATTCTGCTTTGCACTTAAATTATTAGTACTGGATTTGCACTAGAGCCTAGGGTAGCCTGCAATGCATTCAAAATCTGTCTCTCCCCAGCTCACCCGGACTACTTTACGGGTCTTATTCTGGGAAATAGTGACCACACACTTTCTCAATCATTTTCTCAGCCTTATACTCAGCCAATCTTTTTAAAACGCAAGAGATGCACAATTTATTGTCTTCATTGTTTAAACATCAGGAGAGCTTCATAGAGTTAGTGCCTACACTTATAAGAAGGTCTCAAATAGAGCTTTTTCGAGACCAGTTCGGGAGATAATTGGTTTTATTTATCTGTCATAAACTTCCATGTTCCAGACACTACATATCAGAGATAGAAATAAAAACATATTCCTTGCCCTCAAGGAGTTCACAGTCTAAGAAAAAAGATGTTAACACTGGATCACAACCACAACAGTTCTTGGTAAAAGTGCTGTGAGAGGAATAGTCACAGGATGATTTGCAAAGGTGGGAAAGGACACCAACCCCACCTGAATGGAAACGAACCCAGAGAGGAGAACAAACTCCAGGTCATCTCTATCCCAGGGCCTTGCTGTGGAGGTTACCCACCATTAAACCAACCACTGAAGGGGTTTAAAGAGAAGGTCTGCTTGGGATTTTTTTTTTTTTTTGCGTTATGCGGGCCTCTCACTGTTGTGGCCTCTCCCATTGCGGAGCACAGGCTCCGGACGCGCAGACCCAGCGGCCATGGCTCACGGGCCCAGCCGCTACGCGGCATGTGGGATCCTCCCAGACCGGGGCACGAACCCGTGTCCCCCGCATCGGCAGGTGGACTCCCAACCACTGCACCACCAGGGAAGCCCCTGCTTGGGATTTTTAAGAGATCATTCTAGTAGCAGAATGGTAAATGGGTAAATTCCAAGTTCTCTTCAATTAACAAAATTGTGTAAATATCTACCTCTAGCTTTGAGAACAATGAAGACATGACATTTCCGTTTCAATGCATTCCATTAAATATGGCCAGTATGGCTAGGATCACAGGTCACATTATTAACTCTTGTTCGAGGCTGTGTAGTTTGCAAAATGTAGAGTTTTGAGAAAAACAAGTAAAGAATTGAAATAAGTATTTTTCTATGAAATATTCTATATGTATAGTGGGTGATTTGGTAGTTACTTCAGCATAAGAGACAAATCTTAACTTGTTAAACATTTGGTTCAAAAACTGATCAATCAAAATGATAGAATTGGTACAAGCTTATAGATTTCTGGAAATAATTCATTAACACTGGAGATTTGTTTTATATTTTGAAAACTTCTTCAATTCCAGAATTTAGGTTCAATCTTATGCCTAGCAATCATTCATATCTATATTATTCTATGTTTATATGTCAATTATTAATATGACTATTTCTTTCCATGAAACTTATTTTAAATGATAGTGTCTTATTTCATGTGTTCCTTGGGGCTATCTACTGTTCTGGTAACCTTAAAGTTAGATTAGATAAAATATCATTTAACCTTATTTTCTAAAAGAACTTTATAAAAGAGGAAAGCTGAACTTCCACAGTATTTCATTTCCACTTCTCTTAAGGCACTTACCACCAATAAATAAATAAATACATACATAAATGAGTTGCTGTGTTACTTATATGCATGTTTACCAGCCTTCTGAAACCCTGACTGCCACACAGGTTGGAACTTCAGCCTAATTTTTTTTTCCTTTATAACATACAAATTATGGTTTTCATTACTTTGTCACTCTCACTTCTTTTCCAAAGTGCAATTCTATTAAGCGTATCTGCAATAAATATTTTTGAAATCATAAATTATTATTAAAATGCATTTTCCTGCCATCCATAGGAATAAGTTAAGGAAATGAGAATTAAACAAAAGAAATAAAAATTCCAAAATCGGTAATTTTAAAAATTACAAAAATGAACTGACTTTCATTAGTACTATTATAGAATAATTAAGTTTTAATTCTGTAAAGGCTGTAGAATTTGTAGAAAATTTAAAAAACTTTCATTATCTTACTCGGTTTTAAAACAACCACGTGTAATAAGTTGTCATTAGTTACATTCTGCAGATACAAAAGCCCAGTTGCAAAGAAATTAAGTGACTTGTTCACAATTACTGCTAGGAAGTAGCAGAATTTGGAGCCTGGATACAAACCTAAATCTTTGCTTTCAGGGCTAATCCACATTCATCATAACTTTTAAGTCATTAAGACATAAAATATACCAGACTTTAAAACATTTTATTTTTGTCACTTGGAATATACCGTTGCCCAGTACAATTATTCTTTCACCTCCCTGCATCTTACTCCCAAATACTGGATCATTTTCTATCATGCTAAGACAAACTCTAGAGTATAATAATCAGTGGTAATAATGATGCCCTTAAAATACTTGGTAGCAATATAAGTTTTTAAAAAGGCCCAAACTGCATTAATCCAATATCTATTAATTACTAAATAGCTATTGTTGCATTTGGCTTCTTCAAAAATTAATTGCATATATAAGTTAGCTCTCATTAAGCTAAAATAGTGAATTAACAGAACAAATACTTTGAGCATAAAGAAGTATCTTATAAAACTAACATAAAACTTTATATTTAACTGTTATATATTTTTGCCTTAATTAAAATAGATGCCTTAAAATATAAAAAAAGTCTTTTTCTGAATAAGTTTCACATGCATTGTTGTTTAGCTCTTTACAAAGATGAGAAAGAGAAAAAAGGAGAAAAAAAATTTTTATACACTTAGTATAAAAATTTGCTCTTTTTTTAATAAGATTTTCTGGACTAAATAAAATTATACTGCTCAATTAGATTGCTATAAGCTGCACACATAGGGCTTCCCTGGTGGTGCAGTGGTTGAGAGTCGGCCTGCCGATGCAGGGGACACGGGTTCGTGCCCCGGTCCGGGAAGATCCCACATGCCGCGGAGCGGCTGGGCCCGTGAGCCATGGCCGCTGGGCCTGCGCGTCCGGAGCCTGTGCTCCGCGGCGGGAGAAGCCACAGCGGTGAGGGGCCCGCGTACTGCAAAAAAAAAAAAAAAAAAAAAAAAAAAAAAAGCACATATAATCATTTAATAAAGATGATCATTTTTCTAAAAAATTATATTAGCTTATGTTCTTAAATTTGCTTTATTCTACTAATATAATTTTTAGACAAAAGTCTTACACTTTAAGGACATAAGGCTACAGATATATCTTTATGGCTCCAAAGAGGCTTCTAACATGGTTTTTTCTGAAAATCAAATATCAATTCTTTTTTTATTAATCTGATGTGGCTCAAATATAAAAATTAATTAGGGAACTCTCCATAAACAGTAAAGCTGACACATTCTCTGAAGTAAAATTTTTCTATGGTTTTAGGGCCTCTATAATTATCCAAAATTATTTTTCTCAAATAATACTCTTTGCTTTTACTTCCATGCGAAAAGGTCATCTTTGATCTAAGGCTAGCTGAAAAAAAAAGGCATCTCGCCAATCTTTCCATATCCCCTGCTAGGAGTATAATTTACATGTAATTCACCAATAGATGTTCAATAATTAAAAAGAAAAGTAAGAAATTCACTAAAGCATGAGTTGCCAACACCACTGATTACTATGCCTCTCTTATGGGAAAAATAAACCCATCAATGAATGAAAACAGAATTCACATTTTTAGAGTCCTTGACATTTTAATGATTCTTTCATCATTCCTCTAATTTCCTACAATTGTTCTTATTTGAAATACAGGCTTTATGAAAATCTAAAGAACTAAAAGATTAAAGAACTGAAAACTGACAAATGAGGGCACTTGGACATTCAGTACTTTTCCGCTGACTACCAAGTGGTTGGGGACATTTCTCTTTCTTTTTCAAATATCCCCTTAAACTTATCATTAGTGCATTTTTACTTCAGCTTCCATTCACCTTTGATTATTTTATATAAAGAGACAGTAACAGAATTAATTAATTCTTTTTTAAGGGGACAAAAGCACCTTATGAATGCCCACATTGCTCTGTACACCTGAGATCTAATGACTATATTTTGAGTTCCAGGTTTCAGCTAAAATTGAGTTGTAGAGTTTATTCACCAAGGTCATTTGTACATTTCCCCCAACTGACTCCAGGTGAAGCCAAATGAGTATTGCAAGTGGCGGGTGTCTCATTATCTAGGTCAATTTATCACAGAAACTATTCTCACCCAAGAACTTTCCTCCTGAGTCGAAAGCAATGGCTTTCTTTTCAATGGATTTTTGAGGGACAAATGTCTCAATTTTTATGTGACAGGATTCTTCTGTGACACTTGGAAATCAGACTAAAGAGACAAAAAAAGAGCATGACGGCCTTATAAGCATCATAACCCTCAGTGGACTAGGAAAGAGTACATTTAGAGTGGACTTCAGGAGAGAACAACGTTTCCCGAAGACTGTTATTGCCTAATGAGATCCGTGACCACACATCCATTATGTAGTATAAACATGGCTCCCTGCTGGCTCCCCAGGCCTGCTGACAGTTGGTGGTTATGATGGTAGCTCACTTTAACACCCAAGCAATGTTTTAATATCTTTTTCTCCCATTTCTACGACAGTGGAACAAGGCTGGAATTCACCATGTAGAAAATAGCAATATTAAAACAGTATAACTTGGACATTCTCTATAGCAGTTCTGTGTTGCCACTATAAGTAATGCTCATTTTAGGAAGCAATCATCTTCCATTTTCTAAAAATAATTTTGAGAATATCTATAAACTTATCATACACAAAGAATTTTAAAATACTGGCTACTCTAATAAATTATGTCCCTTTAGCAAAGGAAGCCCAAGATGAACACTGTACATATCTTGCCTATAATTACTTGTATTTATTGCTTTTCAGGAAACCAAAATGTAACGTGTAGTTTTAAAAAGAAAAAATAATGAATTTTTTAGAAATTTTAACATTATTTTATGTAAAGAATAGTTCTTCCTACTGAGAAGGCAAACATATCCACTAGGCATTCCTCACACTCCCCCTCCTGAAGGAAAAATAATGATATCAACACAGTACAGTGTCTGGTTGGGTCACTTTCAAAAGCTGTGCAGTATGATATGTGCAGTATTAAAAGACACAAAACCAAGCCTTGGTTTTAGTCTTCATTCTGCTTTTCTGACAGAAAATCTTTAGCACACAGACTACGATGAGAAAGCAAACTATCCTTTATGTAAATTTATCACTTAGAAGCATTGAACATTTACTTGCTATTATACAATCACATAGTTCTTCCCGGAAAAATTTTTTTAGTATTTTTCAAGAAGTATAGTAATACTTGTGAATCACAAAAGAAACAACAGATGTTCCTCTTCCCCCACCACCACCTGCTTAATTTTTAAGGCAAATACCAAAGCCCTGTATGGGTAAAAATAAGTGATAAAATTTTGAAAATCTTTGTTTGTAAAAGTCAAAAAAAAAAGGCCATCTTTAGTAAAACCATAAAGATCAGAAAAGTATTCCAGATCACCAATAATCTATTCTTTCTATTTTCAGGTTCAACATAGTGGTGCATCTCCACAGAAAGTCAGGAAGGCAAAATCATGATTTGAAGCACCACCGTAAGTTAGTAGTGGGAGAAACTCTCTGTCCTTTTTTTTTTTGTAAACTCTCTGTTCTAATGTGTTGAAATATCATTTTAAACTAATAGAAGTAAAAATAAATTATATTTCAAGTGACTGACCTCAGAAGAGAGTAGGAGGATCTATACTGAAATGTATTCCTCCACAAGTGTCTTTCCTCCTATTCTAAAGTAGTTCATTAATTATATTTAGAGACTTTGGGTGATTTCTTTTAGCAATAACTTTAAAAAGTCCACCTTGGATTCACTGAATTATAAAGAACAACATCTTCTGCACGTCTTCACTGTTCAAGAGCTCATATTGTGTAAACCATACTGAACTCCAGAACCACTTATAAGCCAGCTCTCTTGCCCTTTACTAACTCTGCACCTGCAATTCTCTCTGCTTAGAAGGTTCCCATCTAGGGCAGCAACAGCTTACATTACATCTCTGTGTAGTTTAGAAAAAGGAACCCCCTCTGGGCACATGTAACCCCAGACTAGGACACAAAGCTTGGTAAGTAGAGTGAGGGCTGGATGTCATTCCTCCATACCATTCCTCTGCCTCGTTCTTCTGAAGGCTCTGCAACAGCCTGGTCTCTCCTACTAGAACATCACTGGTTTCTGAGCATGAGTAACTACCCACTGTAGGCAGTGAATATATGTACATAGTAATACAATTATTACAATTATTGCATGTAGTAAGGCAGTGATTTTGAGTTGGAGGTTGATATAGCCCTCTTCTAACAACATCTTTTTGAGCTTTATTCACTTATAAGTATACAGAGTTTCAGAGAGATTATGTATCATGGCCAATGTTACACAGCTAGTAAGTGATGAAGCTTGGACTGGAATCCAAATGCACTGACTTCAAAACTTAATCTCTTAGCCTCGACCAAAATGGTGTTTTGTAAATAACTGGAAACAGCTCAAGTGTAGGTTCCCTGTTCTTGTATGTACTCTTCTCTCCTTGCATTAGAGTGGTAGGAAGCAAAAGATGATCCTGGGATTCTTGGGGTCTTTAGAGACAGAGCCTTTTGTCCATGGATAATGTTTTACCTTTGTTCATTGGATTACTTATAACCTACTTTATTCTGAAAAGTATGTAAGAATGGTGTCCTCCATTTACATCATATCACATGGAAGCATATTAAAACAAACAACCAAAAAACCAGCAAACCAACAAATGGGAAAAGTCCATCTGTTACAATGGGTATTCTGGGATGAATAGTATTGCTCTTCTGTTCAGACTGAATGCCATTCTTAAATATTTTCCTCATATAGGACTACATGACACAATAGAACTACAAATACAGCCATTATTACTAATACTAGTTCTAATAAACTTCCATTAATTGAGTGCCTACTATGAACAGGACACTTAGGTATTTTCTCAAAACCTCGAGAGTTTATGGTAAGTATCACTATCCCCATTTCATAGATAAGGAAACTGAGGCCTAAAGAGACAATATAATTGATCAAAGGTAATACAGCTAATAAATGCAAAGCCTTTTCTTTCAAAATGTTACACCATGTTGCCCCTGAGCACTACAGCAAAGCAGAAGCTGTAGAGAACTATACTTCAGTGCACTTTTTGTCTCTCCTAGTATCTGCATTATTAATTCTATTTTGCATACAAATCCCTAACATCACAGTTATTAAGTATACAGACACCTAATATCACCTGGGAAGTATTCTGTCCAGAAATGTTCAATTTGAATCCAGTCTAGCCTGTAGAGCTAATGTCTAATTTACAGAAAATACTGGTGATATAGGACCAAGATAAATGAAATAATGAGGAAATAAGATAAATTTAGAATATAGGATATTCTGCAATTGGCAGAATCATTTTAAAAGGTCAGGGTCATGAAAACAATCTGGAGGGGTACTTCTCAGTATGACAGGAGAAGGATGAGGTGTAACAACCAAAAATAATGCCTGATGTATGATTAACTCCTAGTTATAAAGAAAATAAAGATTAATAAAACTTAAAAGACACTTAGGGAAAACTAGAGAAATGAAAAATGAGCCAGGAGGATCAAAGAAAAGGGAGGGAGATGAAGGAGAAGATCATCTTTACTGGCGGAATCAGGGAAGATATCATAGAAGAAAGGGCATTTGTTCAATCTATTCCATGACATTGCTCTGTGACTTTCCAGCATATACTGACTTCCCCATTGTCAAAACTCTAACCTTAGGAGTAGGACTTTCGAAAACATATTGCTAAGTAACAACCACTAATTGTTTCTTATGTGTAAGCCTCTTCTCCCCAGGATTCGATCTTCTTCTCTTCTAATGGGCTCTGTGGTGCTCAGTACTAGACTCCATGGTTGGCACTCAAGTAGATCGAGACAAGGGGTATTACCATATACACAAGATCCACAAGTCCTCCTCCCAGAAATGAGGGCATTAACACAAAGCAATATGTACTGCAATAAAACTCCAGTGTAAATTAAAGGATTCTTTGAAGTTAGCTGTAGCTCCATGCTCTTACTGCAAAATTTTATCAAACTCGATGCTGATAAAAATAAGTTTGTCATTAGCCAGCAGGGGGAAGAAAGGTCACTTCAGTGATTACAGGATGCAGCCTCGACACATCTTGGTGAGGTGGGAGTCTTTATGCATTATTCTCCTCATTTTACCAGGCAGGAAGTAGACACAGAGAGAGGCTAAGTGACTTGCCCAAGGACAAAGAGTGAGTCAGATGCAGAGCTGGGAATTGAGCCCACTTCTCCCGCTTCCCAGTGTACAGCTTTCTCAGCAAGCCATAATGCCTTTCGGATAGATCATTTCCTAAAATGTATTAAGTTGTTAAAAATTCAATATGGGTGTTGCATTGCTTTCCAACTAGCCCTGTTTCTCACTACCTTACTAGAGCTATTATCAGAAGCTAAACTGATGGTCAGGTCAGTAAAATCATATCTATATTTTTAGACAATATGCCATTAAAGCTGGATATATCCAAATACCTAAGATGAATTGGAGTCGTTGGAGAGTGAATTTGTGTTTGGATCTCTTAGCAGGTAGGGGAGGATTCCACAGTGAGAGATAAATTGCAGCTTCAAAATTAGGAGAAGCTGGAAATGATCACGAAGAACAAAATCTCACTGACCACCAGAAAGAGTTAAAAAATAAACTCTAAACCTCCCCCAAAAGACACCAATATGAGGTTCATGGCAGGCACCAAAAAAGCAAGAAAATAAAAATGTAGTGTACGTTGAAAAAGTGGATATTTTAGGCCCTTCAAGAAGATTCTAGACACTTGTTTTTATTCAAACCTAAGACTGTTTCATTAGCTGGGATTTTACCCATTGGTTCATTGGGAATTCTGGGCCACGGGCAGGAAGTATCCTTTGTAATGGCAATCAATGAAGACTCTTATTGTGCTAACTAAACCAGAAATAGTAAGTAGGCCAGATGCTAACACTCCTAAAAGTCTTCTGACTTTGATCATTAGAAACATCACCACCTGATCTCTGTGCCCTTTACCAAAGAACCCGGACTCAGCTGTAGAATCTCCTTCAATATAGCAGTCTAGACAACTACCAATCAGTCAAGATTCATCCAAAAGATCAAACTCATTCACTATTTCTGGCATATGCTTCTGTGTTCAATCCCCATCCAAAAGACAAGACACAGAGTCACTATAAGCCCACAGCCCCACCTGTCAGGTCTGATCAAACCCTCTGCAATTATCTCTTATATGACCTGCTCATGCTTCCATAATGTTCCTTATCTGAATTAGACCATCAACTCCTTGAAGGCAGAGATACCTTTGAAAACAAAATTCCCTAACACAGTTTTCTTGAGAAAAGATCAATAAATACAAATTGATTTCATAAAATTTATCTATATTTCTCTTCAGAATCTCTGGGAAGAGTGAAATTTTGAATTCCATAATAAGCATCATCACCTAATTCTAATTCAGAATTTTATTCAGCAGATAATCAATCATTGTAGTTAATACCTTATTAAAATTGAAGTGCTGAGCAAAATGATTTCTTCTGGAACATTAAAATATATTAACTGAGCAACTGTTCTTGCAATAGTTTATCACCCTTAGGATAATCTTGTGTCACTTGAGAGAATGCAACCAGTTAAAACTTTCAGAAGTTTCAATATCCTATGAAATTCCCTAGAAAACTGGTTGACTCCAGGGCAGAAACAGGGAAAATACAAGATGAGCTTGTACTCATCTGGCAGTGCTAGAAATTCACAATGTGCTCAAAAAATGATGGCGGTATGTCAAAAGGGCAGAGTAGCCAATCTGAAAGAGCGCCCAAGAACCACAGGTGGAATATTTTGAGCAAGAAAATGAACCATGATAGTATTGGATGATAATACAAATAATAAAATAAATACCTGTCTATAATGATATAAATAAGTAATAAATCAGAAAGGGACATTTTTCTTGCAGAAGAATTCTAAGTAATGAACTTAGAAAGAATGAGGAAAACATCACCCCACCCAAGTGATCAAGGTTAACATCACCAATAATTAGACAAATCGACATGTATGGTATACCAAGGAGGGTACATTTCTTGTGTGATATTTTTGTCAAAAATGCATAACCTGGCTTCCCTGGTGGCGCAGTGGTTGAGAGTCCGCCTGCCGATGCAGGGGATGCAGGTTCGTGCCCCGGTCTAGGAAGATCCCACGTGCCGCGGAGCGGCTAGGCCCGTGAGCCATGGCTGCTGAGCCTGCGCATCCAGAGCCTGTGCTCTGCAATGGGAGAGGCCACAACAGTGAGAGGCCCGTGTACCGCAAAAAAAAAAAAAAAAAAAAAAGCATAACCATGAGAAAATATCAGACAAACCTCGATTGTGGAATATTCTGTAAAATAAATAACCAGGATTCTTCAAATGAACTTAAGAAATGAAAGTAAAGCCAGAGATTGTCACAGACTGAAGGTCTAAGGAGATATGACAATTTAATGTTGAATCCTAGATTCGCTGCTGGGGTAGAAGAAGGTCATTAGTGGACAAACTGGTAAAATCTAGATAAAATCTATGGTTTAGTTAATAACATTTATAGCACTGATGTTAACTTTCTGTTTTGATAATTGTATTACAGTTATACAATATGTTGACATCAGGGAAAGCTGAGAACACTCTGTACTAGTTGTATATATTTTCTGTAAGTCTAAAATTATTTCAAAATAAAAAGTTCAGAAAAACACTTTAAAAAAAACTAGTTTGAATAATCAGTTTGGATATACTAATGCCTATGTAAACATAGGTAAGAAATCTTGTGTAAGACGTTGTGTAAGTAATAGAGCACACCATTGGCTCCTGTTAGGTCACAGCTTTCCCGAGAGAACAAAAGATGAAATGCAAACCTAAATGTGATCCCACTTGTGTCTCAGCATGAGAATTTGTCAACTCATCAGGATCAGCCCTCTGTCATCTTCACTTCATGATACGTTCTTCTACCTTTCAGTCTTCTTTTTTCCCTTCCGCCTTTCAATAATGATCCATGTGTGGTGTGTGTGGCACCGCAATGTTGTTTTTGCCACGTGGCTATTACTTATCAGGTAGAATATTTTCCATGAGGCCCCTGGGGTGCTGAGGCAGACAGAAATCATCCTCATAGCATTTCCTCACCATTACTGAGAGAGTTTTGTTTCTTAGACAACTTTCCATGGCATATGCCCGCCTAAGTCACAATTGGGTCTAATATCACTGACCCTCTAACGGCTCATTAAGAGTTTTCTCTGTGTCCACTTTTTCTTCCCAGGTTCTACCTTTATGTCTCACGGGGGAGAGGAAGTTCTGGAGGCAGAGATGCAGGACACTGATGAAATTAATCTTTGGTATCCTTCTTCCCTTAGCCATGAGCTGCAAAAATAATCCACTACAAATGTCAAGGCATTACACTCAGCTCTCCAGGGCCACCTTTCGTCTGTAAAGCACCAAGTAAAGTGTCTTTTCATTGTGACCACGTCCGACCTTCTGTCGATGTCTGCAACTCAGGGGCTCCAGAGTGGACCACGGCCGTCAGCCTGGGTCTTAAATCCATCAGCTGGTGATTCTGACCCCTACAATGTTATTTCTTTTTTAAAAAAAATCTTGATTGACAATATTTAAATCATAGGGAATTATGCACAGAAATCAAAACTCCTCTCCTCTCTTGAATTACAGAGGTCTGGCAATCCTCTGCCCACATTCACAGGAGCCTACAGTCCGCTACAGTTGAGTATCAGCTGCCCCCTTGGACAATGTGCCCCCTAATTTACATGTCACCAGGGCACCTTCTGACCAGCCTGGGGGCTGTATGCACTTGTGTTTATAAAACTTGCCCTTTAAATCATAAAGGTTAGTCAAATATGTCTGAGTTCCATCACTTAACATGATGAGCAAAAAAATATAAGCAGTCTTTTCTCTGAGTCTAGGGATCTCAGAAGCCACAGCCAACCTGCTTCCCTCTGTGAAACTACAGAGGAAATGCTGCCTATCATTTTCTGTTGCTTGCAGAAGGGGGTTGGGGAGAAGGGCAGGATTGCTGTTTCAGGTTTCTTTATATGATTTCCTGCTTTTTAAGGAAATGCTATTATCCTTACTGTATATTGAGCTCAGCTCTCACTTATATAGTGACTCTCAAGCAGGAGTTTGAAACATGGCAATAGAGCCATTACTGCTGTATTTCACACGGAAGAGAGTTTTACTAATCCTCTTTGGCATTCATCTCTAAATCTTGGTGAATTCAAGTAGCTTCGATCTCTGAAAGTTTATTTTTGACTTAAGTGATTTTCTTGCTATTGCTAGATTTTTCAGGTGTCTCGCCAGCTGAATTGTTATCTGAATAAGATTTGTTTATTTTCCTTAGCTCCTTATAGCAGGTTGAAGTCTGTACCAAGCAGTCACAACATTTCCTGCCCAAATGCCTTTTATTCTGAGTATACAGTCAATAATTTTTTTTTTTTTTTGCTTTACCTAAAACATAAATAACCCCCTTATACTCATTTTAAACCTTTTCCCAAAGTCCTTTCCCTTATGAAAGAGAAAAAAAGAAAAGCCCTTTAGCAGACCTCTGTGTGATGTGAGCAGAGTTCTGGTCAGGGAGCATAAATCGTGCCTCGTACTCACAAATATACAAGTAACCCCTCCCCTTCCTGCTGTTTTCAATTACTCCGATTAATTTATTTCCAAACTTTTGGCACCCCTCTGCTACAGTACACAGCAAACAAATTTACAGTGAGTCCCAAATTAAACATTAATGCAAAATCTTCTAGCCTCAAATTTCATTTGGTTCAGTCACTCTAAAATTTAATAAAATGTTAGTATTTATTTCATATTTAACTTATTCCTATGCATAATGTTGAGTTTTGTACTGAAATCTTGGTGCCAAATTATTAAAGAGGCTTTTGACAATGTGAATGAAAAATGGACTGAACTTAACGTCACACACAAATTCGATTTCTGCACATGCCTCTAGCAAATGTCTACTAAACCTGCAGGTAAGCTCTTTACACAACAAACAAATTGGTTGAGATCTTTTGCTTCAATATCTCATTTAAGCATTTCTGAAATTGTAAATGCCCAAGCTCTGGATCTCTTTTTATTTTAAACTAATGTCTGTTTAGTATACATCTTCAGTTCTTAATCTAAAGACGTACCATGTTTGAAAACTAAGAAAACAGGTTATCTTTTTAAATTAGTTGTAACGATCATGTAGCATTTCCAAGGTAATTTCTCAGGTTGGGGTGAAGTATTTCCTCCATAATGCTGCAATGTTGTCTGCAATATAAAGTAAATAGTGTCTAAAAGGGTTGATTATCCCAAGTTGCTTTTTTGGCACTAGATGGCCTGTACAACTTAAAGAGAAACTCAGTGGAGAATATTTGGGGATAAGCTTAACTTTGGAATACAGATTTGAATATTAAGTTTTAAAACTAAACTTTGACTTTTTCTCAAGGTAGATAACATAAAAGAGAGCCAAAAGAAAAAAAGAGCAATGAAAAAAAATTAATGGAACCAAATCCCGAAACAATCTCCTAGTAACTTAGGCCCTAAAATAGATCATTCAACTTAATATTAACAGATTTCCTTTAAGCACTGTATACCTATCTTCTTTCCCACAGACCCTCTGGGCTCTAATATTTTTTTCTTTTCCATCAGTTTCATAAAACCTCTCTCCTTGTTCTTTCTCCTACCCTCACTCCCTCTTTCCTTTTTAACTCCAACAAGAACTCAATAAACCCAAATGGGTTTGTTTTGTAGCCATAAGCAACCTTTCCCTGAAAATCCAAAGTTGTACAATTGCCAAACTAGTGGGGGTTTTTTGTTTTGTTTTTTTTGCGTTACGCAGGCCTCTCACTGTTGTGGCCTCTCCCGTTGCGGAGCACAGGCTCGGGACACGCAGGCTCAGCGGCCATGGCTCACGGGCCCAGCCGCTCCGAGGCATGTGGGATCTTCCCGAACCAGTGCACGAAGCCGCGTCCCCTGCATCGGCAGGCGGACTCTCAACCACTGCGCCACCAGGGAAGCCCCAAACTAGTGTTTTTATTGCTTGTTCTGGTTTATGTTGTTTAGTTGCTTCTGCCTCCAGCCTATAAATCACACTGTGATGGGTACATAGTAGGAACTATAACATTTATTCAATGAATGCATGTGGATAAGTACAGAAGAATAATCCAGGGGCCCTGATTGACCAAGAGGAGCACCCACTAGGTCATAAACTCTTACCCAGTAGGTCCCCCACCATTTGTCACCACCCATTTCCTTTCCACAGTTGTCTTGGAACTTCCAGGGAGGGTAATGAGTACAGCCAATAGCAGCTCTCTTAACATTTCATCCAATTAATCAAATATTCGTAAGTAGTAATGTGACTGACAGCACAAATTCTTCTCAATCATGTCAAGGATTTGGGGACAATGAAAAAGGAGTTCTTCCTTAAAAACAATAAGAATTTCCTCAAGGGAAAAAAAACAAACAAACTCATATGAGTCTTCACATACGCCAATGCTCATTTCTTCTGCTTATATTGGTAGAAATAACAGCAAAATAGTTGCTGCCACGTTTACCAGTGCTTGGAATGTTACTAAGTGTATTATTTTATCTAAACCCTCAAGAACTACTGTGAGTCACTCTACTAATTCCATTCTGCAGACACGGTATAGGTAAATATGGGTAATAGGGAAGATGGTAGTAATAATTCTGAAATAAAGGGAAAAGGTAATAAAAAGGCAAGCAATATTGCAGAGTCCACACGTGACCATTACATGCCTAATATCATGAAACATTTCATACAAATCAACAAGAGGTGATGCAAAACAAAATGCATTCATTTTCAAAGAACTTAGAATGTTAACTCTCCCAAGATGATAATTTGAGGCTTATCCTTCTGATATATTGAATGGTGCTACATTCATTGTTATAGAAAATCTTCCTCAATTAAAGATGTGAGTCACTCCTCTATCTCACCCTCATCTACAATGCTACCCCCTTGTTTGAACTACCAACATCTCTCCTGCACAATTACAATAACCCTTTAACTGTATTTACTGTGTCTCTGGTCCTTTTTTATTCAGTAGCAAGCACGATCTCGTAAATAATTAAGTTGTGTCATGTCACCTCTGGTTAAACATCCAATTGCAGCCTATTATAATGAGAACAAAACCCAAGTGCCTCACTCTGACCTGCAAAGTCCTAACTGACCTACTCATAAATACCCCTTTCCCCACTCCTCTTCTCTTCCATACACAAGCAGTGTACTTTAGGCACACAGACCTTCCTTTCTCTAAGATGTCAAAATCATGACTTCCTCTCAAGGGTTTACATGGGAAGTTCCTCCCTCAGAACCATTCATAGCTTGTTCCTTCACATCACTTTTATCTCAGCAAATATGTCAGCCTTCACAAAAAAAGGCCTGCTCTTGATTACATGATGTTATTTTTCTTTCTTCTTAGCACAAAATATTATGTATTTGTCACTTTGCTTATTGTCTGTTTCCTCCTTCACTGAAATGTACACTAAAATGTAAGCTCTGACAGACTAGTTACATTGTCTAACTTGCTCACTTGCCTCTTTCCCAACCTCTAGAACAACTCCCAGCATATCTCTGCTCAAATTTGTTGAACGAGTGAATAAATAAATGAATGACCACCAACCACATGGGTTGCTTCGGGGATCATATGATTTCAGGAGGAAAAAACCAAGAACAAAATTAAAGGGTCCTGAAAATGTAAGGGATTTCTACCGCTATTAGTAATATACATTAAGTTAATGCTATAATTAATGAAATAATGGCTATTTATGTAATGTGATACCAATGCACGCTATGTTTTCACATACATTGTCTAACTTGCATTCGTGGAAGGTGTGAAAGACACTGCTAGGTCTCTCCAGAGTTGGTTGGAGCAGTTTTCTGTAAACCTCTGGTGGTGTTTTCACAGGACTCAGATTAAAATACATACAGGATAAAATCCTCATGCCCTTCATAACCTTATGATCTCCCAGCAATGAGAGCATCAAGGGGAATGGAAAAAAGTCCTAAGATTTTGGTTCTTACACTATCAGGATTAATTTCAAAATACTTGACAATATCACCAGCAAGTGAAAACAGAAGTAAACATCCTAACATGGGAGAGAACTCTATCCAAAGACGGACAGTTCTAAATTCTACTTATTTTTAATGTTGGTCAATGTTGGATAAAGTCACTATCTTTTCCCCCAAGTAAGATTTTTACGCCACGAGTATTACAGGCCATCAGCAGGGTGCTGGTGAATTGCTAGCCTTTTTGTTAGAATGACAATAATATAAGGACTCAGCAAAAGGGCCTGAATTCTGAGTTAGTAATTCTATCTATAAATCTTAGTTATTTTTTAATGAAAAATCTCATAAATATGGATGCCCAGAAGGTGTGATCTGTAATAGTTTCACCTGACAAGGCAAAAATCTCACCCATGAGCTGGCATCGTTATCACTGTACTTTCAGAGCTTAATTATGAGAAAATGCCTTAAAAATTAATAGAGTTGAATAAAGTGGAATATTTTAATAAAGCATACCTCCTATTTTAGCATGGTAAAATACCAATAAAATATATCATTAAAAGCTTTAGAAAATGCACGCAAGGTCTTAGATAATCTAAAAACCAAGTCTTTTTAAATCTCAAGAATTTATATTTTAGCAAATGTTTGAGGTTCCTAATTGCCTCAGTTACCTGATCTGTGTGGATTGAAGCTTCAAAAAATTCTGTCAACGTTCTCTCTCTTAGCATCTTTGTCCTTCCTCTCCTTATACATCCTAATTTCTAAAGAAAACAGTCATTCTAAACTCATTTCTGTTATCAGCCTTATCCTACAGTTTTTCTTTTCCACAAATATCTGAAAATACCCCAGGAACACTCAAAGCAAGTAACCAGAACCAAGTTTTACTTCTCTCTTCTCCCCCATCCCTCCCCATTTTTAGTTCTCTTTTCTCATTTTAAGAAGAAAGGGTGAAGATGAACAAATTGTCATTAAAGAAAAACTCAGTGGTAGCAAAATTCTTAAGGAATTAATGTATTTGTATTTCTAAAGTTAAGCCTGCTTGGAAGTTGAAGGATGTCAATGCAATGTGGAAAAGTTAGGACAGAACGTCCTATTGATTGTAAGAATAAAACAAGAGACAGTCTGTGATACCTTGACCTTACCTAAAGAAGAAATGTATTCTTTCAACTAAAATGAGGTCGTGTTTCAACAATACCTGTCTTTGGTCTGAAGGCTAAGCCAGCCAGGACAATGAGGTACATGCATCTCAGGAAGAGATGTCTGACTGTTAATAAGAATGCATTGTGAGATGAAATGGAACGCTGGTATCTTAGCAAGGCAACACACTCTATCTTCTTCAAGAAGTTTTTTTGTTGTTTTTTTTTCTTTTTTCTCTTACTTAAAGTTAGAAGGAATCTCATATGAAAAGGTACTTTCTCAACTTGTCTTCTATAAAGGACATAGTTATAATGTTATTCACATGTAAATGGAAACTCATATATACATGACTATGTTCAAGCTTATTTCTGAGAAAAATAAGGTTAAACAGATGACTCTACAGTAAGAATATTTTTCATTGTTCCTGTAGTTAAAGAAACCTTTGACAAGTCTTGTATATTTACAACTACTTCGGAATATTTGAGAAATTCCAAATGTAGATAATATATCCTTATTCAACAAATATGAGTGGCGGAGTTATTGAAGAATATTAAGTAACACCATCATTACCAACTCAAGCCTTTTGCCCTGATGATACTTACAAGAATCTGACCTACTGGGAAATCAGCAACAAATGAGTGGGCCCATTTATTTAATCAAGCCATTGCATTTTTTTTAACCGCAATTGGACATCTAATTGCAGTGCAGACTAAAACCAAGTTAATGTGACTGCATGAAAAAGTTATTACAGTCATATTAAAAAGCACACTAAATGCTGTTGCCCACTTTATCACTGCAATGATTTCCACTATATATTCTGTATTGAGACAGGGTCTTGACTTTGACTTTGAAATATATTTTAGTGTTGTAAAATATTTTACAAAATGAAAAATAACTCCCTTAATAAATAAAGCCAATAAAGAAAAATAATAATTTTCAATAAAGTAACATTTGTCTGAATAGGAGTAAATTCAGAGCATGTATTTATTCATATTCTAATAGTGTTTTAGACTCTTATGCTATCCCATGATATAACTATATAATTACTCCCAAACATATTTAATTTGCCTGTTATGATAGGCACAATGACAGTGGTACATCTGATTTACTCTACAAAGTGTAGATATGAAGTATCATACATAAGTCTTTCAGGGAAATATGTTGTTGTTGTTCTTCCATAACATTTAATTTTAAGCTTTTTATGCAACATCAGTTTTACTATTTTACCAGAACCGACTGGCTACTATCTAACAGTTTGATTCTTATTTAGTTCCTAGTCAGTTTAACCAATTTGTTTAGTCAGGAAACTCAATCAACATAATTGGGTTTGTATAGAGAAGGCCTAAATCAATAGGATAGAAAGAGAGAAAGAAACTATATTTTGGTGTCACTGAATTCAAAACAGAGTAATAAATAATATATACTTTCTAACTTGGCCTTGTAGTTATGCCAGGGGGTGGGGGGGAAGGGAGGCCACCAAATCATTTATGAGGAGAAAACATAGATCTAAAATTGTGAACCCAGTTTATAGCAGAAAAACTTCTAATAGAAAAAAAGCATATAAATTTTGAAGGTGTAAGCTTACTTGTTCTGATGTGTTGCAGAATCTTCTGAAGCCTTCATTCCCTTTTCTACAATATAGAGGGTTCAGATGTAGTTGGACAGATTAACAATTTGTTCAAATGAGGCAGCACAGAATAGCGACAACAGTGATTGAATATTATTGCAAGCACAATACTCTTCAAAAGCAAGTGAGATTAAATATACTCATTGGCACATATGTGAATTAGTACGAAAAGTAACTTTTTAGAAACTCAAATTAATATTCAGAGATATTTTCAAGTTTTTGTAAAGTTTAAATAATGGAACTTTTTTTTCAAGGAACTAAAGAAGGCTAAAATATCTCCTTCTAAATAAAACAGCTGTAGAGTGCCCCCAAGGCTTAGATTTGTGATTGCTTTGTTGCAATTTTGTTTTTATGCCTCTTAGTCAACCGGTTGTTTTACAGGTAAAATTTGGAGAATAACAATCCATATGAAGATATAAAGCAACTCCGCAGAAGAGGATAAAAGTATCACTCTTAGTTGTTTGATTGGTTAGAATTATTTTGCCCTCCCTTTCCCACCAAAAAAAAAAAAAAAAAAAAAGAAAAGGAAAAGATGATTTGTGCTCTCTATGCATCAAGGTAGGTTTTGGTCACTATGTTTAGATTAAATACAAAGATTCGGATTTCTTCAGAGAATATAAGGAAGGCTTTTTGAAGTAACTAGAGTAAACATGACTATTTCCTGATAGAAATTTGGTCCAGTATATTCTGGCTAACTCACTATAAAAGTAGTCAACCTTTTGCTCTACTTTTCTTTAGCAGTCCAGCTACTAAAAACATTGTTTTAAATTATAAACATTGGGTACAGCATAATTACAGACATTTCAAAGGCAAATACATTTTGACATTTATTTCCTCCACTGTATGATTCTGTTACAACAAATTATGTGTTAAATGGAAATTCATTCATTAGAATACTGCATGTTCAGAGTTGAAAAATAACTCAAAGTTCTTTCATTTCATAATTTTGTTTTTCAAGGAGGCAATCATAACAAAACTAGACATATACTGTCTGGGTTTTTTTAAAAATAAAAGTTTCATTTAAAAATCTATCTGGGACTTCCCTGGCGGTCCAGTGGTTAAGACTTCGCCTTCCCATGCGTGGGGTGCTGGTCTGATCCCTGGTCGGGGAGCTAAGACCCCACATGCCTCATGGCCAAAAAACTAAAACATAAAACAGAAGCAATATTGTAATAAATTCAATAAAGACTTTAAAAATGGTCTATATCAAAAAAAAATCTTTAAAAATCTATTTCCAATTTTCAGGTTAGAGTGGTGTTTTTATAGGTTTTTATGCACCAAGGAAGCCGTTTTAAAGGAGATATCTTCTTTAAAGAAGGTATATCTATATAACAGGTGGTTTCCACTTACTGCTAAATTAGTTTAACTAATGACGACATGTTGGGACAATCATTTTTAACTTTTAGTGTTAATTCTACTTCTTTGAATGTAGCCATCTAGAATGAAGATAAGTGTTTCCTTTGTACAAGAATTGTTTTGACAGACAGCCTCAGAAGATAGAGAAATGTATCAATACATCTGCTTGGTACCTTTTACTACATAGAATCCCTACAACTAGGAAGGAATTGAAGAAAGAGGAGGTGACGTTTCACAGAAGATGTAAAAATTAAAAGCAGAATCGTGAAAAAAACTATCATAGAATGGAGGGAAGATACAAAGGTCCCTCATCATTGTAATCCTTATAAAAGACCAAGTCATGTTCAGTCCAGGTGACTTTAAATAAAGCCTATCTTTACGGTACACCCTAGGCTCTGAAAAGAGATTGACAAGACAAGCAGCAAGAAACTAATGTCCTGGATCCAATACACTTGCAAACTAAAAATCTCTGCATGACTCTACCGTGAATGGTAAGTAGCATTTACAAAGTGTCATCTCATTTTTAAGAATATATTAACTATATCACTCATCCACCACCCTTTCTAAGAATATTTCTTTTACATTCACTTTAAAAACTCACTACCATTTACCAATTCTAGCACAGTTAACAACATTTAAGTTTTCTGCAGTATTCTCATGTGTCTCTCCATTCTTTAGGTTTAATTATATCCAGCCTCACATGGATGGAAGTTTCTTTATTTGTATACTGTAAACATTTCCATATGATATTTATTACGATATCAGAGGAAAACATTTATCTTAAGAAATTATTTTGTCTAAAGGTTTACTTTAATCTCTTCTTTAAGGAACACTAATTTGGATTCAGCCTCTTCCTAAAAGTGTCATTTGGCCTTCTCCCCCATCCCCCTTCTCTTTCCTTCCCTTATTCTGTTTTCTGTAATTTACATTCTTTCTTCTTTCAACACATTGAAATTTTTCTTTTTCTATTGTCTCCTTTCCTTTGTACCATTTTCAGTTTGAGCTGGAGAGAGAGAGAAAGGGAGGGAGAGAGAGAGAGAGAGAGAGAGAGATGAAAACTCAAAGATTATAGAGACCTCTTCAAAACAAAACTTTAATATTTCTGGAATATAAAGAGACACGGCTTGCAGCTCATTCTTCTTTCAGTAGAGAAAGATTAAAAATTTTGAAATACACATGATTGCCAGCTTTAGATGGTTTTATAGACATGTACATTTAAATGATTACAACAGCATGAACTTTAATTATTTGGAAATACATTTCCACAGTTTATCAGACTCAAGAATGTAAAAGAGACTAGCTTTAGTTCTCTCAATCCCTTTTCTGCTCAGAAAACTTGACAATTTAAAATATACCTCCTTTTAAGTCTTAATCCTTATCAAGCGATACTTTGATGTGATATGACATTGTTATATGACACATTGGTTGATTCTAAGTGAACATGATTTATCCTCCACATTCTGCTGTTAAGAGTTACAAAGATGTTTCCTTTTTTCAAATGTGATGAAATCTAATAAGAACTGACATGCACATTAGCTTATCTGCACCAAAATCAGTGCAAACTAAGAAAATAAACAACATAGAATTAAAGGACAAGTGGATGTGCATAAATTGAATACAAGCATACAGTTCAAGTATTTTTCTATTTAAAAATTTTTTTGAGTTTATACTCAAAGGGAAGAGAAACATAGGTAGAGGGTAATATAATCATTTCTATCTAGTTCACACAGTTTAAGAAGCTACCCGTTACTCAATACTTATTTGGAGAACCTGAAAGTGTTTTCTCATTTTCTGGCATGAAGCTAGGTCTTGCACTACAAAACACACCTGTGTAATTCACAAGCCTGTTCTAGTCTTCAAGGACAACTGACATAAGCCTGGGCAGAAAGCTACATCTCATTAATCTCTTTCTTGAGCTTATGTTCCCATATCTTCTGGTTCAGGATTTCAGTAAGAGAAGTTTGTCATAATGCAGCAGCACTTTCTTTTTTAACTTTCAACCAGATTGCTCTCTTTTTCTCCCCCCTTTTGCCAAATAAGACCCACCCTTTTCACTTTTGATAGCTAGCTGTGGCATTTTTAGCTCTTTTAAAAGTTGTGTTAAATATGTGTAATAGTGGTAAAGTGTTAGTCTATAACTATTTTTACTTATGTTATCCAATATAGTACTTCTGATGCTGACATGATGATACAATGGGACACTATTTCAGTTTCAGGAAAAAGTAACAATCCTTTTCCATGTACCCTGTTTATATCTTAGCTATGCCTCTCCCTATTGGAACTAAATTGACACCAAATTCTAATTCTTTTAATTATTTAGTTTTCTATCTCAGAAAAAATTTGGGGGTCTATATATTTATATTCAGGTATCCATTCCAATCATTGTAGCAATGGCCCTATTCCTCACAAACACATACAAAAGCACTGAGGACCTAGTTCTACATGAGGTCAAATTTCTGGAGAATGGGGACTCACTCAGAAAGAGCCCAACAGCAGCAGTCTGCCATTCTATTTTGCTAGCACACAGGACTGAAAAGCTTCATTCTGTTCATCTGTTCTCGTCCAACTTCAAACATTCTTCCTGAGAAAGGTTGAGAGCTGATTGTTCCAGATCAAAGGCATCATTTCAAGTTAGAGCTATGTGCTTCCATTTTATCAGTATAGTTTAACTATTCCACACCAACTTCAAGGCAAGTTAAGGCAAGTTCAGAAGCCAAATGGTTAGATGGCAATGATATGTTTAAAAGACATATCAGTAAATGTCAAGACTTTCTAAAGGAACTCATATTAGTCTCAGTACTGGTAAATGAAATGACAAGTGTGGGTATGTTATAAAGACTATAATCTGGTTGCCCACAGCAGGTTGAATAGAAACACTACAATTCATTCCCCTGTTCTTTCCTATAATGAAGCAATAATTTTTAGTCAATTCATAATTCGCTTCATATTAACACAGTCACTAAATCTCCCAATGCAACCTTTTGCCTACTTGCTTGGCATTGAGATCTGTACATTTTCTATCTTTCTTACTTCTTTTTTTTTCTAATTAGCCCAAAAAACAAAATGTATCAGTTAATATGAACTCATGCTATGATTTAGAAAAACAAACAAAAAAACTAGATCTATGATACTTCTGATTTTACTTTAAGCAGTTAACCATTCCAATGCCAACGGCCCAACTATTCATCTATTTTTTTTTTCTTTTTTCACCCGTCCGACTGTTGTCAAAGATTATCAAACTTGCACAGGGATTCTTGGGTTTCCAGATCAAAGTTTACAAAATCCAGATTTATTATAATGCCCACCTCCTCTCTCCTTTCTGCTCTGCTCGCCATACCCATTCCCATTCAAACTTGTACCATTCATCAGCTTTTCGGACAAAAAGCAAGGGCAAAACACCAGTGGTGGGTGAGCGTCTCCAGGCACCAAGAGCTGTGTCACAGACCTTCAGAATCAAAAAAGTCAAGCTCAAGCAGGTGCCTGCGCCCAGAAGCTCCCCGAAAGCGTTAGCTTCTCCGATGATGACCCAAATCTCTCCGGAGTCTGCCCCAGAAAGGGGCTACAGAGAGGAAACGGGCTGGAGTCGGCGCTTTCCCCTCTCCACAGACCCTGCGTGCAGCAGGTAAGGAACTTAACCCTGGAGATAAGTTAAGGGAGCACACACTTAACGCGGAGCCTCCGGAGCCCGCAAAAGCTCGAAGCCAAGAGAGTGAGCGCGGAGCGAAGTCTTGAAAACGCGAACGCTGATCCCAACATCTGCAGCGCTTGGGGTGCGCGGGCAGAGGCGCGCAGTCAAGTGCAAACGCTCCCGGGGGAAACGAAATCAGGACCCGCAAAGGGCCAAAGGAAAAAGCTGTGGGAGAGCCGAGGACTCGGGTAGCTGGTTCGGAAATCCCTCACCGCACTTCTCACCACCACCCCCACCACTCCCGCCCCGAGACCGGCGCACAGTGGCCCAGGGTCCCGGGGAGCGGGGCCGCAAGGACTTAACTTCCACACACACTTATCTGCAAGCGTCGCCCAGCAGGAAAGCCAAGGAAGTCCGGGGGCAAGGAAGGGGGTAAGGTGTTCTCCTTACCTCGGTCGGCTCCCACGGTCAGCACCTTGGCGACAGGCAATAATCCCGAGAGAGTGAGTAAGGCGAGGAGAAACTCGGACATCGTGGTCGCCCGGGGAGGAAGCCAGCGCCGGAGACTGCTCGGCTGCACCCTCGGCCAGGCGGCGGCGGCGGCGGCGGCGGCTCGGAGCCCCGAATCGAGCAGCGTCATTTACAAATGTCACTCGAAATTCTTCAGCTCAGTGAGCCCAGCCAGTCCGCCTGGAGCAGGATGTGGAAGGTGTACGGATGCGCGCGTGGGGGGAGAGAGAGAGTGTGTGTGAGCGCGAGCGAGCCGCTCGTGTGTCTTGACTTTTCAATGCAGGGTACGTCTGATCTTACATCACGCAAAGAGGGGCAGTGAGAGATGCCAGCGGAGGGGAATTCACTGATTAATCACCCGGTCCACCACACACCCCTCCGTCGTCCACATAAATCACATCTATTACTTAGTAAGAGGCATTTAACACAACAGGAAAATACCACCACGAACTGAAAACACCACAAATCACAATTATTTCAGTCTCCTTGAAGAGAAAGTAACTCCAAGCTGGTTCTGTAGGGATTTGGGTCTTTAGAGAGGAGGGGAGATTTCTGCATTGGGCTGAGCCAGCCAGGCGCCTGGGGAGCTCCGCATTTAACAGCCAGTTCGGAATTATCAGCCACCAGCGCTGAGATAGATGCTTCTCTAGGCAAAGCAGATATGATCCCTTCGCTCCCTGGAAGCTTCCTTCCCGAGAAGGAACGACTAGCCAAGTAACTGAGCTTCTCTTAGGGAAATGGTTCCCTCTGCTCGCCACACAAATGCAATGCTTTCTGAGCTGCACTTTTAACTTTTGTGCTGAGTAGCACCTAGGGACAAAGATAAAAATTTAGTGACTCAGCAGAAACAAAAAAAAAAACAAAACAAACCCCTAAAGTCATCACCCGTTCCATAAGAAGGGAAGGTGGTTGGAAAGAGGCCCCTAAGCAGGGAACCATAAAGCAAACAACTGGCACTTTTACAGTGGATTTCTCTTTTTAAAAGGATACCTTGAACCATTTTTAACATGTTTTGATGCTTTTTTTAATTGCTTGTTTTCTTTTCTTTTCTTCTTGCACATAGTATAGTGGTAGTTTAAGAACTTTCCCAAACCATCGGAGGCATTAAAATTAATCAGTGCAATTAAAAACAAAAAAAAGTTGTTTGTATGACCACTTTTTAAATATGTTCATCCAAGTACCTAAAATTTTAGTTACTTGAAAATGGTTGGGTTAAAACTCAGAAATCTTAATAGTTGAAGGCTTACCTTTTTTCCCTTGTGACATCAGTAATTCTTGCCTAACAGCAAAGGTTAAAAATGTTTTGTATTTAATGTTTAAAAACCTGAGATGGGTGTAAAGGAAAACTATAAGGAAAGCACCAAACCAAGCAACAGGATGACTGAAAAGGAAAGGAAAGATGCTTTAAATACTTTATTCAGTTTACCAGGTGAAACTTATTTTAGATGAATGCCAGCACAATGAACTAGCTGCTTACTAGAGTAAAATCATCCAGAAACATCTTTGGATGCTCTTTAGAAACCATTAAAATTAGACTGGATCAAAGAACACAGGTGACTATGAGGGATATTGCCACTTAGTCTGTGATTATAAAATATGTTCTTTAGGTCAGTTTTGCCATATTTTATATATTAAGTTTACTTTCCCTTGTAAATTGACTCATTTCATGCCTAAAAGATGACTCATTCCACATTTAAAAGTTTGTTTTTTTTCTTTTGAAGTTGTTATGCTTATAATTTCACCTAGTCATTTTATCATTTCATATAGGAAACAAAGAGTTTTCCTATTTTACTTCATATAAAAATTCAGAAACTTTGGAATGAGTGGCAGAGTTCAAAGAATAAGTGAAGAGCAGGAGAAGGGTAAATTTTGAATGATGCTCAAAGTAATAAATATTTCTTTCTCAAGGGTCCACAGACCTCTGCGTTCTGTGAAATATGTAGTCTTTCACTGGAACAAAGTAAGTAGGTGTCTTTCTGACATGAACCCATTCAGTCAACTAGGAGGTCAGCTATTAGGAAATCCATATCCACTTAAGTCTTGGCAGTAAAACGAGGAGAGCTCACAAACCATGCTAAGCACATTCAGGTGCTTCCTCTTCTATATTATTACTACCAATTACCCCCCATCTCAAAAACTGCAAGGTAGAGGAAAGCAGCCAGGAACAGTACAACCAACCAAAGACTCTTACCGTGTACCAAAGTGCTGTGATTGAAAATCAATGACTCACTTCTGCAGTATATGTAGCAGCCCTGGATTCCACTCACAGCTATTTAAAGGGAAAAGTTATGAAAGATAATCAGAGAAGTAAATTCCTGGCAGATTTTTATTCTAATATATATTCTCAATATGTTACATTTTAAATATGTAGTGCCTCCTAATAATAAATGTATTAAGTGAATTAGGCAGAATAAAAACCAGCTGATCTCTTTTAGATAATGTGGTTGACTTTTTAACTGTCCTGAATGGAAGAAAATCAAGGATGCATTGTCCACATATTGTGACCAGTATAATAAAGCAAAATAGAATTCCTTTTTAGTAGTCAACAATCAAATCACCATGTGTGAATGACACATGATTCAAAATTATGGTGTAAAATAGTGGTAGCAATCATGGAAGTTAACTATCATATAGGCTAGTATACCAACGGAAGATGATAACATTTAACATCAATTATGAATGATTCTCAATTTTATCTTTAAAACAAAGATTGGGACTTATTTTAAGAATGCAAATAGATGTTATTAACAAAGACCTAAATGGTATAAAAACACTCCATAGCAATTTGATGGAAGAATGGATATTTAAGTATGTATCAGTTGTCAAGTGGGCACAACATGTAGATTTAAATGCATGTTAAGCAGAATTTTAAGACAAAAGTTATAATAAGGACACTGGTTCATACCACAAAGCCATAATAATATATAACAAACAGAGTAAATATTAATAGATACATATTTGCTCTAAAACGGAAATAAGGCTAGTGTCAAAAGGAAACAGAATAAAATTGCCCCATACACAGATCACTTGTATATGGTGGTTCTTCTTCCAAATATCCATTGAAAATGACCAATTCATTAAAAGAGAGAGTTTTTATGGGCATCAGTGATAAAGGTCCAGGCCAAATTTGAGTTTTAAAAATAAATAATTTACTTCCAGATATAATGAATTACATATAAAAGAGAAAGCATAATTTCCTATGAAACACTTATTTCCCATCATATATACTTTAATGAAAAAGGAAATTAACAAAGTATATTATTAGCGAAGTGAGAATAGCTAGTTACTGTTCAAATTCTGTGTTCCGATGGCCCATTGTAATTTCTTCATTCTAATCAGTTATCAACACTGACAAGTTAAATAAATTAATTCATCAAACTATACAATGTTATGAAATCTTTCATTGAGATAAATTAAACAAAGTAGAACCAATCATTCTTACTTTCTGCTCTAAAACAACACACGAATATTAATTATCAGTCAGTGGTAATCTTATATTTCCCAATTGGAGCCACGGTTTGGATATATGTGATCAAACAGCAGATTTCATTTCTGCTAACTTAATTATTTTCTTTGTGCTGTTGGGGCTTTTACCACAGACAGTAACAGTTCATGCACTACACACCTGAAAGCCATACTTGGAGGAGAACCTGTGTCTCCTAACAAACCGAGAAGGACAGTCTGTCCCATGGAAGTGATGTGTGTGAAGGAGAGTTGGCCTGAAAGTCAGGTTGCTAGGAATTTCTGTAGCTATCATTCCAAGGGCTGTTAGAGTTCTTACCCTGCCTTTCCACACAGAAAAGTTGCCAGGCAGCAGCAGACACAGGATGAGAAGGAAAAGGAAGGGGATGGTGTGGGGAGAATGAGAATTGTTAAAGAAACATTATCAGTGATTTAAAATAGAGTTACGCTGGACAAAGCCACTAAGGAAAAAACAAAAACAAACAAACAAAAAACTTTAGATTCACTTTATTTCTCCAACTGCAGCATTTCAATGCATATCACATTTTTAACTGCTTTCCTTCAGCAGTGTGCTGTGTTTGGTAACACGCAGTTTGGTAACATGCAGTTTCAACCAGGACATGGGGATTCAGCTGAGATTAACAACTTTAATTAACAACTGAGATTAACAACTTTAATTCCCACCATTTGAGAAGTATTAGGAAGTACGTACACCTGTGAAGAAAATGAAGGGTGATGTAATTATCTAATTAAACCTGGAAAGTAAAAGTATTTCCAGGCAAATTAGGTTTTTCTCTTTGTATATGTCTCGACTTCTCTCTACCCTCCTGATCTGTAAATGCTTCAAGATATACATATTACAGTGAAAAGCACAAATGATAGGCAATTATAACTTTCAAAGAATAAATAATAAAAGGTCAATACGGATTTGACTGTTTTACATTTTCTCTGACTCTTGTTTGACAAACTTTTGACAGTAGGGAGGAAAGGACTCTTTATGGATTTAGACAACCTCATCAGGCAACAATTGACTTCCATAATAATAACATAGACTCAAGAGACAAATCTTATTTTGCTTTTTGGATATGTCTTCAGAAGGCACAATCAGTAGTAATGCAGTCCATGTGTGTTTTAAGTGGGAGAGGGAGTTGGAATACAGATATACCCAAAACTCATCAAATCCTCGGAGTTCTACTCTTGTAGAAATAGCCCTTGAATTTCAAGTCAGTTGCTGATGATAAGGCTTGTTGCTATTAGTGCTTTTTAACCTTGACATACTTGTGGTCAAGATGACCTCTGCATCATCATCTCTGTCTACTAGTACAAAGTTAGTGTTTCATGCTGGGAGCTGGTTGCCAGTGGTCCATAGTCACGATGCACTTTGAACAAGCTTTTGAGGATTTTGATCTCTATCATTTTGGTCATCATCTTTCTGCTCCTTAATTTTAGTTAGAAACTCTAAGGTTGTTGAAACTGGAAGGAATATCTCTTCCAATTTACATTTTACAGATGAAAAAAACTTAAAGGAAAAGTGACTCTCTGAGGTCACATATTTTATTAATGTCAGAAACAGCCCTTGAATGAAGTTCCTGGTACTTTCTTATATAGGGAGCCTCGCTGATATTCTTTTAGATTTTTTCTAGCTGTAAGGACCGGTAGCCCAGGGCATTCGAATTCATTCATTCACTTCATAGCTATATATTTTGTAACAGCCACTGCACTCAGCACTGTGCAAAGCGCTATGAAGAAAACACGCATGGTTCTTGCACTAGCAGAGTTTCAATCTATATCAAAGGTCATTTCAGTGCTAATGGGCTGTTGTATGATCAGGCCACCAGATGGCTGTTCTCTTGCTCTCTGTACATCCCCTGCTTGACCTGCTTCACCTACACCCTACTCACATGACTGACCTTCCTACATACTTGTTGCAGCCCAGCTAGTGATTGTTCTAATCTTTAGACCCGAACATCCCCAACATGATAGCTTTTCCAAGGGGGGTGAGGGGCGTGCCCTCTGCTGGTTTCCCTGGTAACATATGAGCCAACCGGAAGTCAGTTCCCCTTTTAATGGCAACCTCCTCCTCCTCCTCCCTCTCAGAGCAGACTCCTGTCCTGCCTGCATCTACCACACACAATGGGGTGTTGCTCCAGGACCTTGCTTCAGACATGTAAGCTCCCCCTTTCAATTAAACAATTGCTGTCTCTGTCGTGGACTCCGGGCTCCTTCTTCAGTCTTGAAGCTGGGCAACTATAGGCCTTGTAGGCCCGTAGGGTGCAGCCCAACTGCCCTCTTACCAGGATCTTGTGGGATGCTGTTGTGAACCATAGGTATTGACACATAAAGTCCACTGCTGAGACCTCCCAATAAAATCAGGGCTGAGTCTTTCTTGGAAAATATCTTTACGGATAAACCTTTACAGAGAAACCTGAGCCTTTTTATTAGAATTAGACTCTGAATAAGAAATCATAAAATCTATGTTCAAATATCTCGAGTGTTGATACGGACATTTATTCAGTCAGCACATTGTTCTTTTGATCTAGAACTTGGGAGGAAATTCAGAAATGTTTAGAATTCAGAACATCCAGAAGTTTTGTCAGTGATAACACACAAATTAATCAAGAGTCAGTGGATTCTGTTGTGTTGTGGATTCACATAGACTCAGAGGACAAAAAGAGAACATGGAAAAGTCTGTTTCAACTTCTACTCACTTATTTATTTTTATTATAGCTATTCTTTTGGGACCCTTTCAAGTGTTTTATTCACTTTATATTTAGTAATTTCCTACTTAATATCCAAATGGTTTTTTTCTTGTTTAATTTTTATATAGTCTTTAACATAGCACAATTTCTATAACCTCCCATATGATATTTTTACATGGGCTTTTCCCTACATTAGGTACTCAGAGACTATTTGTCTTACTGTTGAATAATGGCTTTCCACTTTTTCCCTTAAACTTGTTTAATCTTTCTTATAGCTGCTGTTCCCTGGTCTTTCTGCCATGAAATACATCCCTGTATCTGAAGTAAACAGGATAATACAATGACAAAGATAGAGGTTAGCTGTAGGCAATTCACAGAGGACTGAGAAGATGGGATACCAGAATTATATTAATTACACTTTATATATACTTTAATAAAATGAGTCACTGTTAAAATGTAAAAAGTACTTTGGAGCTACAGTATCTTTGGCCAAGTTTAGTTTTTTGTTTGTTTGTTTTTGGGGGACTTTGGTTTTGGTTTGTTTTTTACTTTAAGACAGGTAATTGTTTTGTTTTGTTGGGTTTAATATGAAGAGTAATTATCTACTTTTTTCTATTCCTTTATCTCATAAATTAAAAAAACAGTAAAAAGAAACAAAAAATTAAAAAAGGAAGAGAGGGCTTCCCTGGTGGCGCAGTGGTTGAGAGTCCGCCTGCTGATGCAGGGGACACGGGTTCGTGCCCCGGTCCGGGAAGATCCCACATGCTGCGGAGCGGCTGGGCCCGTGAGTCATGGCCGCTGAGCCTGTGCGTCCGGAGCCTGTGCTCCGCAACGGGAGAGCCCACAACAGTGAGGGGCCCATGTACCACAAAAATAAATAAATAAATAAGGAAGAGAGAAGAGAAAAACAAACCTTTCTTCAAAGTATGCCTTGCTTAATTCCCACTGGGAATGGCTTTTCAGAGGCTGTCAGCAGCTCCATTGGGGCATGGTGCCCTGTCACAGGGTAAGTACTAAATAGGTGTGTGGTAAGCGGAGTACATTTAGTGTTGAGTTTTTATATTTTTTAAAAAGTTTGCTTTAAAGAAAAGTTACAGAACTAACTTTTCCAAAACATTATTTTCTCTAAGTAGAAAAATTCATTTCTCTCACATAGGAAATGTCTCTTGCCCTCTGAAAGTGCTTTTCTGTTATGAAAATTACACAATAAAAACTCAGATGCAAAAAGGAGCTGTCTAGTCCAGAACAGAATGCCCTAATTTTGTGTCAAGCCTCTTTTTCTGGGAAGAAAAATAGTGACATTTGGACCTAGATATATTTATCAAGATTTGTGAAAATGTGTGATTTTGCATGAATACTGGCAAAGTTAAATTATAGTTGAAAGACCATTAAATGCTTTTATGACTTTCCATTGCTACATTCTGCATTGTAAATAGATTTTACCAAGGGTATCATTCACATGCTAAACCATACTACATAACAACAACAACAAAAAGAGTGTTAAGACAATGTTATTCACAAGCACACAACAGAAAAGTTAGAAAAGGATGAATAGCTATGTTTAGATACAGGATAACCAAGAATATTTTTGGTTATTCAGCCTTACATTGTGATTAAAAGCATTTACTTCTAAAAGAAGTACCAATTTGTACTTTTAGGTGTATATGAATCCTAATTTATTCCAATTTAAATTACTGTTATTTTCTTGCCAAAAGAAAATGAATGGAAACTAAAAGAAATAGTTTTTATTCCCTTTACTGGACTTTGCCTAAAAACTATATTACCATGATATGAGAAAAAAGGAATATATATTAGGTATATATATATATATATATATATAATACATACATACATACAAATATATGCCACATATTGACCTACATTCAGAGATTTTATAAGATTAATCAAAGGATTGTTGATTTTAGTCTTTTTATCTAAAACTAAGGAGATTAGTCAATTTGGACATTTACACAAAAGTATATCTAACCACTATGAAAACAGCTCAGAAAAAGTAACATACTCTGTTGTTCACATATAAGAAAATATGTTAAAGGACAAATTATTCCAGGTCTGAATTTGACTGGGGAGTTTAGAGAACCAGTCATGCTCCAAGCTTTGCGTTGCAAGTGAAAGCAAACTACAGTTTCAAGGATGATATGGAGGCAAGTGCCGGGCTGGTTTTGAGGCTCTGAAATTGATCCTCTCTGCCCCCATTTCCTCCATACACTTTAGATTTATGGAAGTCACAGTTTCCAAACCAAAATCAGAACACATTGCCTAATAAATATAATCATTGGGCAACAGGACATAATATTTCTACTCAAGGTGTTCCACAGAAATCCTCTCTTTGGCCATAATAAATGTATAAAAAATCCTATTTAAAGCTTTCAAGGTACATCAAGAACCTGAGACTCTTCTCAAATTATTGTTAGGGATTACTGACATATATCCCAATTTTATGAAAGCAAACATTTAGGTGCTTTAATCATATGGGAAAGAGAGTTAATATCTTGCTTGATAATGTGAACAGGCTGTAGGACACAACCATACCTGCATGCAGGTGTTTCAAGTTAGCAACTTAAATGGTACTACATGTGATTTCATTATTTGCAACTGTGATAGTGGTGAACAAGCTAAGGAAGGGAGGTGCTTAGTACTCATACATGCCTGTTTTAAGATCAAAGCACACATTAAGCTCGCTTATATGAACATAATAATAGAAGTGAAAAACTCGTGCTCTGAGTGAAGTGCACTGGGAAGCGCTTCAGTGGGAAATTCAATGGGGGATTAGTATTTGTGCTGGATGGGATTCACATCACTATCCTGAGGGCATCTAGATGTTAACTTTTAAGCTACCATGATTTGGACCATATTAAAATAAAAAGCAACTTTTAATCTACAGTTTCAAAGCCTAAATGAAACATTTCCCCCATCGCTTTAAAGAAAACAGGTTTTGATCTCAGTTAGGTGCCACCACAGATTTTCATTTAGGTTTGGGTTGAAATTAAGTCTTAGCTACCAAAACGGAGTTTAGTTGAAGTAGCATCTGGCACACAGGCTGCTGGAGTAGCTTTTCGTTGTCCCCTCATCTTCCTCCACTCCCAACCCCCCGAAAATAAATATCACCACCATTTGTTATGACTTTTCTGTGCAAATGGTAGGTTAACTCCTCCTTAGGAATATTATTTCAAAAGTAATTTAAATACCTTCTCACATTAATCAGCTTTAAAACCCAGAGAGAATGAGGTGAATGACTCTGTTTTTTACTGTTTTATGCAACTAAATGTCTCCAGAAAAGAACTGTCACTGGCATTGAACTATAATGTAGAAGAAACCTTGTTTGGAAGTTTGAAAGCACAGACCAACTCAGCTGTCTACACTATCATATCTTTATGCTTTTAGAATAATAAGGCTCATAATGCCATTTAATCCCACCTTTTAATATCCCTTTGTCTTTTATTGGGAAATAGTAGAAGCATGACAAAGACTATTTCTGTTTTACTCAGTTTTTGTTTTTCTTTTTTTTGTTTTTTTTTTGTGGTACGCGGGCCTCTCGCTGTTGTGGCCTCTCCCGTTGCGGAGCACAGGCTCCGGATGCGCAGGCTCAGCGGCCATGGCTCACGGGCCCAGCCGCTCCGTGGCATGTGGGATCTTCCCGGACCGGGGCACGAACCCGTGTCCCTTGCATCGGCAGGCGGACTCTCAACCACTGCGCCACCAGGGAAGCCCCCTCAGTTTTGTTCTTTATAGAAAAGGTAAGAGGAAAATGTGCCCAAGGGTTTACCCCTTTACATCTAAACAAAATCTGAGAAAAAGCAGATTCTTCCATTCATAGTACTTGAGTGCCCCCTATAGGATACTCTTTATATTTTTCTTCCTGTAGCTAGGTAAGCATTTAAAAATTGTTACTGCATGGAATTTTATTTAAAATAAAAATAGGGACTTCCCTGGCGGTCCAGGGGTTAAGACTTTGCCTTCCAACGCAGCGGGTGCGGGTTCGATCCCTGGTTGGGGAGATAAGATCCCACATAACTCGCGGCCAAAAAAACAAAACATAAAACAGAAGCAATATTGTAACATCCAGTAATGACTTTAAAAATGGTCCGTGTCAAAAAGTTCTTTAAAAAAATAAAATAAAAATAAAATGATAAAAATAGATGTATTTGAAATAAGCAGTCCATGATATATTTTCCTTTCACTGTATCTTCCTATCTAAAAAGCCAAAGCAAATTATCATTTTAATCACTTAATTGTTTCTCTGCTTTTGCTAAAAGTTTCCCCTACTCTAAAGTTCTGATTTACCTGCTTTTCTATTGTATGTCTGCATTTATTGTACCAATTACTTTGTTTAAAAATATGCATCTAAAATTTTTTTGTGTTTTTTTGGATATAAGTATTTTGCTTAAAATATAAAATTAGTTATAATTAGCTGTAAGTTTTAGAAAATAAAAATAGGATAATCCTTGTGTGGGAGGAGGTCCAATTGTTGATCTGGCTGGGAAGAGAATCTTCGAACTCCTTAAATTAACTTAACGTCTATTAACAGTATGTAATAGAAATAAAGGAAGCATATACTTTCCTATTCCTGTCAGATTGATGTCAGGTGTGTGGTGCCTGAGATTTCTTGGGTTTTATAAGCCTTTTCTATTTGTACTGTAGCCTGGGGTTGAAAGGTGTGGATAGCGAGAAGGGAAATAAAATTCTAACCACAGTTAACTATGTCATATTCACCCTGCATTTATCTAGTTAAAAATATATATTCAATACATACCATGGGGACTTCCCTGGTGGCACAGTGGTTAAGAATCTGCCTGCCAATGACGGGAACACGGGTTCGAGCCCTGGTCTGGGAAGATCTCACACGCCGCGGAGCAACTAAGCCCGTGCGCCCCAACTACTGAGCCTGTGCTCTAGAGCCCGCGAGCCACAACTACTGAGCCCACGTGCCACAACTACTGAGCCCATATGCCACGACTGAAGTCTGTATGCCTAGAGCCCATGCTCTGCAACAAAGAGAAGCCACCACAATGAGAAGCCCATGCACCGCAACAAAGAGTAGCCCACGCTCGCTGCAACTAGAGAAAGCCCGTATGTAGCAACAGAGACCCAACGCAGCCAACAAACAAAAAAAAATTTTAATTAAAAAAAAGAAAAAAATACCATGGCTGAGACTTTGCTATAGTCAGAGCAATCCGCTTAAGAGATAAGACCGTAATTAGAGCCTTTTAAAAATAGGCTATTGAATTTATATTCTATGTAATGTCCTTGGATCCAAAAAATGTTATTAATGTCTTCGGTCTAGGACAAAAACACACACACAAACACAGTTTTTGGCTAAAACCTTTTTGCTTTGGATTAGTTTATTTCTGAATGAGAAGCAGATGCAGCCAGTGGTAAGGAAGCAATGATGTAAATGGGCAGTAAAAAGAAGGCCTTCATTTCCTTTCTTTCCTCTCATGCTTCTGCTCTCATGTATTTATTGCGTGCTTATTATTTGAAAGGCACGTTGCTTGGTGCTGGGATTACTTCAGCGGAAAGCCATGGCCCCTGTTTTCCGGAGCTATATGTCTAATGAGAAAATATAAATCCATCCAATATGTAATGGTACTACAGGAGAAACTATTACATTCACATTTCTATATAAACCTGCTGGAATCTTATCTGGCGTTTCTACATTCCCCATAGCAGAGGCAGCCGAAATTCCAGAAGCCTATCCCAGGTTGTAAAAAATAATTCTTTATCTATTAAAGAATAATTTAAAGAGTGCTAGACTAGTTAATCCAATGATTCAGTACCAAATCTCCCTGGCTGCCTACCCCACTTTATAGATTCATTTCTACATTCTGCCACTTACAATCTAAATGATTTGTGCCAACTACTTAAATTTGTCAAACCATAATGTCCACCTCAGAAGACTAGAGATAATGCCAGGACCTCCAACGGTAACAATTACTGGATTATGCTGACATCTGCTGTCACTCTGCCAGGCCCTTCATTTGTATTCCACACATGGGAATTTTTCAGGTAGCCTGTTGCAATGTGACTGATCTATTTAATGGCCAATCTATTTAATGATGCTCATGTTCTAGGCAAATCCACTGTCCATTAAGCCACATTCTACAAGACTCACTGCTGTCCCCAAAGGAGATGATCAATCTAGTTGGAGAGATAAGATACAGACACACTAAGAAAAGATAACCAGGAATGAAAGGCAGCATATAAGAATTACAAAATCAGAAGTACAAAGTAGAAAGGTAAATACAATGGACTTTGGAAAACAGCTGCTGTTATAAAGGAAAGTGTCAGAGTTAACATTTCAGTTAAACCTCAAAATATATCTTATATTTATAACAATAGAGAGATTGCAGATTCTTTCAGTTTGAAAAATGTAATAAATATATAAAATCATACTTGATCTACTTCTTCAGGGTAATGAAAATAATCTGGTTACAGTGTAGCAAGAAATTTTAACAAAAAGATGATATGGAATTTTAGAAAGAAAAAAAGTTTGTCGAATTTCTTACTCTACACAAAGGTAGGCAGCTGACAGATGCTGTCTTGTTTTTGGTGTTTTAAAAATGTAAACTCTTTTAAAAAATCATACTGGCAGATATACATATGTATATAAAACTTCCAAATTTCTAGGAAGACAGAAGTAAAGAAAGCTTGCTTACTAACAACATGGAAAAGAAATGAAGGGGAGAGGGCAAAGAAATATATTTTAAAAAGGATGATGATTGAAATAAGAACAAATGTACCTATTGCCACAATAAATGTGAATGCATTAAACACTCCAATTAAAATTCATTGATTTGCAGATTGAATTTTTAAATCCAACTACATGTTGTTTATTTAAAATAATTTTGTTCAAAAAGAGTGTTTTAACATCTCTATTTAGCAAATAGTGTACAAGGACCTGAGAATTCATGGGTTAACTAGATATTTATAGTTCTTTCCTTCAAAGAAAAATAAAGAAATATCCCATGATAAAAAATTATAGGCAAATATAACCTAAATATATCAAGGGCAAGAAAATTGATGTCAGAAACAATTGAATTCTAAGGAAAGAGCACACATTTATAAAAAAAGGATGCAATATACTGATAAAAGTTAGAAAAAATTAATCATTACCCCATATATATCTTTCAGTATAGTTTAAAATGCAAGAACATGTAAAACAATAATCAAAATAGGAGATATTAAAACACGTCAAACAAAGACTTGTAGCTTTGGAAGATTACTGAAGTCACATTTATTTGGTCAAATTTATGAAATGTGGTACAAATCATTTTGATTTTGATGAATGGAAACTCATGTGTCTATAAATAAATATGTCATTTCTCCCCAAATTACCCAAAATATAATACAATCCAAAATTAAATTTCGATTTCTTCATTTGGAACTTGAACAAATGATTTTGATATTAAGTTGGAAAGATAGATACACAAGAAAGCCAAGAGCATGTTTACTAACAAGAGTAAAGGAGAGGATGGTATTTGCACTAGAAAACACTACAGAAAAAATAAAGCTATACAAATTAAAGACTGTATCAATGATGTAGAAATAAACAGAAAGACCAGTTAAACCAAATAGAAATTCCAGAAGCTGCTTTAAATAGAACATAGCATAGCATACAGGTAGCTTCAATACAATGTACAAGTTATTCAAACAATTTTCTAATTATTGATAGGATTTTTCACATAAATATCAATGCATTCTCTACTTTATGTGGACACATGATTTAAAAAATTTCCTGTGTAAAAAAAAAAAAAAAATTGGCACTGCCCACAAGAGTCAGGTACAAAAACTAACCACAATAGAAAGGACTTTGTAGAATGACTTCCAAAGCTGGGTTTAGGAGTTTTTGAAATATATTAAAGGCAGAAAGCAAATTGGACAATCACTGGGATCATATGTGGCCACTGTCCAAAAACTGCATTAAGGGGTGTAAAGAAATTGGTAGGAAGACTAAATTAATGTCTTTGTCCTATGCCATTATTGGGAAGACCTTAAGAATATTCCAACTGTTGGCTACATATGCAACCTGTTGTTCCAATTATCAGTTCAGTCCAAAGATCGCCTGATTGCAGGCATTTTATCAACCTGAAATGTCCCAGAACTTGGGGTACAGAACTGATAAATTTATTTTCAATTTTGGAATTTACTGAATAGAATCAGTAAATAATTGGAGGCAAAGCAAGTAGGTTTTTATATGAGGAATGGCTACCCATTAATGGGCTTCAATATTTGGAAGAACAAATACACATGAAAAATAGGGAAATTAATGTAATTCCTCTCTCAACGTTTCCTTCAAAAGACCCTTAAGTGTTTTGATTCAGAGGCAACTAAAAATGTCACGGCAAGGCTTTAAGAAGGCCTATCTCTCCATCTCCCGGGAGAAACAGACAAAATGGTAAAAGTACACATTTGATAAACAATATCATTCTCTGGATCTCAGAGCCTTCCAGAATCAAATTTTCAGATGATATAAAGAGTGTTCAGGGCTTCCCTGGTGGCACAGTGGTTAAGAATCCGCCTGCCAATGCACGGGGCACCGGTTTGAGCTCTGGTCCGCGAAGATCCCACATGCCGTGGAGCAATTAAGCTCGTGCGCCACAACTACTGAGCCTGCGCTCTAGAGCCCGCGAGCCACTACTCCTGAAGTCCGGGCGCCTAGAGCCCGTTCTCTGCAACAAGAGAAGCCGCCGCAATGAGAAGCCCGTGCACTGCAACGAAGAGTAGACCCGGCTCACCACAACTAGAGAAAGCCTGCGCACAGCAACAGAGACCCAACGCAACCAAAAATAAATAAATAAAATAAATAAATTTTAAAAAGGGTGTTCAGGTAGTTGAATGCCCACTGTGAAAAGAAACTATAAGAGCAGGGTCTTTAGAACTGTGCAAGTAAACAATAAAGGACAGATCTACATGATTATGGGAAGAACAAAGTCACTGAGCTGAAGAAACAAAGCAAAATTTACAGAATAACGGGCTCTAACATTTTAGTCATGACCCTGAAATTTACCCGGGAAATACCACTAATGATAGCATTGGAATAGGAGCCAAAAATTTGTTTTGTTTTGTTTTCTTATCATAGATCCAGTAGTATGACAGACAGATAATTTAAACTTTTGATATTCAGTGTTCTTATCTGTGAACTGAGAATAATATCTATTTGATTGAGTTATTGGTATAGTTATAGGAGATAATGAAAATAAAGGCCCATAGTGTGGTACTTGATATGTGGCTGAATTCTGGGCCAGAAATATTTCTTGAATCTAAAATCACTAGACACATCAAGATATGGTACCTCTTTAACCAAAAATGCCAAAATAGGAGAGTCCTATTAATCCCACATGTAAAAAGGTCATTGGACCTCATAAAAATCTATTATCAGCTCAGTGCTGTGTGTCACCTAGAGGGGTGGGATAGGGAGGGTGGGAGGGAGACGCAAGAGGGAGGGGATATGGGGATATACGTATGCATACAGCTGATGCACTTTGTTATACTGCAGAAACTAATACAATATTGTAAAGCAACTACACTCCAATAAAGATGTTAAAAAAAATAGAATATAGCTCTGCCACATTAAAAACAAAAGATATTAATAACTGTCTAGACTGTGGATGGTTTTCAAACATGACTGTACATTACTGGGGAACTTTAAAAAAACTATAGCTGCTAGTGCCCCCAGAGTTTCTAAAACTGTTCCAAGGTGGGCTGCTGTCTGGATGATTCTACTATGTTATCTTCGTAGAGAACATGGAGTAAGCGTCAGAAGATACAAGCTCAAATATAATGAAAAAAGGTGGGGGGGTAACACATTTTCAGGTGGGAAAGAAGACACAGGAAGCTGGAAGAATTATGATAAAATTTGGATACTACGGAGAATTCAGAAATAAAATTGCAGGTATCTCTCTTTAAATAAAACATCTATAAGTGGCGGGAGAAGGAAGTGGGAGAGAAAATAACTGACAGCAGATTACTTTATAAAGTGAATTACCTCACGAAAGTCATTGCTCCTAGAAATGGTACACAAAGAGATTCAATGTAAGCTTATGTCTGCTTGATTTAAATTACACCATCATATGTTCTAGGGAAATGCAAAGCATTTTTATTTAGCACATCCCGCATTAATGGTCTCTAATAAATGAGGTCTGGTAGGACAGCCTAGGTGACTATCACCATGTCAGTCCATAGAGTTTGAGGAAGATGCCCTTGACAATGATTTCTGGTTCTGAGAACAGCACCAGAGAATGGTTATGGGCAGCGTTTACCTCACTGTGCTCTTGTAGAGATTATCTTCCGGCTTGAGGAGGTTGCTACTGTTTATAGAGCCTGAAGTTCAGGTGCCTCTGCCTGTAGGAATCCTAGTAAGCCAGAATTTTGTTTTAAAAACCTGGGTTTTTTGTTTTGTTTTGTTTTCTTTTTCAATGTACTGAGCTAGAGTGTTCACTGCTGCTATTTTCCACCATGCTCACGGCTATGCCACCTTGTTTGAAATTATACTTCAGAGTTCCCTTGACATGTTCTGTTCTGTACTTTTTGCTCACAGTTGATCCCCTTCAGTTTCACACACAAAACCTGTTAAGGAAGTTGCTCAGCTACCACTTCTCTCCTGCACATGTCCAGTCCAAGGGAATGACATTGAGGTGAGTACCACGTCAGTGCTAACAGACTACGTGGGGCCCAAGGTTTTTCTGGGAAACGCAACATCCATGTCTCCAACTTAGAGGAGGCAAGATGCAAAAGCATTTAGAGACACAAGTCATTTTAGAACTAGAAGGGTCCCTAGGGACTTTCTCTTGGAACACTTCATTTTATCAAGAAGAAATATAAATATCCAAGACTTTACAGGAAGTTTCCAAGTTTATATAGCTAGTTAGTAACAGAACTGACACAAGAATCTAGATGCTGTGCCAATACTCCAATCCAACATCACATTACTGTTACACCACATTACTTCCCCACTGGTAAATGCATGTAAGAGACAATGAAAGAAAGTTGTTCCAGTAAAATGTCCTTCTTATTGAGCATTAAATATCTATTAGTGAGGGCACTGTCCAAACACCAGTTTTCAATAATAGCTTGACGTTTTCAAGAGAACTTCCTACACATAAGAATGTGTGGCAGGTTGACTGACAGGGTTATTACAGCACTGAGACATCCCTAACAAGAACTAGATTTAAATAGAGTATATGGCAATTATGATGTGTCAGTGGCTAATGAGGCATTCTCTATTCTAAATCAATTCTAGGAGCACTAGGAACACTGATAAAGCTATATGTTATAGGAGCTATATGTTCTAGGATCTAGGAACACTAGGAACACTGATAAAGCTATATGTTCACACTAATCTGATAAAACCTATTCTGTACTTGTCATGGTTATGCTGGTAAAATATCTATTTTACCACATCTATAGATTTTTCAGTGAAATCCCAATTTGATTAGGCCTCACGGGTCAATCTCTGGACCAACAGAGTAAATCAGTCTTATCCAATCTGTGGTCTGCCCTATACAATTTTCCGGCGAAGAAAAGCCTTCAAAAATATCGGCAATAATCAATATGGCTTCAAGGAAAGATTAGAGCAGTGACACCAGTGTGACTTTAGCTGTCATATAATTCTGATATCATAAAGGGATTTGTTCCCACAGTGTCAGTCTAATGGATCTATCAGAATTTCCAAAATTGTTCATGATTTTACAACCTTATATTCAGTTCTCAACTCTTGTCCATCTGACTTATATCCCTACCAAACCACAGAAATTGCTCTCATTGAAGTCACCAATATCCTTCTATTTTTCAAACCCAAATAGCACGTTATATTCAATCTCTCTGTAACATTTAAGATTTTTGATCCTTTAGTCTTTGAAATTCTTTCCTTCCTTGACATCTGTAAAACTCTTTCTTCATTATTTTCTTACATGAGTAACTGCTTCTTTCTCCCTAAGTTCCCTTCCTTCTTCCAGCATTTACAGCTTCCCAGAAGGTCATACTCAGACTTTTTTTTTTCTTTCCCTTTTTACTCTAATTATGTCCCCTAGTTTACTGTTAATATTTACACATCTATGGGCTTGCATATCCCTGATGGTTTCCATAATAGTCTAAATATAGTCTAAGTATCTCTATCTCTCTCTGTAATATATATTCCTATCAACATCTTTAAGACAGAAATTTTTTCTAAGCTAATCACTTCATCTCCTATCCTTTGTTTCCCACATTTCCTATCAAGGAGAATGCCATTTATGCAATCCCCAAGCCAGAGATCTAGAAACCATCTTATATTTCTCTCTATCCTTTAACTCACGTTGAATGGATTAAATGGATAATCAAGGTTTGTTAATTCTCTGTCATAAATATACTTTGTATACATCCTTTGCACTTACACCTACTGTTTCTACCTTATTTCAAGTACTCATCATTGTTCACGTAAATCCTAAAATAGCATCTTACCTATTTCTTTTTCCAGGCTAGTCCTTTCAAACTGGTCTTCTGTATTACTGCCAGTTTGATCTTTCATTTCATCTGAGTGAGATGCCCAAGTTCAATACCCATTTTCATTATTTAGTCACGGTGTGATCTAAAGAAGTCACTTACATCCTCTTGACCTCACTTGCCTCATTTGCAAATGAGAATAATAGAATCTACTGGAATTATTGATAAATATATTCCTTGACTTCCAAAGCCAGGAAGAAATTTAGGGTTCATATAATTTATCCTATAAATCTATAGATAAGGAAAGAGTAAAACACCCTTTTGTTTGCCCAAGGTCATAGGATGATGATTTAACATAAAAAAAGAAATGCATTGGTGATCTCCTGGCTTTCATCTAGTGTCATTTCAATGTACTGGTAGACCTTTAAATGGTGTCATATACAATGTATCATGTTATTAAAAATGTATTGAAGAGAATATTCTCAATACCCCATGATAAAACATTATAAATATTAATTTTGGAACAATATATGTATTAAAAATTATTGAATAAAAAATAAAAAATTATTTGAATTAATCACACTAAGCTGACAGCTACATCTTAGTCTAGCAACCTTTAGTCTCACTGTTGTTTAGTTTTGGCCCAATGGACACCAGAATTTTATATATATATATATATATATATATATATATATATATATATATTTTTTTTTTTTTTTTTTTGGCCAGTGTACTGGGTAAAAACAAATACTGGACAATGACTTCTGCCTAATGAATGGAGCATGCCTGAGGCATGCAGGGAGAGGATCTAGGAATGCATGAACCTGCATCACCCTGCCACTGGCTGGTTTGGAGTAAGATGCACTTTCTCCCTATGTTCCCAAGGCTAGAACAAACAAGGCCATTGGACCACACACCATGTTCAGGGTATATTGTATGTTATATGCTAGAGATAATCAACCTTCATTGCATTTACAAACAAACCAAACCCCCCACCAGGAGGGAACAGATTGAAGAAAAGTGCAGATACAATAAGTAATTCACCTGAAATTCTCACTGAATTTCCCTGCCTTCTTGAGTAGTTCTGTTTCTTTATGCTCTCTTCTCCCAGTACATATGCATTTCTTACTGTATTACTTTAAGCCAGAACTGGTGGAATATACTGCTTGACTTCACAGACTCAAAGTGGAAATCAAACTTCAAATATCACGAAGGTTAGAAAAGACGTTAAAATTCCTCCTGCTCCTCCTCACCATTGTCATCACCACCACCATCATCATCGTCGTCATCACCATCGTAAATAATATTTACTGAATACTTAGTATGTGCCTGACTCTGAGCTAAGTGCTTTACATGCATTTACATAAATAGCCTTTTTGGTAGTTATTATGCATATATCCATTTTAAAAAGTAAGAAACCTATGCCAGGTCAGGTATATTGCATGTGGACTTGCAGTTCAAACTATTTTTTCTCTTTCATTGCTTTGGAAGTCAACCATTACATTTTTATTATTGTTGTGAAAAAATCATGGAACTTCCATAGGAAGCATGAAAAGAGGAGGGAAAAGAAGCAAAGTAAAACCTTGGTTAGTAGTAAACACAGAGTAAAATTGTAGAAATGAATTTGAATGTTGAATAATCATTCAAATTCTAATCTATTATGCTCACCTAATAAAGGCTAGAGACTACATAACAATTTTATCATATACTACTTAGAAATGAAATGTTATACTGGAAAAAAGTTATACTAGAAGATACTAATTAGAAAACATCTGGGTTGTGATATTAATATCAGATAAAATGGAAACTAAGGCAAAACACATTTAACAGGAAAAGCAAAAGTACATTAACTGAGGATAAAAGAAGTAATAACCCCTTAAGAATGTAAAGCAGTATTATAATTTCATATCACTTATAACACAGCCTCATAATATTTAAAGTAAATATAATAGAAATATAAAAATCAACATATCTAAAATATACCCATTTAGATACTGATAGATGAAATAGATTAAAAATGATCAAGGTGATAGAAGATGTGAATGATACTAAAAATAAGCTTGATCTAATAAGTACATATAAAAGCTTATATCCATTTAAATAGAAGAAATTTTGTTTTAAACAAGCATAGATAATTTATAAAAACTGAGTAGGACATAAAGCATTTCATAATAAAGTACATGTTCTTTTACCTCAATGAAACAAAATTAGTAGTTAACTCCACCTACTAGCACATGTTTAGACCCTTAAAAAAAAAAGATATATTTGCAATATACATAAAATAAGGATCCTTATCCAGAATATATCAAAATCCTAAAACTCTTTCTTTTTCAGTTTTATTGAGGTATAACTGACAAATAAAACTGTAAGATATCAACTTGGACAACATCATTTGATAAACACATACATTGTGAAAGGATTCCCCCACAGCCATCACCTCTCATGTTCACCTTTTACATTTTTTTTTGGTGAGAACATTTAAGTTCTATTCTCTTAGCAAGTTTCAATTACACAATACAGTGTTAACACTATAGTGACCATGTAATACATTAGATCCTCAAGTCTTATTCATCTCATAACTGAATTTTACCAACCTCTCTCTACTTCCTCTACCCCTACGCCTTTGGCAACCACTTTTCTACTCACTGTTTCTAGAAGTTCAACTTTCTTTTTTTTTTCCTTAGACCACATGTGATACCATGCAGTATTTGTCCTTCTCTGTCTGACTTATTTATTTAGCAGAATGCCTTCATCCATGTTGTCATAAATGACAGGATTTCCTTCTTTTGTAAGGCTGAATAATATTCCATTGTATACATACACTACATTTTCTTGATCCATTAATCCATTTATGGACTCTTTTGTTGTTTCCATACTCTGGCTATTGTGAATAATGCTGCAGTGAACATGCGAGTACAGATATCACTTTGAGGTAATGACTGTATCTCTACCCAGAGGTAGGATTGCTGGATCAAATGGTAGCTCTATATTTTTAATTTCTTGAAGAACCTCCATACTGTTTTCCATAATGGCTGTACCACTTTACATTTCCGCCAACAGTGTACAAGGGTTCCCTTTTTTCCTTATCTTTGCTAGAATTTATCATCTCTGGTCTTTTTGAAAATAGCCATCCTATCAGTTGTGAAGTGGGGAAAGTGTAAACTCTAGAGAGTATATACAAAATGGTTCTGTTCATACATATAAACACTGAAAAAAATGGGAAAATAAAACTATATGCAGGGCTTCCCTGATGGTGCAGTGGTTAAGAATCTGCCTGCCAATGCAGGGGACACGGGTTGGAGCCCTGGTCCAGGAAGACCTCACATGCCGTGGAGCAACTGGGCCCAAGCACCACAACTACTGAGCCTGTGCTCTACAGCCCATGTGCCTAGAGCCCACGCACCTGGACCCCATGCTCCGCAACGGGAGAAGCCACTGCAATGAGAGGCCCGCACACCGCAACCAAGAGTAGCTCCCACTCACTGCAACTAGAGAAAGCCTGCACACAGCAACAAAGACTCAATGCAGCCAAAAATAAATAAAACAACAACAACAACAAAAAACTATATGCAACAATTTTTTAAATGGGCTGGATGGGTATACATTGGCTCTATATTAATTATTACTTCAGAGAAAGAAAGAAAAGGCACATTAATTATAAAAAATTAATGCAAAAAGGACAAATTAATACTGTCAAGTCAAAGTGTTGGTTACATGAGTGTTTATCATAAACTCCTCATTTTCAGTCTTCTCCATTTTTTGTTCACCTGTGTTTAATTTTTTCAAATTAAAAAATTTAAACTGAAAACCTACTTACATACATCTTATCTGTCCATAATTTCTACCTCTAATTTTTTGTTTTCCTATTTTTCCTGAAAAGGAAAAGTCACATATGAATGCAGGGATCAACAGTAGATCAGTTCACCTCCCTAAACCTTGAGGGATTAGATAAGATGATTTTTTTTTAGGTCCTTCCTAGCAATATGATTCTCTGAAATCCTACAGGAAGCCTCACATTTCTTTCATTACAAGGAGAGCCTCTCTCAAACAATTAATAATAGCTTCTTTCCTCATGGTAAGTTGCTTTATTTTTATTATCTTCATATAATACCTGACCCATCTGTGAATGCCAAATACTGCTGTGAAAATGAAAAGACCCTTCTAAGTGCTTAGCATCCTTATAGGATTCATGGATGTGGAGGTGTTTAAATATTACCAGAATTGCACTGGAATAAATAACATCACCTTGACTGTCTTTAGAAAGCAGAACTGGTTTGTCAGCACTCTAAGAAAGTATTTGAGTGAAAGGAAGTTTAAAGATAAAGAAAAACTTGGGGAACAACTGCTCAACAAATTATAGAAAAAAATCCCAGACAAACGAAAGAAGATAAAAGAAAAACAAACAGACAGACAAACAAAACCCAAATTAGCTCTTTATTCATGAACCTGGAGGGGAGGAGACTAATTTTTCTCATTTTATGACATAAAATAATTGCATGAGTAAAAGTTTTGGATGGAGAATAATCACATGGGAAAAGAATCAGCTAGTGTTAATAATTCTTTCTCCTTGAGAGACAGTATCACATGGTGATCAAGAGAGAGCAGGTTTTCATTGCACAGGAGCATGAAGGAGGCTGTGGGACGCCGGAAATATTTGATATCTTGACTCAAGAATTAATTATAATGTGTTTTCCTTATAAAAATTATGTAAATTATAGTTATGTCCTATGAGCTATTCTACATAAAATCTTAAGCAGATATGCCTAAATGTCTATCTATCTATCTATCATATGCATAATACATAGTAAGTTCTCAGTAAATTAAGTATAATATTTTGAAATATATATTGAGAGAAGCATGAAGGGGCATGGGGCTTAATGTGGCTTGGGTTCACTGCTACCTCTAGGGGGCAGTGCCTCTGATGCATTAGGACAACAATGGTGATGAAGCTGGAGGAGGGGATGTTTGTGCCCTGGGGAAACTCACCTAATGCTGGGTCACAGGAAACTGGTTAAGTGCTTTCTTGGAGCTTCATAGAGAGGAGAATATTTAGCACTGACCTCCCTGAGTGGTGCTGGAGCAGACAGGAGCAGAGACAGTCCATGATACTGGATTGGACATACATAGGAGCACAGGAAACAGCTCCTGGAGACACCACACCCAGATATATCTGCGAGGACTTGCAGTTGAGTGTGAGACCAGACAGGCAGGCAATGCAAGTGCATGGAAGAGACAGGTTATTTAAGTCTAAAATGCAATATGTGATTTTATAATGAAACTGTATGTCTGAATAGGAAATTTTCTTCAATAAGCTAAGTCTGCTTTTCAAAACAAAGCTCTCACTGAAATATTTTAGATACATATTGGTATTCCTTGCTCTGAAAGTAATTTAAGCTGTTTTAATGACCCAAGAAGCCTCATTATAAAATAATATTTACTTTATTTTAATATTTTCATTCTCATAGGAAATACTGTACTAGTGGCATGTCCTTTATACTAAATGGTCTCAGATAATCCAGATATGTGAGACTTTTAATTTTTGAACATTTTTTCTCTATTACCTGGCAGTGCTTATCACTTATTCCTTCCTTTGAACCATGCCTCTACTACATCTTTCTTTTTTTTCTCCCCCTCCTCTGTATGTATATCTAATTAGGTTGTCTGAATTTTCTAGTCTGCTTTGAGGTGTGAAATCAAATATATCAGACATTTATTTTAACTGTCTCAATCATAAAAAGAAGAAACTCAATAAGGGACAAATGGCTTGTTTTTAAATAATAATAGTAAAAATTACAGCTAGAATTTATTGAGCACTTATTAAGTGCCAGGAACTGTTCCAAGCTCTTTACATGTATTTTCTCACTTAATCTCATAATAATCCTTTTAAGTAGGTACTCTTTTCATTCTTATTTTACAGATGATGAGGTTGAAGCACTTCTAGGTCAAAATTAAACATATGATACATGGTAGGTCCACATTTCAAACTTGAACATGTTATTGAATTAGATACAAGGCCCCCGTCTTGGGGCCCTAGCTGAACTGAAGCACCCCTGGCTTGGTCAGGGAGCTCTTTCCCACTCAGGTTCACATTGCCAATAACAGAAACAAGTTTGATGCCAGCAAGACAGGCTTTTATTCAAGGCCAGAGAATGGAGAAGGGGAGCACATGCCAAAAGACACCTTCTCTCCAAAAGGGAGGGAGTAAGGGAATTTTAAGGGTTAGGAGGCAGACAGGTTATCAGGGCTCTAGGCTTTGCACACGGCACAAATTGTGCCTAGCAGAGTACAAACTCCCCCTTTGGGCAGCATTCTTAGCATGGTAAAGAAGCAGAAGTAACTTTTGGATACCACCAGGTTTCATCTGGGTAGGCAAGGTCAAGTGGTCAAGTCAGAGTCGGTTCAGGGTGGTTGACCAGTATATATCTCTCAAAGCATAATCTCTCAAAGTCCAGCTGCAAAGCATCTCTGACAAGTATTAGGTATGTTTGAAACAAACAGAGATAAATCAGAACAAGGAAAGTCTACTTGTTCACTTTACTCTACTTTGCCCACCATCTTGGATCTAGCTGGTTCATTCTGGTTTTATCTCAGGACTTTGTGGCATCCTGTTGATAAAACACAACTAGCCTGTATGGTCAAAAAAAAAAAAAACCCAAAAAAACCCCCAAACAAAAAACAAAAACAAACAAACAAAACAAAACAAAAGCAGAAATAGAGACACAGACGTAGAGAACAAATGTATGGATACAAAGAGGGGAGAGAGGGGAGGAATTGGGAGATTGGGATTGACATGTATAGACTACTGATACTATGTATAAAATAGATAACTAATGAGACCCTACTGTATAGCACAGGGAACTCTACTCAGTGCTCTGTGGTGACCTAAATGGGGAGGAAATCCAAAAAAGAGGGGATATATGATAACGTATAGCTGATTCATTTTGCTGTATAGTAGAAACTAACACAACATTGTAAAGCGACTATACTCCAATAAAAATTAAAAAAAAAAAAAAAAACAGAAAAATCCAGTTTCTGTGCCTGGGGCCTGGGTTGCATTGCATGGGTGACAGTCTGGCCCAGTGCCTGGAATACATTTTTTTCCTTCTATAAATAAAATGTGGGAGCTTAGTAGAGCATCTCCCAATGGTTTAACTATGAGGACATTTTTCTGAAATAAAAAAGATATAGTTGATAAGAACTGCATTTATGAATCTTTAAGAAAAAATATACAACTGTAATATAAAGACTCAAAGGCTATAATCAGTCAACCTCCCTAGAAAGAGGCATTACTGAACTATAACAGCCCAAATCCCCAGTTCAAGATTGTCTTATTGTATTCAATGGTTGAACTCTACATTGCCAAAGGCACACACCTCAGGCTTATTCTGTTTGTTTTAATGGAGGACTGGCAAGCCCTCTTCCCACTGGAGTGAGACAGCAGGTCTGACTGGTGTACCTAAACTCAGTTATAGAGATAAGGTAAGTTTTCCACCATCAGAAGCATTTTGATTGCTGTTTAATTTCACTAGTATGTTCTTTTGAGATAAAGATCTGCTGTCCTTTCTTTTTTTTTTGCGGTATGTGGACCTCTCACTGCTGTGGCCTCTCCCGTTGCAGAGCACAGGCTCCGGATGTGCAGGCCCAGAGGCCATGGCCCACGGGCCCAGCCGCTCCGTGGCATGTGGGATCCTCCTGGACCAGGGCACGAACCCGTGTCTCCTGCATCAGCAGGCGGACTCTCAACCACTGTGCCACCAGGGAAGCCCTGCTGTCCTTTTTAATACCAGATGATGATGGAACCTCCAGAAACGATAGGTGCTACTTTATAATGCTATTTAAGCAAAACTAATTTTAGACTCCTCTTTGACCCCCAGAGACATAATATTTTTCATTTCTATACCCAGCGACACATTCTGATTTGTTACTAATGCCTGAAATGACAACTCAAGAATCTTATGTATCAACGAGTGAGTATGAACCAGTGATTCTAAGACTTTGTGTATATAGTTGATTTTAAAACCCTGCAAGATTATTGCATAAGTTAGGTTTCTTAAGATACTAAAGATCAATTATAAACTGTAAACACTTGAAAACAATTCATTTTGTTCTAAGTGGGATACAAAATGCAAGATTAATCCTAGTTATCTAAAAAGATATTTATTTATACTACACTTTCTCTCTTGCAGCTATCTAAATATGAATTTTAAATACCTGAAGTAGGGCTTCCCTGGTGGCACAGTGGTTGAGAGTCTGCCTGCCGACGCAGGGGACACGGGTTCGTGCCCCGGTCCGGGAAGATCCCACATGCCGCGGAGCGGCTGGGCCCGTGAGCCATGGCCACTGAGCCTGCGCGTCCGGAGACTGTGCTCCGCAACGGGAGAGGCCACAACAGTGAGAGGCCCGCGTACACCGCAAAATAGAGTGATATTGATCATTAGCTTGGGCAATTCACTTACTTCTTGTATTCCATAATTTTATTGTAGATTTATCTTCCCACATGCTTCCATAAAATGTGGACTATGAAGATTTTTTTTAAAAAACCTATATACGTATTTACATTTTCAGATCACAAAACTATTTGTTTTAGAACTATCTTTAAGGTCAGTGTGTCTCCTGTTTTACTTGAAGTACACAATTTGAAATAATTCTAAGAAGGTTTGAAAGCCCATCAAAATTTGTAAGACTCTTGAATAATTTTAAAAAGCTTTACTTGTTCAAGTAGTAACAGTCACTCCCACAGAAGATCCATTAGTGAAGACGCCACTGAATGTAGGAAACAGCTTCAATTACATTCAACTTAATATGTGATCTGGAGATAAAACATAAACGATTTTTAATTTAAAAAATAAAAGGAAGGGGGCTTCCCTGGTGGCGCAGTGGTTGAGAGTCCGCCTGCCAATGCAGGGGACATGGGTTCACGCCCAGGTCCGGGAAGATCCCACATGCTGTGGAACAGCTAGGCCCGAGAGCCATGGCCGCTAAGCCTGCGCATCCGGATCCTGTTGTCCGCAATGGGAGAGGCCACAACAGTGGGAGGCCCGTGTACCATAAAAAAAAAAAAAAATCCATAAAAAAAAGAGTGGCCCCTGCTTGCCACAACTAGAGAAAGCCCTCGCACAGAAACAAAGACTCAACACAGCCAAAAATAAATAAACAAATGTGGGGTTTAAAAATAATAAATAAATAAATAAATAAAAGGAAGGAAGACTATAGCAAACACGTCCCTGACTCAAAGTCTAAGTCAATATTATGGGATTTTCAAATGGAAAATAATAGGGCTGATTATCTGTTTTCCCTCAGCAAACGAGGTTAGATAATATCTTGCAAATAAGAAGCTTATGTTTTTTTAACATCCTTATTGGAGTATAATTGCTTTACATTGTTGTGTTAGTTGCTGCTGTATAAAAAAGTTAATCAACTATACATATACATATATCTCCATATCCCCTTCCTCTTGCGTTTCCCTCCCACCCTCCCTATCCCACCCCTTTAGGGGGTCACAAAGCACCGAGCTGATCTATGTGGCTGCTTCCCATTAGCTATCAGTTTTACATTTGGTAGTGTATATATATCAATGCCACTCTCTCACTTGGTCTCGGCTTACCCTTCCCCCTCCCCGTGTCCTCAAGTCCATTCTCTACGACTGCGTCTTTACTCCTGTCCTACCTCTGGGTTCCTCAGAACCATTTTTTTTTTCTTTATTAGACTCCATATATATGTGTTAGCATATGGTATTTGTTTTTCTCTTACTGACTTACTTCACTCTGTATGACAGTCTCTAGATCCATCCACCTCACTACAAATAACTCAATTTTGTTTCTTTTTATGGCTAATATTCCATTGTATATATGTGCCACATCGTCTCTATCCATTGATCTGTCAATGGACACTTAGGTTGCTTCCATGTCCTGGCTATTGTAAATAGAGCTTCAATGAACATTTTGGTACATGATTCTTTTTGAATTATGTTTTTCTCAGGGTATATGCCCAGTAGTGAGAGTGCTGGGTCGTATGGTAGTTCTATTTTTAGTTTTTTAAGGAACCTCCATACTGTTCTCCATAGTGGCTGTATCAATTTACATTCCCACCAACAGTGCAAGAGGGTTCCCTTTTCTCCTCACCCTCTCCAACATTTATTGTTTGTAGATTTTTTGATTATGGCCATTCTGACCCGTGTGAGGTGATACCTCATTGCAGTTTTGATTTGCATTTCTCTAATGATTAGTGGTGTTGAGCATCCCCTCATGTGTTTGTTGGCAATCTGTATATCTTCTTTGGAGAAATGTCTATTTAGGTCTTCTGCCCATTTTTGGATTGAGTTGTTTTTTTGTTATTGAGCTGCATGAGCTGCTGGTATATTTTGGAGATTAATCCTTTGTCAGTTGCTTCCTTACCAAATATTTTCTCCCACTCTGAGGGTTGTCTTTTCATCTTGTTTATAGTTTCTTTGCTGTGCAAAAGCTTTTAAGTTTCATTAGGTCCCATTTGTTTATTTTTGTTTTTATTTCCATTTCTCTAGGAGGTGGGTCAAAAAGGACCTTGCTGTGATTTATGTCATAGAGTGTTCTGCCTATGTTTTCCTCTAAGAGTTTTATAGCGTCTGGCCTTACATTTAATCCATTTTGAGTTTCTTTTTGTGTATGGTGTTAGGGAGTGCTCTAATTTCATTCTTCTACATGTAGCTGTCAGGTCTTCCCAGCACCACTTATTGAAGAGGCTGTCTTTTCTCCATTGTATACTCTTGTCTCCTTTATCAAAGAAAAGGTGACCATATGTGCATGGGTTTATCTCTTGGCTTTCTATCCTGTTCCATTGATCTATATTTTTGTTTTTGTACCAGTACCACACTGTCTTGATTACTGTAGCTTTGTAGTTAAGTCTGAAAACAGGGAGCCTGATGCCTCCAGCTCCGTTTTTCTTTAACAAGATTGCTTTGGGGGCTTCCCTGGTGGCGCAGTGGTTGAGAGTCTGCCTGCTGATGCAGGGGACATGGGTTCGTGCCCCAGTCCGGGAAGATCCCACATGCCACAGAGCAGCTAGGCCTGTGAGCCGTGGCCGCTGAGCCTGTGCGTCCGGAGCCTGTGCTCTACAGCGGGAGAGGCCACAACAGTGAGAGGCCCGCATACTGCAAAAAATAAAAATAAAAAAATAATAAAGCTTGTGTTTCCTTATTTATTAAAAAAAAAAAAAAAGATTGATTTGGCTATTCGGGGTCTTTTGTGTTTCCATACAAATTGTGAAAATTTTTGTTCTAGTTCTGTGAAAAATGCCATTGATGTTTGATAGGGATTGCACTGAATCTGTAGATTGCTTTGGGTAGTACAGTCATGTTCACAATGTTGATTCTTTCAATACAAGAACATGGAATATCTCTCCATCTGTTTGTATCATCTTTAATTTCTTTCACCAGTGTCTTATAGTTTTCTGAGCACAGGTCTTTTACCTCATTAGGTAGGATTATTCTTGGTATTTTATTCTTTTTGTTGCAATGGTAAATGGGAGTGTTTCCTTAATTTCTCTTTCAGATTTTTCATCATTAGTGTATAGGAATGCAAGAGATTTCTGTGCATTAATTTTGTATCCTGCTACTTTACCAAATTCATTGATTAGCTCTAGTAGTTTTCTGAGGCATCTTTAGGATTCTCTATGTATAGTATCATGTCATCTGCAAACAGTGAGTTTTACTTCTTTTCCGATTTGGATCCTTTTATCTTTTATTCTTCTCCGATTGCTGTGGCTAGGACTTCAAAAACTATGTTGAATAACAGTGGTGAGAATGGGCAGCCTTGTCTTATTCCTGATCTTAGTGGAAATGGTTTCAGTTTTTCACCATTGAGAATGATGTTGGCTGTGGGTTTGTCATATGTGGCCTTTATTATGTTGAGGTAAGTTCCCTCTATGCCTACTTTCTGGAGAGTTTTTATCATAAATGGGTGTTGAATTTTGTCGAAAGATTTTTCTGCATCTGTTGAGATGATCATATGGTTTTTCTCCTTCAGTTTGTTAATATGGTGTATCACATTGATTGATTTGCATATATTGAAGAATCCTTCCATTCCTGGGATAAACCCCACTTGGTCAGATGATCCTTTTAATGTGCTGCTGGATTCTGTTTCCTAGTATTTTTTGAGGATTTCTGCATCTATGTTTGTTGATGATATCGGTCTGAAGTTTGTTTTTGTAACATCTTTGGTTTTGGTATCAGGGTGATGGTGGCCTCGTACAATGAGTTTGGGAGTGTTCTACCCTCTGCTATGTTTTGGAAGAGTTCGAGAAGGATCGCTGTTAGCTCTTTTCTAAATGTTTGATAGAATTCACCTGTGAAGCCATCTGGTCCTGGGCTTTTTTTTGATGCAAAATTTTAAATCACAGTCTCATTTTCCGTGCTTGTGATTGGTCTGTTTATATTTGCTATTTCTTCCTGGTTCAGTCTCAGAAGGTTGTGCTTTTCTAAGAATTTGTCCATTTCTTCCAGGCTGTCCATTTTATTGGCATATAGTTTCTTGTAGTATTCTCTCATGATCCTTTGTACTTCTGCAGTGTCAGTTGTTACTTCTCCTTTTTCATTTCTAATTCTATTGAGTCTTCTCCCTTTTTTATTGATGAGTCTGGCTAATGGTTTATCAATTTTGTTTATCTTCTCAAAGAACCATTTTTTGTTTTATTGATATTTGCTATTTTTCCCTTCATTTCTTTTTCATTTATTTCTGATCTAATCTTTATGATTTCTTTCCTTCTGCTAACTTTGGGATTTCTTTCTTCTTCTTTCTCTAATCGCTTTAGGTGTAAGGTTAGGTTGTTTATTTGAGATGTTTCTTGTTTCTCGAGGTAGGATTGTATTGCTCTAAACTTCCTTCTTAGAACTGCTTTTGCTGCATCCCATAGGTTTTGGGTTGTCGTGTTTTGTCATTTGTTTCTAGATATGTTTTGATTTCCTCTTTGATTTCTTCAGTGATCTCTTGGTTATTTAGTAGCGTATTGTTTAGCCTCCATGTGTTTGTATTTTTTACAATTTTTTTACTGTAATTGATATCCAGTCTCATGGCATTGTGGTCGGAAAGGATACTTGATATGATTTCAATTTTCTTATATTTACCAAGGCTTGATTTGTGACCCAAGATGTGCTCTATCCTGGAGAATGTTCCATGAGCACTTGAGAAGAAAGTGTATCCTGTTGTTTTTGGATGGAATGTACTATAAATGTCAATTAAGTCCATCTTTTTTAATGTATCACTTAAAGCTTGTGTTTCCTTATTTATTTTCATTTTGGATGCTCTGTCCATTGGTGAAAGTGGGGTGTTAAAACCCCCTACTATGATTGTGCTACTGTCGATTTCCCCTTTTATGGCTGTTAGCATTTGCCTTATGTGTTGAGTTGCTCCTATGTTGGGTGCATAAATATTTACAAATGTTATATCTTCTTCCTGGATTGATCCCTTGATCATTATGTAATGTCCTCTTTGTCTCTTGTAATAGTCTTTATTTTAAAGTCTATTTTGTGTGTTATGAGAATTGCTACTCCAGCTCCTTTTGATTTCCATTTGCATGGAATATCTTTTTCCATCTTCTCACTTTCAGTCTGTAGGTGTCCCTAGGTCTGAAGTGGGTGTCCTCTAGACAGCATATATACGGGTCTTGTTTTTGTATCTGTTCAGCCAGTCTATGTCTTTTGGTTGGAGCATTTAATCCATTTACATTTAAGGTAATTATTGATATGTATATTCCTATTACCATTTTCTTAATTCTTTTGGGTTTGTTATTGTAGATCTCTTACTACTCTTGTGTTTCCTACCTAGATAAGATCCTTTAGCATTTCTTGTAAAGCTGGTTTGGTGGTGCTGAACTCTCTCAGCTTTTGCTTGTCTGTAAAGGTTTTAACTTCTCCCTCGAATCTGAATGAGATCCTTGCTGGGTAGAGTAATCTTTGTTGTAGGTTTTTCCCTTTCATCACTTTAAATATGTCCTGCCACTCCCATTTGGCTTGCAGGGCTTGCAGAGTTTCTGCTGAAAGATCAGCTGTTAACCTTACGGTGATTCCCTTGTATGCTATTTGTTGCTTTTCCCTTGCTGCTTTTAATATTTTTTCTTCGTATTTAATTTTTGATACTTTGATTAGTATGTGTCTTGGCATGTCTCTCCTTGGGTTTATGCTGTATGGGACTCTCTTAGCTTCCTGGACTTGATTGACTATTTCCTTTCACATACTAGGTAAGTTTTCAACTATAATCTCTTCAAATATTTTCTCAGTCCCTTTCTTTTTCTCTTCTTTTCTGCGACCCCTATTATTCGAGTGTTGGTGTGTTTAATGTTGTCCCAGAGGTCTCTGAAACTGTCCTCAATTCTTTTCATTCTTTTTTTCTTTATTCTGTTCTGCAGTAGTTATTTCCACTATTTTATCTTCCAGGTCACTTACCTGTTCTTTTGCCTCTGTTATTCTGCTATTGATCCCTTCTAGAGAATTTTTAATTTCATTTATTGTGTTGTTCATCATTTTTTGTTTGATCTTTAGTTCTTCTTGGTCCTTGTTAAACGTTTCTTGTATTTTCTCCATTCTATTTCCAAGATTTTGGATCATCTTTACTATCATTACTCTGAATTGTTTTTCAGGTAGACTGCTTATTTCCTGTTCATTTATTTGGTCTGGTGGGTTTTTACTTTGCTCCTTCATCTGCTGTCTATTTCTCTGTCTTCTCATTTTCCTTAACTTACTGGGTTTGGAGTCTCCTTTTCGCAGTCTGCAGGTTCGTACTTCCCATTGTTTTTGGTGTCTTCCCCCAGTGGGTAAGGTTGGTTCAATGGCTTGTGTAGGCTTCCTGGTGGAGAGGACTGGTACCTGTCTTCTGGTGGATGAGCCTGGATCTTGTATGTCTTGTGGGTAGGACCGTGTCTGTTGGTGTGTTTTGGGGTGTCTATGAACTTAGTATGATTTTTGGCATCCTCTCTGCTAATGAGTGGGGTTGTATTCCTGTCTTGCTAGTTGTTTGGCGGGGGTGTCCAGCACTGGAGCTTGCTGGTCGTTGAGTGGAGCTGGGTCTTAGCGTTGAGACAGAGATCTCTGGGAGAGGTCTCACTGATTGATATTACGTGGGGCTGGGAGGTCTCTGGTGGTCCAATGTCCTGAACTCTGCTCTCCCACCTCAGAGGCTCAGGCCTGACACCTGGCCAGAGCACCAAGACTCTGTCAGCCACATGGCTGCGCTGTGTTCCATCACTTCTTTCTGACACATGTCTTGAACGTTCACCATGCAATTCATGATGAATTCGGGGTGGAAGCAGTCATTATTCAGTTGGAATTCTTCACACTGGTAGCATTGGATTTGCAACGCAAAGCCTTGAGTACTCCCGGAATGCCACCATACTACATTTGCCTTCTTGGCTGCCGAGCCCTAAAGCTTATTTTTAACACAAATCCAGATACAGAGTGCACACAACTCATTCTTCACAGGAATAATCAGAAAGTTGCCTGTTGAAGGTCAAGTCTGTCACCCTGTGTAGATAATATCTCAGAAGTATCGCTCATTTCTAAAATAAATGTTTCAACCAATGATCAAGTTAAGTAGCCAAATAAACATTTCTGTATTTATAGCCATCACTGCAATCTTCTATTAAATGCATACTGATGTCTGTATCTTGTATTTATATAGCATCTATCATCTGAAGATCTGAAAATACTTGCTGTCTCTTATCTAACTTGGCCTCACAAATGCTTTGATTACAAGCATTTTACAGTTAGAAAAATAAAATGCACAGAAAGGGGCAGCTATTGCCTAGTAATCTTACAACAAGAAAATGGGAGATCCAGGCTTGCATTACAGTTAGCTCTCTGAGCACCACCCAGTCCACATCTGCAAATAACCCTGCAACATGTACACATAAAAAAAGTGCCATTGAAAAGAGTTTCACATATAAATTTTCCAAATAAGTTTAAATCACAATACGGGTTATGTCTTAATCCAGATGGCAGTTTTGCTTTATTATATCAATATAATAATACTGAGTTCACAGGTTGCCATGAAGTCAGCCCTTTTATCTCCTCTCAAAATGTGACCACATAATTTTATATAAAGAAAAAACGTTAAAGAATAATTTCATTAAAATGGTTTCTGTTTTTCCCTTACATTTATCTGATGTATATTATTTTTGAAAAAGTCTGAGGTATATTTAAGTACTATGAATATTTAGCAAAATCATCCTATCAGAAATTTGAGTTGTTAATCAATCAAAACTACTCCTATTTTTAGAAAAATTATAAGTCAAGCTTCTCTTAAAGACATGATCTAAAAGAGCTTCCCAACTGACCCGATCTTCATTGTTACCAAGCAATACAAAAGAATGTGTAATAGTAGAATAGACTATGACTGTCAGTTGACTCCATTTGACTTTGACAACTGAGAATGTTTGTGGAAAAGTCACGATAGCCCTTTGCCACCAATTTAATCTCATTTTGGCCACTCAGCAGAATACAACCATTCAAAGAGTGAAAGTGATAGCAAGGAGTATTTCAGAATCATGATGTCAGTGGGGATGTATCACCAGTAACTGCACTTAGTTACCAATTTATCACCAGGCTGTATCAGTGACACAATGGGCATACTGCCCAGCATGGCTGGCTATTCTAGAATGAAACTAGCTCCTACTTGTGGAGGAAAGGTGTGATTCAACTGTTTCCAGCAGTGTCATTTACTTAGAATTTTTAAATATCTAGGTTTTTGTTTCTCATCACGTAAACACCCCATTTAAGCTACATGTTTTCCCTTATGTTTCTAAGGCTAACATCTTAATTATGCCCATATATTAATAAACTCTACTTTTCTTATTTATCTTTAAAAATATCCCCTTTGCTCTGTAAAGTGGTTAGACACAAGGAGTTTGGTAATAACTAGCCAGGCAACCTCACACTTACTTCCCTGGACCTTAGATTTCTCATTGATAAAATGATCCTCCATTTTACTTCTAACCTCCTTTTGCCTGAAAGGAGGCAAAAGGAAGCTAGAAGTTCTGTGATCTCTTTAGTTCTGTGATCTGACTCTCTGCCCTGCCCTTCTGTCCACCCATGGCACATACAAGAATATTTTCATTCTCACTTTTTTCTATTCTAGGAATAAACTGAATCTGTGAATAGACCACTGGTCCTCATTCTCAGAGTAGCCAAGCAATATATACCTTTGGACACAAAGATAGTAAAAATCTTCTTTTGCTCTCAACCAACTTCCTCCACTACTGTGTTTCTGATAATGAATCTTTATCCTTCAATCTCATTTACAAATATGAATTTAATACACATACTATATAAAAAGCAATGGGCTGGATCCTGAGAGGGATTAAAGACAATGAAGTATAAAATATGTGTTTAAAACATATTTCCTGCTTTCAAGAATTTTACAACCTACTTGGGAAAATGAGGGAGAATAATTAGTGTTCCGCATCCTCATCAGCACTTGATAGTATCCAATTTTTAAACTGGAAGAAAATTCAATAGGTAAAAAAATGGCATCTATTATAGCTTCTATTCACATTTATCTGATTATTAAGAGGCTGAACTCATCATTCTGTTTATGGGCACATATAAAAACCTCAATTTATTTTGAGGTTTTTAATATTTTTCTATCATTGATCATATAATACTTATTTTAGTACTTTTATGTTATCACAAAGTTGGGGTAGTCTCTCATGGTGGATGTACTCATAGGGTATTGCAAGTGCAGTGAATCATCTTCCCTTGCAATTAGCTGTACAGTCAACATTGCTAAGGTGTGAAAAAGTTCTCTCATAGATCCTTTGGCTTGAACATTAAACGCATTAATATTATATTTCAGTGCTACTTAAAATGCCGGTCCCCAACAAGATCAGTAACTTGTGCCAGTATGTAACTCAAGTCACTGCTTTCTTCATCAGGAATGTCTTTCTATTAAAAAAAAAGTCAGCTCAACTAAATATTGTGCTTCATTCTATATCTGATTTATTTTTTGGCTCAAGTACTTTATCTCACTTCAGACCCGTAACTAACAGTTTGAGAACTGGCAGCCAGTCCATGGGCCAAACTTTGCATAGTACATTGTACAGGCTTCTGCATTTTATATGCATATTTAATGTCCTATAATAGATATCTGTGTATATATGTATGTATGCACATATATATATAAAATATGTGCATAGATGTATACATCATATGCTTATATATGTCTACATTGTTAATTTTATGATTCCAAATATAAATGACTGGGAAGAAATAAAAGCTGTTTCACTTGCTTTGTATGACAGCTAATATTCCTCCACATACCCTAAAAGCTTTAGACATAATGGGCATTTAATAGTTGCATTTGTGGATACACAATTTAATGACAATAATTATAATGACAGATAGATTTGAGTTAATTCTGAAGATTTTTAAGGTTCAGCAAATAACCAGCAGTATTTATTTAGTGCTTATGAGATGTTCAGTGCTGTGATATGTACCATGGATAGTCAAATATGATGCCTGCCCTGGATGCAAGGAGTTAGATATGTAAAAAAATCAGTGCAATAATGTGTTGCATGTACCCAGAAATATTGATTTATAGTAAACACTAGGGGTTTAGAAAAAAAAGATTGCTACTAGACAGGGGAATTGGAGAGGATGAAGAAAATCTTCCTAGAAGCAAAGACTCTTGAATCTATTGACTCCAGTTATATTTCTTGATGAAGTTTACTTCCTTAGCCATGGTAATATTGTAACTTCTACCTAAAAAATGTATCCCAGGTTTTTTATACATTGTACTATTAGCAGTAAACAGAAGACTGCTTTCTGGGGATATTTACCTGTCTCTTGGATGCACTGTAGAGTGTGTTATCCTCCTAATAACAAATAACTAAAGTAGGTATCATAGACCCTAACTGGAACATATGCTCTAATTTGTACCCACAAAGAAGTTTTCAAATTAAATAATGAAAATTCAAAATCCAGCAGGATATAAGAATAAATTGATCCTAAACTATTTTAATCCTCTAAGTGTTCTTGTTTTGTATCTGTTCACCTACTAAGTAGCTCACTGGTATTCAAAGGAAGCCATCTGTATTTGCTCCTTTTGTTTTTCTGTCTATATAATAGGACTGGTCTTGAGGTTTTATCTTATCATGTCACTGAAGAATAATGAAGTACAATGTTCACATATATCTTCACAAACATGGAGAGCTCTATAATGCTGAATAATAATTTTATACCTTTGAACATGTTTTTTGTTCCTTTCCCTATGATTGTCTGTTTCTTTCCAGTTCCTCTTCTGACTGCTGGAATATCAGTGTTTTTAATCTCTAATCAATTTCACTCTTCTTTCTGTCACTGTTGTGAAGTACAAGTAAAATTCTTCAGTACATTTTACCTTTTATTCCTAACCCCTCCCCAAAATATTGATTACAGCAGCCACCTTATTCAAAATGGTTCTTTTGGGAGAAACCTAATAAAATTCTAAGCCCATTCCAGGCTTGCAGACATATCATGTTTACTTCAGGTAAACAACTCTATTTAACCAGAAAATCCAAAGCTTTATAACAGAAGCACTACTTTCACAGAAAAGTTGTTCCTAACATTTTAGCCTTGAAGGAAAACTTCTGATACTTTGGAAACTGAATTTCAAAATAGAAGTAGGTCAAAGTGGAAATTTTAGGTCTGTGATCTGAAATGTCACATTCTAATAGATAATACCAGGACCTCAAGGGCATTGCTAAACGTTTGCTCTCCGATAATGAAAAGAAATTATATTTATGCTCTAAAGCTTTTTTGTTCATAATTTATTTTGAAATGTTTTAAAAGTTGTTTTCTATGGTTAGAAGCATGTATCTTTAGTTGAGGCAGGCTATATAAAAATTTTTTGAGGGTAACCCAAAATACTGAATTTAAATGTATACCATATTTGAAAAAAAATTAAAAGTTGGATTATTTTGGAGTAAATTTTCTCTTAAAATAACATTAGTGTGAAAAATTATTCTCCTTGGCTTAAAAAGTTAATCATAACAATAATTCAGTTTTAGAAAGGTTTCAGACATTGTTGATTACTTTTTCCAAATATAAATTATAGATGTATTACTATTACTGTGAAATATTCTTATATTTAACTTTTTTAAATAGTTGGTTTAATTAAAAAAATTTGAAAACTTGAACACTTCACATTTTACTTTTTAGCTCTTAACCTAAAGCCTGGGCATTTTAGGACAGACAATGCAATCAAACAACTTTGTAATCAGGATATCTTCATGATTTCTTTCAATTCAAATCGATTAAATTTCAATAAATTTATTCTAGAAATATATATATAAATATATATATATGCCTGAGATAAATTTATGAGGATATGGATATATAGTATTTTATAATAGGAGAAACTTAGAAATATTCTATTATTCATCAAAAGGGAAATGGTTAAATATAAAATGAAAAAAGCAAGTTGTAGGACATTATAATATCATTTTGTTAAACTTATCATTTATAAAATTTTATAGCTATATGTACCTGGAAGATTAGATAACAAACTGTTATCAGAAAACATCTTAGTGCAACAGGATGGGCAGCGCGAAGGTAAGAAATTTTCATTATATCTGAAATGATTTTTGTAAAGTTTCGATTTTACTCTGCTTTTGTGTTGCAATACTTTTGGAATAAAAATAAAATAAAATAACCCCAATAAATATCATTTAAAATGTTCACAAAGGGGGCAGTCATGGGGCTAGCAACCAGCCATGTATATGTAGGCTCAAGGTGGTGGCCCATAGGATGTCAGAGGGCTGCAGCCAGGAGATCAATTTGAAGATGGAAAACAAATAAACACCAGAAATCAAGGCTAGGTGCTGGGTCAAGTCTTGGCAAGCTGTCAAAACTGACAAGTAATTGCCTGAGATGAGGTTAGAAGTCAAAACATACAGACATCCAGGAGTCTGGAAGAACAGTGCTACTAAATGCGAATGCGAGCAACGTTGTGGTCAAATTTAGTAAATAGCCAGAGTACTCATACCCCATAAATCAAGGTGAAGCAACTCACCTACTGATTACGAACCATGGGACCTAGAATGGCAAAGAAAATCAATGATTACAACATTCAGGCAAAAAATTGGGAGGGCAATATAAGAGAAACGAAGATAAACAGTTTGGGAAAATAGGGTCAAGGAAAAGAAATATGCACTCCATTTAGCAAACAAGTAGACCAGGGATATCAATAAGGGGTGAAGTCTTTATCTTCCACAAAGTCTTCTCTATGCCTCCTAGTGAAGCATAATGAATCCAGGGGTGCGGTTAGCCTAGGATATCAAATGAAAACGGGTTTGTAAAATAGGGTGAGTGGGTCAGTAGTTAAAATGACAGAAATGGAGAGTGTCAAATTCTACACAAAAATAGGATTTTCACATTCTTATTTTCAGTACAGTAATTTGTGAGGACTAGATATTTTTAAAGTACCCTGTTTGTGGGCAACTTTTATTGTGCTCTCCCACTGCAGCTACCTAAAAATAGTTCTACATGTTTGCAGAGAATTTTTTGTATGAGTGCCTTCCTTCTATTTATTCCTAGGGCATAATTTTCCTTTCTTGTGCTTTCACAAGCCACTTCCCCATCTTAAGAAGGTCATTTAAATTTTCAAGTTTATTCTAAGGACAGTTACCCCTCCCAACTTGATGTTATCCATGAACTTAACGAATAAGAACTCCACTTAATCATCCCAGTCACTGACAGAGATACAGTAATGGACCCAGGACAGATACTAAAGCATCACTCAATATCTACTTCCATCCTTTGGGGCAGCATGGAGCGATTAATAACTACTCTTTCAGTGTGACCTTCCAAACAGTTGCACACCCATGCTCTAATAGTAGGATCTCAACTCTGCTTTCCTGCTCCCTAATTAATATCTCACAAGACTGAATTGAAAGCCTGACTGAAATAAAGATCTTATATCTATTGCTTTCCTCTTAACCACAGGGTCTGTCACTCTGTCACAGAGGGAATTAGATTAGTCTGATCTGATTTGTTTTTCATAAAGACATAGTTTTTGACCCCCTCCCAGAGCTTCTATATGTTTGCAAATTGAAAATTGGTCAATAAAAAGAACATATAGCAGGCTTTGTGTTTCAAATATTTGTAATCTGGATACAGAGGTCCCTTAGCCAACAGAAGAATTAAGTGCATTGTGACTTTTATTTTCAAGTACCAAGATCAATGGACAGACATTCATTTGCTCACCATTTTCCTTGACTTTTCACACAAAACATAAAATAAGCTTCAGTGTTCATTTATTTGCTATTTTATTCCTCTCAGACATCTCACACAGATGTGTATAGAGGCTTAAGATATATCTCCAAATCTGAAAATTGGTCAAAAACTCTAAAACATGCCTTAAAGAAGTAAGGAAATGATTTTAAAACACACACACACACACACACACACACACACACACACACACACACACATACACAAAGAAGTACAAAAGAAGTAGTTAACTGGGGTAATTCTTTCTAATTAGACTTGAAATAGGTATCAGTATCTGATGTAGAGAAAAATGAAACAGAGAAGGTTAAGGAGTGAAAGGTTGTTATCTAAATAGAGTTGATATAAAGGCTTCCCTGAGCAAAAAAACTGAAAGAGACGAGGGATCAAGCCATGTTGTTATCTGAGGAAGAGTATTTTCAGGCAAAGGAACAGCAAAAACTAGATTAAAATTTTTTTTAACTTAATGAAATTGACCTGGTTATGGTGGTCTCAAATACTGAGCTATTGAGAAGGAAAAGATAGAGTCACTGTATATATATAGATATCAGTGCATTTTAAAATGAAAATACTATTTTGATCACTTAGAGTATAACACAAGTATTTGCATTAAAACTTGCCCTGCAATGGATTTATATATATAATGGTAATCCTTTATAGGTGAAAATTATTTTATTGAAGAAATATTATTTTTCAGAGGGTTTTTAATAGAATTTACACATCAGAAAAGCAACTCCATGAACAGTATTTTCCTAATTAGTTATATTTTAAGAGGTTATGGGCAAGAAATATTTTCCCTGTATGTGGGCACATACACACATACATACCTACATCCAAAACACACATACAGCATACATACACACTTCTATACCACAACAGTGACGGAATATTACAGCTAACAATTAAATTCAATGTTAGTTCATTCACCTTTCATAATCTTAAAATATATATGAAATAGCCAAGTAAGTAATTTGAAATAATTATGCTTTATATATTGGAAGAAAGGAAACATATCTGTCTCATTTAGAACAGCTTAAATTTTGAGGCTTAATGAACTGAAAAATCACTCAACATGATTGCCAAATGCATGCTATCCTTTTCCACCTACTCTAATTTCTTCCTCAGAATTAAGCGTACAAAGTTACCATTGGCACTGGTACAAAAGAAAATCTATAACATAAGGGCACTTTTCAAGGTGTGTCAATTTTAAAGGCTTAAAAACAGTGCAATTTTATGGAAAGTGAATAGTCGTATCCTTTTCACAATTTCAATGTCTGATTGAATCAACTCAAACATTCAATCAATCATATTGCAGGTAAGGCCAACTACACCATGACTAAATTGTCAGATTAACCTTCCGTGGCTGTAACTGGCATAATGTATTATCCAGATTGTATGAAAGACATTGAAATAAAGTGTGTATTTTGGAATCCAGAAAAAGATGACTGAGATAATGTTGTCCTAGGTCACAAGGGGAACGGGGTCAGATCATCCTATGATAGGTCTGTAATTGATAAAGGAGATAGAAATAATGACCTCCAGCTAACATGGTGTGCTAGGGTGAAGAAAACAACGTGTTAGGGCATGCCAGGTTGTGTTAGTCATAGAAAGGCTTGTTATCACTATAAATTACAGACACAAAGGAAAGTGCTTAATAATAGTGAGGTGATGCTTGATTACTCAAGTGATAACTAGAGAAAATGTCACTGCTAAATTAATATCATTCTTTTTCCTGAGTAAGAAAGAATGTATATGAGTTATAAATTTATCAAAGTTTAGGCAAATTTGAAAAAAGGGAATTGTATCAGAAAGCAAAGTTGTTCTATGGAAAATTTTAGATGTTTTAAGATTGATGTTTTTCTAGATGGCTCTTTCTCTAAACAAACCTTCAGATGGACCTATCTATATATAATTACCAATGTCATAGTTGGGAAGAACGTACATGTGAGTTAATTAGTGACACAGAATTGAAGGACTAAATTTTCAAGTGTCGTAAGTGTTACCATAAGCCAAAACTAGACTAGCCAAACTAGTCAGACTTTGGTACCATTTTTCACATCATACTTCTTTAAAAATCCCCAGGGTAGTAAGCATTATTATAATTTGGATATCCACTCCTACCATTTTGAAATCTTAGACAAAAAAAAAAAAAAATTACCTGAATCCACCTCTCTGTGATTGAATAGGCTGACAATGATTGCCTATAAAATTTTATTTCTGTAAGAACTATCAACGATTAGTGTCATTTTGACAGGAAACTTATGTGAATGACAATATGTTTCTCCTTACTCCACAAAGTCAGACCATGGATAAAAAAATACAAATGGTGTTCCTGAGAAATTTTACATTACATTAACCACTTATAATTGATAGGCTAATACTACTTATCAAATAATGGATATGTGAACCAAGAAAGTCTGCATGCCACAACTAAGAAGTCTGCATACTGCAACTAAAAAAAAAAAAAAACAAAAGATCCTGCAGGCTGCAACTAACACCCAGCACAAAATAAATAAATAAATATTAAAAAAATAATAAAGGATATGTGATATGTTGAAGGCAGAGAAAAAATAGCTACTGAGGACATGATAAGAGCCTTTCATCTTTACTAGTAGGTCAGTGGTATTTTTGGAGAACAAGGAGACGTTAAAATATTATTTTTTTATACGTAATCTTTCTTATGGTATATCATTTCTATTTCCTGGACATAAATTCTTATTAGCTTGAAACACATAATCTTATCATTCACCTTAATGCTCCAGACATTATATATGTTTCAGTTAAAGTTAATTTTTCTTTTGGGAAACTTTCTCTTGGGTGATGGAAGTTACAGAATTAATCTCCATATATCAAGCTATAAGGAATATCCACATGTTTATTCAACGGATACAAGTATTGTGTACTGATCACTCATATAATATAAGCAGGCTTGCCATAAGTAGCTAAATTTTCTAAAATGATGATAAACACTTCAACATTTTCTGGACAAAACAAGTCTTCCCTTGATTGCACTGTAGTTTTAGTCCTAGAAAATTCAGTCTATCGCAAAGCTGTGAAAAGGAAAATTCAGTGTCTGTGTTCTAGATGCAGAGATTATAAACACATTTTTAATCAACTTAAAGTTCAGCTCCATAAAGAAGAGCTGTGTAATACACAGAATGAGTTTTCATTGTGAGAGACTGTTTCCTAAAAAACAGATCTTAGAGCATCCCTCGTCCCTCCCACTAAAATCCCTCTAATTACTGTAGCAACCAAAAAATGTCCCCTTAAATTTCTTAAATGCTCCCTAACGGAAGTAACAAGCTGTTTTAAACCATGAACTAGGTCCAGATCCCTCAGGTACAGCCTTGAAACAGGCTTTACAGAATATAGCAATGCTCTGGGTCCACAGGTCATAATTTTCATGAACCACAAACTATAATCTATCATTTCCTCTTTAAAGAATTGTTTTATATACTTTGCATAAAACCAGTTTGTGCGCACACACATTTGGTATTATATAACCAGTTTGTTAGTTATATAATATATAACCTCAGTTGTCTCTAAGGTAACGTATCCCAGGTGTTTCAGGAGAAAGAGGTATCTCTGGCCTCTGGGTATCTTCTTTAATTACCAGAACCTTTCTTTTCTTTAATTGCTGTAAGACCTAACAACAATGCTTGGTTTGATCAGACTGAGAGTTCTGGGGCCAGGGGAGGAGGGATCATCAGTTGGAAGTTAGTCTCTATAAACCAGACTGTCCTAGAAACAGCTGGAAAATACAGTGCTTACATTGAGGCCTCATGGCTGAAGGGAAGGCTAGTCAAAGACTCTGGGTGGGTACTTTAGTGTTAGTTCAGATGCTGCAAATAACCAACTCTTGAAGTTTGTGCAAGGTCACTTCATCTTAAGCACCTCAGTTTCCCTATCTGTAATAAGAGGGGAGAGGTTAATGATCTTTACTGCCCTTTCTAGTTCTAAAATTAGAGACTTTCAGGGATCTGTCAGGAGAATACTCTAGTGTTATCGCTTCAAAACTAGCAGGAATGCCAGAGCCCAGCAGAGGCTCCCAGCAGTTAGAGGAAACAGTAAATGGTTAGTCATTTCCTTTGTTTATGAAGCTGAAACTGCTCAGCCCAGTTGCACCTAGGACTCACAGAATGCCAGGGGTCAGAACAGGTCAGGCAACCACTCCACACTCCAGACCTACAAGTAAGACATCCCAAAAGAGGTGGTTAAAAAGATACATGGTCTCTCATCCCCCCAAATAAAATTAGGTTGGTAATGTTTTAAGATCTCTTCATTTGTTCCTATCGTATCTCTTTTACGTGCTTTAATAAGGTAGATTTAGTTGAGTCACCAGTACCCCCTGATCACTTAACTGTAAACCAGCCAACCAACTAACCAATCTACCAAACATTAAATCAATTACCTGTGAGACAGAATGATTATGTGCTTCTACAAGAACAAATGTAAAGTCATGGAATTATTGACTATTAGATTTTTTTTTTTTTTTTTTTGCGGTATGCGGGCCTCTCACTGTCGTGGCCTCTCCCGCTGTGGAGCACAGGCTCCAGACGCGCAGGCTCAGCAGCCATGGCTCACAGGCCCAGCTGCTCTGCAGCATGTGGGATCTTCTCGGACGGGGGCACGAACCCACGACCCCTGCATTGGCAGGCGGACTCTCAACCACTGTGCCACTGGGGAAGCCCTGACTATTAGATCTTGATAAGCTCTTCCAATCATCACATAGACAATTAAATATCAAAACATGTTTTAACACTAAGAATTCTTTTCACTTCTTTTAATTACATTTTCCTGTTAGTGACAGAGTGTTCGGTTTACTAAAAAAGCTGTAATCTTGAAATTTATTTTATTAGTTTTATATTATCATTCAAAGGCCCACTTAACTGCTAAACAGAGGTGGTTATGAGTCCATCCTCTAAATTCCCATATCACCTGAGGACTATTTCTGCTAAAGTCCTGATGACACAGTTTACAATTGTCAATTTACTTGTCTGTTTATCCACACAACTCTATAAGCTATTCGATCGAAGGAGCTCTGTTTTACTAGTTTCTATATCCTTAGCACTTAGAAAATTTGGCCATATTTGCTCAATAAAACGACAGTTAAAAATAAAATGATTTGAGGTTAGTACACAAAATTACTATAATTCAATTTAAAACAAACGATTACTATTTTGGTAAATATGTGCACCCTTATTTTTATACTTATGTGGTTCTGTCAGACTTATAGCCCTTAAATTATGTTGTGCATGAGTATCACCCATGGAGCTTAATAAAAATGCAGATTTCTAGTTCCTGCTAAGGTAGCTGGACTTAGTAAGACTGGAAGATGGCTCAGAAAGCATGTTAGTTTATGAATCTATCATCCACCCTTTGAAAAGTACCATATTAGACTTTGTAATATTTTGAAGTCGCTTGTAGAAATCTCATTGCTACCAAAGGGTAACAGAATATGCCACCCCAAGGTGTGCCTCTTTGGCATAAGAATTATGCTTGAATCCCAAGAGTGATTCCTGTTTCTAGGTCTAAACTCTGAATGTTATGGCATTTGATAGTGGTAATTTCAGAAATTTAGTTCTTCAAAACTTATTTCCTGAGCATGTGTATCTTCTGATAGCTTGTGTTAAATATGTTTGGATCTTAAGCATAAATGTCACTCTCCACCCAATAAAGGCTATGGTCAGCATAAGTAGAAACAAATTCCTTATTTTTCTTTACAATTCATTATCTTTTAGCTTATTTTTATATGTCGGTCATGCTGTGGGAAACAAATATGTTCATTATCAATAACACATAAAGCCTTTTTAATAGAAGGAATTTATATTTCTTCTGCCTTACATTTTTTCTTTTCTATTACTTGCCCTCCTGCTTATGTGTTTGCATTTCAGTAGACATGTTTAGGGTTACTGTAAACAGATATATCTCACCAATAATGACAATGGCAGCCTTGAAATTCTGGGACTCTTCTAGTAATTCATCTTGAAGCAGTATCTTAGTTCTTTTTTTTGTTGAATGTCTTCATGTTATACTATTAAGTCCAAGGACCTACTCATTTTTTATGGCTTTGACTAAAGAATAGACAGTTAGGTATTTGGAAAAAGTTCTATATTACTGAGTCATGGCAAATATTACTATTCATCCAAGCAATGCAAATTATACCAACCATAGGGACTGACTCCCATTTTTACAAGTTTTTAAGAGGTCTGACTTGCTTTTCAATTACTAACAAATAGTATTCTCAAGGATCTGAAAACTGTTAACATCTTTAAAAAGTTTTTAATATAGAACTCAGGAAATAAGCAAATGGTCGAGAATTACATTTCTTAGAATTAGATAAAGAGTATAACTTAGTACAGTGTTTTGTAAAATAAATTTCTCCCAGCAGACTCATTCTTCCAGCAATGCCTTTGAAGAAAATTATATATATATATATATATATATATACACACACACATATATGAATGAATGTGAGAGACTTACAGTAATAGTAAGTATATTCTTAAAACTGAATGACAAATATATTAGTTTATATTTTAATTAAAATTTCATCTTCATTTAGGAACACTTTTAGGTCAGGTCTTATTTATTAGCTGCTGGAACGTGAGTTCAGAAAATGTGAGTATTGTAAGGTATTTCAATGAGGGTTGCCATTGAATTAACATTTTATGAGAGTAATTATTTTTCTTTCCATGAAAGATTACTGCAAAAATGAAAAAGAAGAAACATACATCTCAGATAAATTAAGGCCAATGACTGAAAAAATATTTTTACTTGCATCCTAATATTTAACTCTAAAGCTGTCTTGAACATTTAAAGAGTAATTTTCTCCAAAATAGAAACAGCAAGAAACTAAGATCTAATTCAAGGAATAAGACAGTTAATCAAAACCCAGAAGAATAAGGTTATACTGACAAACTATAGAAATCCTTGAAAATCCAAAGTGTTCCAGCCTAAACCACTATTCCCATTTCAGTTTTATATTGTCAGGCCCACATAAAGTGAGATTAAATCAATTGTGCATCACCTGTGTAGTTCATTCAAAAAAGTTCTAGCAGAAAGTATAGATTACCATTTGCTCTATCAATGTGTAATAAAAATAAAATAAAACTATTTTTGGATTGCAGTTGTTTGTAGCTTGCTGTTACATATTGTTTATAATGATATATCATAGGCTAATTTAATGATTAAACTATGACTACTTTCCAGTACTACTTTTGGGAGTACTGTTTTTAATATTACTAGACACTTTTTCCTCCTGCTCTCTAAATGTCTTAAGATACTATTGACCTATTATTATTTGCTATACTAAATTTATTTTCCCAACACAGTATTATTAAAGGATTATACATTGGATTCAAGGACTGACTTTATGTAGAATTATAGGGACTGGTTTCATGTAATGGACTGTTCCGTAGGGATTACTTTGCATAATATGATTTTTTTTTGGTTTTGCTTCATTTTGTAAATTGTGGGCATGGAAACATGTACAAATTAAAAGTGAAGACCAGGAGGGTATTTTAATGAGTGCCTGAACTGAGTATCAATACACTTAGGACACAGGCATTTGAGACAAGGAGTTGTTACTTTACTGGATGTACTGATGGATAACTTCATTTTATTCAAGGACAATCTCAGGACACTATAAGTGACATATAGTGGTAAATACATGTTTATTAACTTCTCCAATTCCTGATATAGCCTATTCCCTTTTCTTCTTTGTATTATCCATAGCATATAATAATCTGATCATCTGGCACACTATTTTAGTGTTTTCCGATTGATTTTGTTGATTTGTTGATTCTGATTATTTTGTTGGTTGTTGATTGCCTAATTGATTACAACTAGAATTGTAGTTCTATGAGGACAAGGACTTTTGTTCCTTTTGACCGTTGTATCTCCAGAACCTTGTAAAGAGTGTGTCTTACAGAAAGTGCTCAGTAAGAATTTGTAGTTACTTATTGAGCTAATAGTGTTAATATAAATAAATATAATCTGGGAAAGCAAGTTTTTAAAATGCTTTAGAAATTGACTCGTCTTTATTATAGATATATAAAACTCTATCAGAGGAGTTGGCAAACTGTTTCTGTAAGGGATAATAAATACAGTTTTTTCGAGCCACATAATGTCTGTCACAACTATTCAAGTGTGCACTTACACAGTGTGAAAGCAGCCATGGACAATATATAAACAAATCCATGTGACTGTGTTCTTATAAAATTGTATTTACACAAAGAGGTGGCAGACCCAATTTGGCCAACAGGAGATAGTTTTTCAGTACCTACTGGAATCAATCAGTTAATAAGCCAGACAACATTTTATTTCTATTTTTGGACACCAAGAGGGGAATATTACATTCTTTTTTGGATGGTTCTGAGCACTGGTTTGAAGTTTTTGACTTTTTTCTAGTGACACGGAAGCCCCATTTAATATGCACAGGAAGTAAAAAGCAATCGCACATAATCAAACTATTGCCATCACACACTATGTGACAAAATTTTTCCTAAACAAAGTTCAAAGTCACTTGAAGAATGCAGTTATTTATAAACTTACTATAAATGACAGTGTAAACTGCTTTTATTGAACATGGCATGAATAGAAGATTGCATATGATAAGCATTGCACAGAAAAATCACATTTGTGCTATTTTGAAATTTAGGACAAGCAAAATAAAGATGTCAGCGCAGCTCTTTTAAAATATTTTAGTTTTTGTGGGATTTATATGATCTGTCCTATCCAAAGTACAACCCCTCAAAATCAACAATGAAAACAAAGCAAAACCTTGACTAAACATGCCTTTGAACCTTCACACTGAAACTCTTTTTCTGTCTTCATTGTTCCAACCTTCTTGAAAACATAAACTACATTTAAAGTCTCTATTTCCTTAACCTTTCCACAGATTATAATCTGAGCCATGGAAATCACTCGTTTTAAAGTCACTATATCCTTCTCAAAGCCAAATACAACAATTTTCATCTTCTTTTGCCTTGCTGACCACTGTCCAATGTCTTCTCAACACTCCTTTTTGGTGCAATTCCCTTTGTTTTGTAGTAATAGGAAACATTATTGTGTCTCATTATTCTTCACTAAACAACGATGCAGAGTATTAGGATTCCTTTTCTATTAATTAGAATCACTTGGTAGCAAATTAAACCCCATTTCCCTCAATTACTACTCTTTATCCATTCCCATCTGCATGCCTTCAGATAATCTGGTTTGCTCAGGATTACAGTTTTTTAGTGAAAGAGCTGAGGCTCACACCTAAAACTCTGGATTCTGACTCCAGTCTACTATGCCAAGCTTCCTCTACACAGAAGCAACATTTATCCCTCTGTTCAACAATTTGCTGATCTAGCAAGCATCTGAATATTGCTTATGTATTAGGTACTAATAAATACTAAGCCCAATGCATTATCCTTCTTTGTGGCACTTTCTCGTATGGACAAAAGCAATCTCAAACAGGTCACAGCTACATAATATGAGATTTACACCTAAGCACTGAAGAAATGTTAATGGAGGAAGAATATATACATGTGGTGCACATAATTAGGGAAGTTGGAGAGGATAACTTTGGAGTGAATTCATCAAGGAAGCAATGAAAAGAACAACAAATCATTTCAAGGAGGGAAATAGCATTCCGGCTAAAGCTGGAGTACATAGGATACTCAAAAAGGAGATGGGTCTAGTGACAATAGTGACAAATATGTTCAGAAGTGTGGTTATTAGGAATGGCGGAGAGGATGGTAGTGGTGTTATTGATGGTTACAGTAAATGTTCATGGGAATTCTAAAATGAGGATGGTTCTGTGCTATCCTGACATTCTTTGCTATTTCAATCTTCTACTTTCAAGCTTTTGACAATGATTTTAACATCTGTCCTTTTGTATATGTTAAAACTTCTTTGTTCATGGTTATCTATGTGTCTTGCCTTCCCTGCTCAACTAAATAATTATAAAGGCAGGAATTCTCATTCTTTCTGTTTCCCTTAGAGAATGTGTATAATCCAGTCCTTCATAGTAGAAACTGTACAAATGTTTCCTGAATTGAGGAATCTCCTATTCAACTTCATTAGTACAAACATCTTAACCCCTTGCCCATCACTTATGTATAATTCACTAATACCCAATCAAGTTCATTCCACTTCTCTCTTTTAACTTCCCCAACCTAGAAGTAGATGCCATGGCAAATCTGCCATTTACCATTAAGAATAACCTTTATGTACAAGGCTCCATGAGGATATAATACTATATCACACAGTACACATAAAGACCTTGTGTTCCGATTTTAAAACATCTGGAAAATATGACAAGTTACACTAGAATAGAAGTGAATGGCATTGCTATTTTGCACCACTGATTGAAAGCCATTATTCATCAATTTTATTCAATCTGCTGAACTTCTGTGAAGCTCTTTAACAGAAGCATCACTGTGATGTGAGAAGAAGAGTAAGGCTATTATCTTAACAAAGCTTTTGTAGTTGTCCTCAATGTACAAACCTTGAATTTTTATCTTCATTAACTTAGGGGCATGAAATGTAGGCTTTCTTTGTCTTCAAAGACTCTGACTTTGAGATTCAGTACACACCCAATAATCATTAGAACATGATCATGACTCTTGAGTAATGCTTTTGAAGAGCTGCCATTAAAGAGGCTTTTTATCTCTGGTCCACACAGCACAACACAAGATGAGTTGATGCTGGTGGTAATTATCAAGTGAACTTAGTCATTGTAGAAAGTCAAGCTGGGAAATTTACATGCGAATAACCTTTGTTACTTTTGTGACTGTGGCTGCCTAAGAATATAAATACTTGATTTTACCCAATTAATTGTAAAGAAAATATTTTCTTTCAAAGTAAACTTCTAAGGCCGTTTTGATAGAAATCAAAATAATACTTCTCAGAGGGACACAGACTGACAAGGAGCATAAGGAAACCTATATTTAGATGTGGGTTGTAGTTATACAACTGGGTGGCTCATCAAATCGGGCACTTAAAAGTAGTACATTAGTACATTAATACATCTCATTTTGTGTATTTTCTACTACAAGTTAAATAAAACAAAAAAGTAAAATAGAAGAGAAGGCATCATGATATCAACTGTTATTTTTGAAACTCTACTATGTAAGGTAATATTCGGACTTATAGAGGTGGAAAGGAGTCATTGACTTCTAAGAGTTTATAAGCTAGAATATAAACATTCAAAGCTTTGGATGCCCACTAAGATTTTAAGTATATCAGAAATATATGGATTCATACATTTGCAATATTTGAAGGTTTAAAGTTTTATGTAAAAGTCTCATGTTGATTAGATATGAACTTTCGTTTTGTCAGTAAACCCTTGACTAGATTCACCTATCTGAGATAATAACTTATACTTGGATGTACAAAAAATAAGGTCATCTGTGGAGTATAAGTAAATGCTTTAGCCATGTACTTCTTATTCTTTCAGTGATATCCTTGTTAGAATCATTAACAGCAAACTTTTATTTAGATCTGTATGAAAGAGATGACAATTAAGCACAGTTTCATTTTCCTGTCTTTAACTTAAAACAGGATCACACACCTTCTAACCATGGTTGTTTTCTATTGGGTACAACATGTTTAGTTAAAAAAAATAAAGCAAAACAAAAAACTCCAAGACACAGCAAAGTCACTTTATGTTTTTTAGGTATCTATTTATATTATTTACATATCCCTTTTTCCTTAGCTGTAGCTTACTTCCACCTCTGTGAAGAATTATGTATTTCTTTTTTTTTTTTATAAACACTTTAACATTGACTGTATAAACACTACTCAGTCTTTTCTGACCTTCCTTATTTATGCATATCTTGTTTTTACCTATCAATTGTGAGCTCTGTGAAAGACATAATCACTTCTTTATACTCTCAAAAGAGTGTAGTACACCTTAAATTCAATAACCAGTTGAAACCTATTTGTCTCAAAGTCAGGTGCTTGGAGTTAATACTTATGTTAACACGTTTAAAGTAGGATTCTCTCATGGTTATTCCTCTAGGTATGTGGAAAGAGAAATAACAGCTATCATATAGCTGAGCTGGTAAGTACCAGTGCTAACCTCTGGTCTATAGGCTCCTTTGTTCCCAGGGCCTGACAAGGAAGGTGAGGTTATTCATATACTTTTGCCTTTCTGCCAATCCCTCAAAGTGGTTGTTCAAACCCTACCTTCTCCTGCAAGCTACTTCTTTCTCATCCACCCTCACCAGAATCTCAGCAAGTGACTTTACTTCCTACATCGTAGGATAAAAAAGCCACTGGACATGAGTGCTTTAATCTCTTCTTCTACGTTTAAATGTATTTCCACCCAAATCCAGCCTTAACCTTTCCACCTCTACCTATGGAAAAAGACCCCTCCTTCTATCAAAGCTAATCTCTCTGTCCTCTGTCTTTTTCTGAGACCCTCCTCCCATAGTTATCTATTCCTTTCAAAATCTTCAATATCCCTTCCCCTCCATTCATAAGCATGGCACTCCCCACCCTAAAACATAAAATTGCTCCTAGGTTAGCCTTCTCTATATAACTTACCACCTCTGCTTCTACAAAAAGTAGTCTAAACAAGGGTCCAACAAATTTTCTCTTCAAGTGTAGAGTAAATATTTTAGCCTTTGCAGGCTATAGTTACCACACCTCCTCAACTCAGTAGTTGTAGCCTGATTGTTTTCTCCTGTCCTCTCCTCTTGTTCTCCACTGCCACCTAAACCCAACCATTTACTTTATCTACCCTGACTATTGCAATAATTTCCCTGATTCCTTTATCTCTCTGCAGAGGCTTCTCAATGTCCAGTATCTCCCCCTTCGGTTTTTACTTTTTAACATGGCCAGTGATATTTTTGCAAATTGTAAACATTATGTAAATCCATGCTTAGAATTAGTGAATGGATTATCCTTGAGAATAAAATACCAACTCAACTCAGAGAGAGAGAGAAGGGGTAACACCCTGATCTTATCCCTGCCCATTTATTTCGTCTCCTTTCCAGATATTCTGGACTTCCTGCAACTCTCCAAAAGTCTTTTAAATTACTCCTGTATGCTTTCTTACTTCCATATGCATTTAACTGGGCTGTCTCTTCTTTCCACAGTGCCCTTGTCTACCCATCTTCATCTTTCAGTTCTCTACGAAGGGTTGTGGAAACATTTAGCTTTCTGTGTTAGGGACCTGGACATCACTGATCACCTTGTTTTATACGGCTTCCAGGGCAGTGTCTTGAATATATGAATTCGAAGACATACAGCAACACTGATATAAACCATGCTCTCTCTGTTGGATACTGTTTAGCAACGCATAGCCCCAACCCTCTCAAAGCTGCAAGTCATCTGGAATTGCCAGTGGCTGCTTTGGCTCCTCCCTCATTTCCTAACCCCACAGGAATCAATGACTTTCACTTTCATGGCCTCAAGAGGCCACTGCCCCACAAAAGCAGTAGACATCTTCTTACCTGTTACTCTAAATCTCTTCTCTTCTTCACATGAGTTGCTCCACCAATACTACTATTTTGAGAAACATTCAGAAAAAAAAAGTGTCAAGTACTTCCAAGCACTCACTCTCCATGCAGTTCCATGGCGACAGTAGGGAGGATCTTCGGGTTTCTCCAGCTCATCCAGAATCTAGACCAAAAGTGAAATGTTAGTATCTCCTTCTACAGTGTCTTCCAGTTTTAACTAGCAACTCTTTTGCGAGTCCCTTCCTGGAATGTAGCCTGAGGTCTAGTCTATAATTCTGAAACAGCAACAAAAAAAGCCCCAGTTCATATTCTAATACACCTTAAGTGCTATCTTTAAGCCAATTTCACACCTACAGCACTGACTGCCTTAGCCTGGACCCATTTATTATAATAAATATTAGGAATCTTCACTTGAATTCCCAACAGTCACCCAAGTCCCAATAAATACGACTAGATCCACATAGATTATCAAACCAAAAATCTAGTGTCATCTTCAAATTCTTCCTCTATTTTACCTATCACTTCATTCTCCCCAATCACCAAGTCCTGTCCTGAGCTCTCAAATACATCTCAACTCCACCCGCTGCCAAACCCCAATTCAAACAATTTCTCACCTGGATTATTGTAATTACCCACTAACTGGTCTCTCCAGTGACAATTTTATACCTCTTTAATCTGTTCTCCATACTACTGAAAGAATAACCTTTGCAAAAAGCACATTGGCCTATGCCATTCTCCTCCAACATTTACATATGTTTTATTGGGACCGTTCTCATTTGGCCCTGCTTATTTCTCAACAATATCCCCTTATCTTTGTTCTACTTTCTGCCCCTATATTTGCATTTCCTCAGAACCAGGGTTTTAACACTCCCTGTAGACTTCTAGGTGCCTCTTTCCTGACTGCCTGAAGGCAGGGTCTTTGCATAAACTATTTACTCTACTTAGAATAGTCCTGCTTCCTTTTCTTCAGCCCACCTCCTCTCCCTCAAGGACCACATCCTACTCTTTCACCTCACAAGCTTTCCCTGAACTACCAAGATTGTTATGTACACCTCTTATATGTTCTTATATGTTCTTCACTTTCCCTTGTCACCTATATTGTAAACATCTGCTCATTGTCTGTATACCTCTATGGACATTAATTAAGTTCCATGAGGACAAATGTTATGACTTGTTCTTAATTATATATGCAGGGACTATTACATAGTAGCTGATTAGTATATGTATGAGATAAATGAATAAAGGAATGAATAACTTCAGTGTTAGTGATGAGAAATCAGAAAGGGATATAAGAGATAAAACAACATCATAAATATTTCCAGAAGAAGCTATCTTCAAACTACCTTTTCTCCTACCTGGTACAATAAAAGATGATGTAGATTGAGTTAATAGACATGAACTATTTAGTGACTACTGGACTCCATATAGAATTTATAAATATAGTTCAAGCCTTTTGTAGATCAAAATGCATTGTTTCGCAGTTTAACCCATTTCATTAAAAAATCTTGTACATTGTTTTGAGAACCATCTTCATTATTTTCCCAATTTTCCTTTTGGATTTCTCAATAGTTGTTTGAATTTTTCTATGAACTATTGAATAGAGGAAGGATGGGTGCAAAGGTTAAAAATACAAAGGAATCTTCCTAGAATGGAAAAAGGATATGATAAGGAAATGGAAAAGATTCCCAAAGAAGTGGAGAATCCAGAATTTGTGTACTGCCGTGACTCAGCTGAAATGTTTAATGTCAAAACCAAAAAACTGGTATTGATATAGTTTTTTATTTTGCAGTACAATTATTTGAACATCATCACAGTATATAAAAGAAAATTAGAAAATAAGGCAGTACAGGCTCTTCATTTGTTGAGTAATGTTAAGGTAAGAACAACAAAGCAGATATGCGCTAATATAAACTTATTTAAATACCAAGAAAGTCAATTAAATGTTGTTTACTTTTTAAAAGTTTATTAAAAATGTTAATCCTAGTAACCCCCTTTCGGTGTCTCTGAATTTGCTTTCGGCCAATAAATGTGCAAGTATAAAATGAAGGTACAGATTCCCTCTGTTTGCTACAGACAAAGTTTTATATATATGTACATATACACACTCATATAAAAAGCCTTTACTGTTTAGTTTCAAGGAATATGCTACTTACATTTTTCCTACTTGTAAAATATTTATAATATATCTTCCTTCATTTTTTTATAGTCTCGAAATATTTGAAAACAAGTATTCCACATTCCACTTTGCTTTTCTACCCAGGTCTTCCTTTTTGTTTTCAACTCACTTTCTCCATATCCCTGAAAGCAACGTGCTCAAGAAAACACACAGATAGAAAAGTGCTTGTCATCTATAGGTATGATTAGCTGACTAAAAAAGTTACCAGTCACTGGTTAAGACTCCAAAATAGAAGAAAATAATTCATTGGTATAGAAAAGCTCTCAGAAGATCTGTATTTTCTCTCCAACTCATCTAATGTTTTACCATGAAATGGCAATGAGAATAGTAGAAGGGAAAAAAATGTAGTCTAGGGTGACAGGATATTCAGTATGCTGTACATTAGGAAGTCTGCTTCAGAGACTGGCTTTCATGATGTTGAGGAAGGCGTATATAATTAGAGTCCCATGAGCATCCAAAAATACCAAACCCATGGCAATAGGCACATATTACGTCTAACCAGGTATCCAAGGAATTAGTAGACAGGAGAAAATAGTACTGATTTACTTAGTTTAAGCCCTTACTAACTATCTCTAAGAGAATTTTTTCATTTGTTAGAATGGTAAAATGCAGATTTAGATAATTCCTTCCTAGAGTCATAGATAAGTTTTCATGTTTCATACACCTGTAAAAAGGAATATGTCATAGCATGAGAAGATGGAGGAATGACTGCTTAGAGAGGCTTCAGAGGGAAGAAAATGGCTCTCTGGCAAGCAAAAGGAAAAGCATTGAAATAGATGGTAAAGATAAAAATAGGAAATCAAACATGAACAATAATTCACATAATAGAAAAAAACTCTTTGTGTGCAGTTAGGGGATAGGGGTTTTTCTCAGTAGCGTGTAACTGAAGTTTCAGAATAACCTAAGAAACCAAGCACATGGCTGCGAATGTGATACAAAGGATCCTCTACGCACACAACCAACTCCTAGAAAGGTAATCCAGACAGCCAAATCTCTCATGCTCCAACGGAAATAAGTGAATTCTATGTATTAGAATGAAGGTGGCAATTCAAGCATAGACTTACTATTAACTTCATATTCAGATTTTGTTTATGGAGGGTTTGTCCATATTTTAGGACATGTCATGTATACTGGGAGAAACAGACTATCTTAGGGAAAAATATCCTGTTCTTTTCTGTGGGATATCTGTAACCACCCCTGTTGATTACAGAAGTTAGTTTATTTCTCAAAACAGCATGATCTGTAAAAAGCAGTTGGAAGAAGATTCCAAGAAATTCTAGTTTGCTATAGACAATCCATCATGCCTTGGGTGAGCCTTCAGATTAGTTCTCTGTCTACATGTTACCTTCTGGGCAGGAGCCAGAGTTTATGCTACATCGCCTCCATACTACATAGGACATATATTAATCTCTGTCGTGGTTAAGTTGAATCCCTCATTTGCCAGACTTGAGTTGAAGCAGAGGCTGCAAATCCCTCTCCCTGGACAGAGGACTTGACGGGGATTGCAACAGAGATTTCTCCAAAAATACCTCTTCACAGTATCTCTTGCACCTTACATTTGAACTGGCTGAGGGGCACACCAATTGTGGTACTAATTTTTGTCATTTCCTTGGTAAATTCTGTAATTTGGTCGAACGTCACACTGTGATAAGCATCATCTCTTTTGTGTTTGATGAAATTTCAATAGTAATTTGTAATAAAACAGTTTGGCTGTGTATAGAATTACTAGATTTAAAAGAATAATCCTTGAGAATTACTAATATCCTTCAGTATATTCTTGAGAATTAATAATTCTTGAGAAATTTGAAGTGACTGTTTCTTTCCTTTTTATCAAACTTCCAATCTTGCCGTTAGGCTCTTCACACATTCCAGGGCCAGTGTAATTGTTATTTTTATTTACCTTTCTTTATATTTCTCTTCCTATAAGTTTTTAAATTTATCACCTTAGTGATAATATTTTTATATATTATATATTTTAAATATATATTATATTTATATATTTTTAAACTAAATGCTGAGTTTCTTGGTATGTGTAATATTTCTTTTCATTACTTTCGATTCTGGGAAATTTAATTATGAAATTGTATTTATCATTTTCTCCCTTACATTTGCTTTTCTTTTTTGGAAAGACTACTAATTGAATGTTAAGACTTAAAGATCAATGCTCTAATTTTCTTTTCTATTTTCTTTTTTGTTTGTTTAGAGTTTATTTTGATGTCAAATTTAGATGCAACGAAATGCACAGATCTTAAGTGTACATTTGCTGAATTTTGACAAATGCAAAAAAAAAAATCCATCTGTATAACTCATACTCCTTCGGTCACCTCAGAAACTTCCCTCATGCCTCTTTCCTTCAATCTCCACCCTACATGTTCCTGTCTTTTTGTTTCAATTTCTAGATTATTTCTTCAAATATATCTTACCATCTTTGAAGCTTAGAAGTTTGTTTTCATTTTTATTTTAATTTCAAAATACTTTCTTGTTTTCTGAATATTCTTTTTTTTAATGGATTCACATTGTTTTTCTTTATGAATATTAAGTTATTTGACTTTTTTGTTCTCTGCATTTTCTGTTTTCTAAAAAAACTCTTGTTTTTGTTTATTAGTTCTGAGTATTGTTTTTCACATTAAAGGCTTTTCTCAAATGTCAGATGACTACTGGATGTTCACTCATATTTGACAGTGACACACTTAAAAATGTATTTAGAAATCCCATCCATTGGGTGGAGTTTATACTTTAGTGTTTTTCCCTGTAGGTTGTCTGGGCTTTTTGTTGGAGAAAATTCAAATCATAATATCATCAATCTCCAAAATTCTACCAGAGGGCCAGTATGGAATATGCCTGACTTTAATTATCTGGGAGCCAAGATGAGAAAAAGTGATGAGAATCTCACTTACTGAAGAATATAGATTTTTAACATAATATTCCTCTTTTTAGCATTATTCCTAAATTTCCTTTGTACCTAATATCTCTAATTCTTGGGCAACTTCTGGTCACTTTTTTTCATAGAGTAACCCTCTCATATCTTGTCTGACTTTGCCAGGGTGGAAGGGGATCTAGTACACTTTAACTGCATATTTGAAGATTTTCAAACACTCCTTTTTCAACCACATTCCACACCCCTGCCTTCTTCTAACATAATTTATGAATGTCCCTGGGTTCTTCAGCCCAAAATGTCTTGCTTCTCTTTAACTTCCTGCTATGCAACATAGAAAGTTTCAGCTTTCTATATATTGTTATTTACTACTCCTTCATTTACCTTGCAACATTTATTTTTATCCTCCATTAGCAGTTACCACCTTTCCTATTCTTCTTCTCCTTGAATGTACATCATTTCTCCCTCTAATCTGATGTCTGAGAGGGAATTTAGTGGAGGAGAGAGGAAGTGGATCAAGGATTATTGTGTGTTCTCAATTCACCGTATGCATCTAGGAGAACCCATCTGTATTTGTTTTCCTGGGCTGCCATAACAAAACATCACAAAGCGGGTGGCATAAGAAACATAAATGTATTTTCTCACAGTTCTGAAGGCTAGAAGTCCAAGACTAAGGTGTCATCAGGGTTGGTTTCTTCTGAGGCCTCACTCCTTGGCTTGCACAGGACTGTCTTCCCCTCCCTGTGTCTTTACATGATCTTCCCTTTGTGCGTGTCTGTGTCCTAATATTCTCTTCTTTTAACTTGTAGTGGATTAGGGCCAACCCTAATGACATCATTTCACCTTAATTCCTCTTTAAAGATACTATCTCCAAATACAATCACATTCTGAGGGACTGGGGGCCAGGACTTCAATCTGTGAATTTTGGGGAACAAAATTCAGCCCATAACACCATCTATGGTAGAATTAAGGATGTTCCCAAAACTGAAGCCAAGAGAATTTTACCAGGATGTGTAAGCCTTTTGGCAGCAGTACCAATACACAAAAGGGAATAGGAAGGTCAGTATAGGCAGGTTGGACAGAGCTGCAGAAAAAGTATGATCCAGGGGGCTGGACTGTTTATGAGCAATCTTATGCATGTTTAAGGCACAGCACTAAACAATTCTTGAAAACAAAAAATTAGAGCCAGAGAGATCTGAGTGCAAATAACCAAGGATCATAAGCAAAAATATAGCATTACACTACCAATAGATGTGAATAGAGAATGCCCAAAAGGACTCATTTACAGCTTTATAACAATGATCACTATCAGCACTGAAGAACAAGGTTAGACCAGGAGGACTGGATTTTGTCATGGAGGATTTGTTATAGAGCTGCTTACATTTACCACAACCAACAAGACCAAGTCTACAAAAGAATTTTCTAGAGACTATAAAGTTTAGAAGGGCATGGAAGAATATCAGTAACACTAAGTCGATGTTATAAAACCCTGGTTGTATCAGGCTTGCAATGGTGGCCCTCTAAATAGATTTGGGTTAAGGGGTAACATATTGAATCTTCTTAAGTATACTATGCCACTGTAGTCCTAACTTTTGTTAGAATATTTTTTCTGTCTTGGCTTCTCTCCAACTGGTGAATCATATCATTGTTTATCCCAGGAAAACAAATGTTCCATGTCTGTGGTAAGTCATAATCTATTTCTATAGCAGCATCAGCTCCATATGCCTTCCAGTCATTAAAATGATGCGTAGCCAATGCAGTTTAAACTGTAATTGTATTATTCTATTTTTCTAAAATAAGGACTAACAATACAGAATATGCACCTTTTATTTGCTACCATCTGCAATCCCTTACCTAACGTTAGGAAAAAAATGAAAGGCTTATTAAAAGGGACTAAAGGACCTAATGGCTGTGAGACACTTGTGTGAGTATCACAGTGGACAAGTAAATGTAGTGAAAGCTGCCAAAATTCAGAGTTACAATTACTTATGAAAATTTTGATTGTCTGGCTATGAATAAGCCTGTGAAATTTGCACAAGGTGTTTTTGGAGACATAGATCTGGCCCTTCCATTAATCAGAAGAATGCCCAAGTCTAACTATTGACTGGTGACATGCTTTCCTCTCTTGGAGGATCTCAGGAGAATGGCACTATAAAGAAAGAAAGCCAAATTCACAAAATCTGGAGCTTGGAGAAAACATGAAATGAGAATGCAATCCTTACTGAGTATTAAAAGTCAATCCTTGGGCTTCCCTGGTGGCGCAGTGGTTGAGAGTCCGCCTGCCGATGCAGGGGACGCGGGTTCGTGCCCCGGTCCAGGAAGATCCCACATGCCGCGGAGCGGCTGGGCCCGTGAGCCATGGCCGCTGAGCCTGCGCGTCCGGAGCCTGTGCTCCGCAACGGGAGAGGCCACAACAGTGAGAGGCCCACGTACCGCAAAAAAAAAAAAAAAAAAAGTCAATCCTTGTGCTAAAAATGAAATATCTGTCTCCTACATAAGCAAAATAAGACTTAGATTTAGCTTTTTCACACATTTGCCATTAATTACACTTTTAAGTGATATATATGCTCTGAGATCTTAGTCACGCAATTCAAATTTAGAAATTGATACTAATCAAGAATAAATCAATTCTGGTGATTTTTTTATGAGTATGTTTGTGCACGCTTCATAACTTTAAACAATATAAATAATTTTCTTATGCATCCTCAAGTAATATTCCAAATGAATATATATTTGAAGTGTTCAAGCTCTCTTGTCCACATAAAAACGCATGTAGTAAATTATAAACACTTCCCAAATTTTATATTAAATGGAAAGTCATAATGAGTTAAACAGTAGACTTCAGTAGTGGGATATAACTCTCATTCAAAACTTAAAGTGATATTGAAAGGTTGTGGGGTTTTTACCTTTTTTATACATTTTTTTTTTTCTCAAGAACATTATAGTTTCCCTTGTTTATTGAATATTCATTGACATTTGTGGAACAGGATATACAACTTGCTGTGTGCTGTCAATCAAAATCTCTTAGCTATGTATTATTGTTCTAAAGTGTTTATTGATATTAAACAAGTTACTATATGTAGATAGATACTCTTTTATCTAAAAGTGGATGAAAGCAAGATATTTTAAATGAGACTTTGAATTTAAAACTGCTTCAGGCTACTAGAATAGCCTGAGAAAATCACCTAGAAAGCATTTTTAAACTAGGAGCAAAGATTCGATCGCTCAAAGGACAGGGAGGCACTTCACCTCATCCATTCTCAAATGCAAAGCAAAATTTTAAAAATTGTCTTCTGTAGTCTTTATATTATGACTCTTCTTTCATGACACTATTTTGGCAGTTACAAAACAATGATTTGAAAATTTAGCAAGCAGACAGCTCGCTACAATTCCTGAAGTCTGGGCTCTACCCCAAACATACAGAATTGAAATCAATAGTGTGTTGGGGAGCAGGAGAGGGAGAGACAGCAAGCTTCACTACGTTTAACTAAGCAGCTCTGAAGCATCCCACAGTTTAAGCACCATTGTTTAGACACTCTGGTCTTTACCGTTTTTCCTTTACCAAACTTGGTATCCAGGGATCACCCTAGGATCCCTGATCACTCACTGCCTTCTAGAATGCAGTTACTTTGCCTCCTGTCAAATTGATATTTACTCCTGCTATTTCATCCCTTAAATTCAACATCATGCGTTTCCTCCAATCAACAATTACCTAATTCTTTAAACTCATAAATTAGAGGAACTTCCCAGTTCTGACTAGCTTCCCAGTGTCTTAAAAGAATAATTTTCTGCTCATGGAATAATCCAATGCAGTGATTAACTGGTGGGCAATTCAGACTAGAAGGCATAGGACAGATGTTTTATTTTAAGCTATCAAATAATACATTCTAGGTCTCTCAGGACAGAACACTCCATTTCAAGCTCTACAACACAAGTCAATATTTATTCTCCCTATTTTAGCTCAATCTTATTTCAGACAACCCAGACTCTGTCTTAGTTTTAAAGAACCACCCTCAAAATAAAATAGGAATTCCTCGGTAGGAATTTATAGAATTTAATAGGCTTTATAAGACAATCGGGTTTATAAAATGAGGGCAATTATTCACCTACCTCATGACATTTAGGGGCTAAAATGAATTAATGTAAACTTAGCATCTAGACATGGTCACATTTTATGTATTAAACAGGTTCTCCACTGAAGAAATTCTCAGAGATTTTTAATATACTAATGTGCATTGTGACTAAGTGGGGTGCAGGGTATGCATCATTTCCTAAATAATTCTGAGCAGATTGAAGAATTTTTCTTACCTATTTAGAGAAACACTCTGGAAAAGGCCCCACATGAATCTTCTGTCTTGCATAGATGCTACCTGCTCCAGGTAGTCCAGAAAACACTGCTCTGTGAAATAAAAACTAAAATAATAAACTTAAGGTGAAGGAAGAACACAGTTTGCTTAGGTCTCTTGTCTGGATTTCAGTCACCTGTGGAGATTCCAAACTTTAACTGTTATAGCGTAAATTGGGTGGTCAGATAGCATTTAGACAGTGTCGGTTTGGAGAATATGACTTTTCAATATTTATTGGCCACAGTATTTCAGTATTAAACCTTCTGTGAAACAGAGAGAATCTTGTCACCCTGTCACCCTCATGAAAATACCTGAAGGTAGTTCGAATCATTTTCCGCTGATCCTCATTTAACAGTAATCTGATGGCTGCCAATTTAATTTATCTGGAATGCTATGCTGTGAATACTGGTTCAGTTTATCAAACTTTTGATCCTCTTTTAGAGGACACTTGATTGGAATGTATTTTCCTGCCTTCTTGAAGTTAGGAATGGTCATATGACTTATCTTGGCAAATGATATGTGAGCAGAAGTTACGTGTGAATCTGGACCAGAACTTCAAGAAATAATGCATAGAATGCCATGTCCCTTCCTCCTGCCATAGACGAGCAACCTTAAAGATAGTGCAGGCTCTGCAGGTCTGTTTCCCTGAATGTGAAGGACAAATAGACCTGAAATGGTTACGTCACTGAAATTTTTAGCTCACTTTTTACTACAGCATAACCGAGCATAACCTGACTGATACATTTTGATACTGGGAAAAAAATGTTCTTAAAAGTGGCTAAAAGGGCTTCCCTGGTGGCGCCGTGGTTGAGAGTCCGCCTGCCGATGCAGGGGACACGGGTTCGTGCCCCGATCTGGGAAGATCCCACATGCCGCGGAGCAGCTAGGCCCATGAGCCATGGCCACTGAGCCTGTGCGTCCGGAGCCTGTGCTCCGCAACGGGAGAGGCCACAACAGTGAGAGGCCCACGTACCGCCAAAAAAAAAAAAAAAAAGTGGCTAAAATGTTTATTGTCCTAAGATTGTATTATTCACCTATCCATTAGGTGAAATGATAAATCAGTTTCCTGAACTTCCAAGCTAAGAACTAGACTGTGAAATTAGTTAAAATTCTTGCAATTTACAGAAGTCTGAGTAGCAAGACTCAGACTTTACATCAGTTTCTCCTCTTTAATTATTATCTTAGTTAGTCAGTGTATTCCATTTTTAGAATATTTTACATATAGCCATTTTAAAATTAGACACTCATTTAACAGATATTACTTTTCCAGAATTTTGTTCCTGAGTCCCTTTCCACTCTTAAAAATTATGGAACACACCAAAGAGCTTTATATGTGAGTTATTGCTGCAAATAATACTGTATTCAAATGAAAACTGAGAGCATTAATTAATATTTTATTTGGAGATAATTGTAAATTCACATGTAAGAAACAATGCAAAAAGATCTGTGTACCCTTTCTCTATCTTTCTCTAGTGGTAACAACTTGCAAAACTATAGTACAATATTACACACAGGATATGCATATTAATGGTCAAGATATAGAAAATTTCCATCAGCACAAGGATCCCTCATTACCCTTTTATGGCTACACCTACCTCTCATCCACTGCCATCCCCTCATTAATCCCTGGAAACCATTAACCTGTTCTCTATTTTGTAACTGTGACACTTCAAGGATGTTATATAAATGCAGTTATACAGTATGCAATCTTTGATGACTGGATTTCTTCACTCAGCATTTCATTCAGATTGTGGTATGTATCAAGAGTTCTTTTTTGTCTTGTTTTTGTTTTATTGCTGAGTTATATGAATGTGCCAGAGTTTATTTAACCATTCATTCACTCACTGAAGGACACCTGTGTTTTTTCCAGTATTGGTCTATTGTGAATAAAGCAGCTATGAACATTCAGATTTAGATTTTCGTGTAAATGTAAGTTTTCATTTCTCTGCAATAAATGCCCAGGAGTACAAATGTTGGGTCATGTGGTAATTGCATTATTTCTTTTTTTTATTTTTTTAAAGAAATTGCTACACTGTTTTCTAGAGTGACTAAAAATGTTTACATTCTTTCTAGCAACAAGTGAATGATCTGGTTTCTCTGAACCTTCTCCAACATTTGATATCGTTATTCTTTTTTATTTTAGTCATGCTGATAGGTGTGCAGTGATACTTCACTGTGTTTCTAATTCCCATTTCTCCTAGTGGCTAATGATACTGAATATCTTTTTACGTGTTTACTTGCCGTCTGAATCTCTTCTTCAGTGAAATATTTCTTCATGATTTTTTTCCATTTTCTAATTGGATTATTTGTTTTTATTACTCTTGAGTTTTCAGAGTTCTTCATATACTCGAGATACAATTCTCTGTCAGATATGCAGTTTGAAATATTTATTTCCAGTCTGTATCTTGTCTGATCTTCCTATTAATGAGGTCTTCTGCAGAGCAAAAGCTTTTAATTCTGATAAGGTCAAATGTACCATTCTTTCCTTCTATTAATTGTGCCTTTGATGTTTTCTGCCCACCCCTGAGGTCTCTCCCTCTTTTATTTATTTATTTATTTTTTTGTTTTTCAGACTCACTAATTTTCATTTTCCTATCTTCAAGTTTACTGATTCTTTCTTCTACCAGCTCAAATCTCCCTTTGAGTCCCTTTAGTGTGGTTTTTCATTGCAGTTATTTTATTTTTCAACTCAATGATTTCCTTTGGGTTTCTTTTTTAGGCTTTTTATCTCTTTATTGATATATCCATTTTGTTCATATGTTGTTTTCCTGACTTTATCAACATTTTTATTTCTTTAAGCATTTAAGACAGTTGTTTTAAATTCCTTGCCTACTAGATATTCCATCAGGTCTTTTTCAGGGGCAGTTTCTGTTGATTTTTATCCTTTTCCATTGAATGGGCCATTTTTCCTGTTTCAGTGTAGGTCTTACAATTTTTTAGCTGAAAACTGAACATTCAAATCTAATAGTGTAGCAATTCTGGAAATCAGATTCTCCTCCTCCACAATGGTTTGATACTTTCTGTTTTTTTTTTTTGTTTGTTTTTTGATTGCTATAGCTACCTCTATATGGAGAATCAGGCTGAGGTGTAAACTTAAGGTCTTCTCAGGTAATTTTCTAATTTCTCCTGTATATGTATTTTTTTTTAATATATATAAATTTATTTATTTATTTTTGGCTGCATTGGGTCTTCGTTGCTGTTCACGGGCTTTCTCTAGTTGCAGTGAGCAGGGGCTACTCTTTGTGTCGGTGCACGGGCTTCTCATTACAGTGGCTTCTCTTGTTGTGCAGCACGGGCTCTAGGTGTGCAGGCTTCAGTAGTTGTGGCACACAGGCTTAGTTGCTCCGCGGCATGTGGGATCTTCCCGTATGAGGGCTTGAACCATGACCCCTGCATTAGCAGGAGGATTCTTAACCACTGCACCACCAGGGAAATCTCTATGCATTTGTTTTTGATGTCTTAGTTTTTAATATCTGGCTCCACAAGTAGAATAAGAAAAATTAAGAGGAGGGAGAGTGTGCCAACTCTTAAATCCCCTGGAAGTCAATTCAGGTAGAGGAGGTGGGGCTTGTAATAACCAGGTAAAGTGTAGCAACAATGGGGTAAGGTGTAACAACACTGACTGCCACAACTTGCCTGCATCTCCATTATGAGAAGCAGAATTCAGCAAGCAGAGCACAGATTCCCAATATTTGGAGGACAGAATCTTTTTTGTTCACATTGGCTCTCTTAAGCTGTGTGCAAACTGCTCCTGGAATGCACACACAGCTGCTATGTGTGCCATGGGACTGTCGGTAGCATTTGGGTAGCTGCTACTATGCTGAGACCTGAAATTGGATGAAATTAACTACAGTTTACCATCCAATCCTTTCTTGGAAAGCTGAAAACCTTCTATAGACTCCAGAGTTCCAAAGTAGTTATGTCAGATAGATTCTACCAGAGCAATTGTTGTCTAGATCGGGAGACAGATTCCTGGTACTTTCTACTCTGCTCTCTTCCCAGAATCCTCTTCCCTGTTGCATTTTTTTTTTTTTTTAGGCGGTACGTGGGCCTCTCACCGCCGTGGCCTCTCCCGTTGCGGAGCACAGGCTCCGGACGTGCAGGCTCAGCGGCCATGGCTCATGGGCCCAGCCGCTCTGCGGCACACGAGATCCTCCCGGACCGGGGCACGAACCCGCGTCCCCTGAATCGGCAGGCGGACTCTCAACCACTGCGCCACCAGGGAAGCCCTGCACTTATTTTTAAACTCATTTTTATTTTGATTAGATCAAGCACTGTCATAACATTTGTGAATAACCTGTTTTACAGCATGTCCTACAAAGAATTGGTTACAATTTATTTATTCACATATTGTCACCCTGCAAAACTGCCACCTTCTTCATTGTTGTGATCTTAGCTAATTTATCTTCATAATATCAGCATCTGTCATGAGGTATATGCCAGACAAAATGCTGTTGATCTGAATTTAACGGAAATTAAGAAAGGATGTTTATCATTTACTGCATGACCAACTGCTCACATTCTAAAATCATAATCTTAAGAAAAAAAATACCTCTGAACTTGTGAGAAAAAGGATTTTATGTGGAAAAAAGGACATATTCTTTAGAGTAATTAATTTGGCCAGTCTAATTGATCTGCTTTATCTGAATATCTTATATACTTTCAATTTCCTGCATCATTCTTTGAGCTCAAGTCTTATGCCCCATCATTGACTATCTTTTCAACGCACTTATGCAGATTCGTAAATAAATTCTCTATGGGAAAAAGAAAGATGAAGGTAAATTACACCAAAATAAAATAAAGAGCTGCACAAGAAAGGCCGCAAAAATCTAAGGCAAAGGTGGATAATTATACTAAAATTTCTCAGCCTGTTCAGAAAATGTGGACCAATAAGCAGATGTTACCACTACCAGAGAGAAGGAGAATCTATGCCTGGAGTCAAACCAAATGTGCCACATTTGAGGCCTTTGTGGCAGGGCATCCACCCAAGTGTGCAGGCACATACAATCCTTTACTCTGGTGATGCCCAGTCTGTGCTGGTAGTTGACATCAATATTGGCAATCCTCCTGGCCCAGCTTTGGAAGCAAAACCCAGATGAATCTCTGTCATACTATGTGGAAAATAAGCTAAGACATCTTCTAAATTATAGTTGATCTACTTTAATTTGAGAAATATATGCAATGTCAGCTAACTTATAAATTCTAATTACTAATATCTGTCAAAAATTTGTGTGAAGGAAACAGGAATAGGAATTGTAATAGGAAAGGGGGCTTATATTTATTGAAACCAAATAAGAAAAATAGGTATTAGAACTTTAAAAATGTTTGCCAAGGCTTGTTTAGGCTCTAGGATGCCACCTTACTGGGTTTATTACTCAACTGAAGAGCTCATGCTTGAGGTAAGATGCTTATTCATCTGCTGCACCTTAATTTGCTTTTCTCTTAATTGAGCCCAGCATGAGGTAAGACTTTACAAGCAATGTATACACTGCCCCTTTTTAACCTTGACTTTCACAATATCTATTCCCCTGGAATCATTTTTCCTGACCCTACTGGTTGAGCAGGTTGGGGTGAGGAGGAGTAGCAAGAATAAGGAATAAAATAAGCCAGTGCTCTAGAAAAAACAAAAACAACAACAACAAAAATGAGTCAGACAGAACTTCTTAAGTGAACCTCTTTCCCTTCTTAGCTTGGCAAGTTGCAATACACTGAAAAGGTGGCAAATTTCAGTAGATAGTGCTTGCAATTCCCATTAAAAAAGAGCAAAGCCACTTCTGTTGGGAGCAGGCACTCCTTCAAATTTCTAAAATAATACCTGGTATTAATGCTGGTGCAACACAAGACAGTCCTAATAGTAACACACTTCTGGGTTGGATTGTATTTTAGGCTGAACCATGTTACACAAAGTTTGAACAGAATTTGAATTGCCAATTGCCAATGCTTATTTTGTTACTGTTATAGTTCTATTGAGCTAGAACTGTGATTTAGGGGAAAAAAGGCTTTTCTCTTACAGCCCATAAAAATTATAAACAAATATTTATAATTTTTTTTTAATGTAAGCCCGCTTCTCTTTCATTTAACTTTTGTTTGTTTCCTACGTTTGTAAAGTTCAATGTCAAAAGTCTCAGGTAATAACCTCTCAATTTCTGAAAAGCCAATCCAAGCCTCTGAGTTGTTTAAAGATAACTGCCATACCTTTTAGTATGAAGACAGCTGATGAAAATTTTAAAATAATGGAATATTAATCATTCATTATAATGTGTGATTTCTTATCAAAGTTGATAGAAAAATGTGGATTGCACTTAGAGAATTGGGAAGAAGTAGTGAGAAATCTTTTGCTTTGTGCTATTTGATTTAGAAATCAATAAATGCTAAGAACAATTCTGAGAAAGAGTGAGATTTTAATAAATGTAAATATGGTTAAATCTGAAAATATGAGAAAAAATGTCATGATTTATGTTATTTTTCTTCTCATGGATAATTGAAAGTGAGACTACAACTCATTATTACATTTATTACAGTTTTTAAAGAAAAAGTACTTAAATAAACCCTTAATTTGTGAAATAAAAATAGATGAGGTATGACAGTTCAGCCTGTCTTTTCAGTTGGTAGAGTCACACACACATGAATTTTTTTTAACACAAAATTACATGACTGATTCTTTCTGACCACTTCATTATTTAGTGATTGTAGCCCTAGCTTTAGAACTAAAATCAACCCATTTAATGAAATGCTTACTTAAACACCAAAGCCATTATTACACATGTAACAGTTTGGAAATACTGCTTTACACTTGGAAAATGCCCAGCACTGGTGAATCAATTTTCTATCTGCTTTGTAAAAACAACTTCTGCTTTATTGCTTTTTGGAAACAGAATTGAAGCAATACTTCACAAAAGCCATTAAACAGAACTTGTGACACAAAATATAAGACTTCTAACCAAACTACATCATTTCTCAATTTCTTTTGAACATCTAATGGCATAATGAAAAATGATATGTTCTCATTCTCAGGTATGATATCTGATAGCCTCAAGTTTAAAAGTTGATTTGTAAGATGAGACGATGGTACAGTTGAACAGTCAACCTTATAAACAGTCTTTTGCTGAGTAACCCAAAATTTTAACTGGTCAAATAAAGTATTTCCAGCATTTAGTGCTGGAAAATATGGAAGATTATCTATAATTAGAATAACTAACACAAAGATGATTCTTATATAGCAGCAACACATTCAATATTTAACCACAGGGAAAGAAAATTTCAAACTGGTGAATACAGGGAAAATTCTTTGGGGAGTACTTTAAGGTTTCCTTTTTTTAATAGTTCCTTTGGAACATAGATGGCAATTTCATACTGTTAATATTGCAAAAGTTATAGCAGGGAAGAAAAAGAACAGTGTCTTTGATTTTATACCATTTTCTAGAAGAGCAACATAGATATTGGGAAAGTATGGGTTTGTTAAAAATAAATTAGTCCTGTTACTTTGTCTAATATTTACTGTGATTGAAAGAAATATGTTTCAACCAGAAAGAGGTATATTATGTTTAAATTACATTTTATCACATATTGTGTTTTCTAAAACCTTGCAAAAATAATCAAGATTGTGATGAGTTCTTTCATTGCCACTGGAGAAGGCAGAAAGATTCCAAATAAATCAGCTGTGTGGGACTGTGGAGCATATTAAGCACAGGCATGTTGCAAGAATTAGAATTAGTGTCAGTCTTATTTAAAAGCTTCCTTGTTCATCTTTGCAACTCTAGATTGTTGGCCAAGATTAAATCATGAATTTTCTCAACACTCCTATGAAGTCGTTAAAGGAGAAGTAGAGAAAGAATGACAAAAAGGTAGGGGACTTTAATTGTACTGTTGTATTAATATGTATTTAAATTAAAGGAAAAAATAAATATTATACAAATGAAATTTTTTTCCTGTGATAACCAACAGGATAAAGGCCACCTCCAGACCAAAAGATTTGGTCTAAATAAGTATAAATTAAAAAAAAAATCCATCACTACTTGGACAGGAATTTTTTTTTTCTAAGTAGGGGGACATAGAGACCCATAATTTAATACCAAGTAGGATATAAAATAATGATTTTTTAAAAACTCTATCAGTTTGTGTCTGACTAGAAAAATGACTTCAATAATTTGCAACAAGTCAATGTAATGCAGAGAACTGGTTATACTGAACTTAAACACTGAACAAATGACCTTGAGAAAACCCATTAATCAAAAGCAGAAAGACATGGCCACTACAAGGCTGGAGGGAAAATGGAAGTAGGCAATATTACCAGTGCTCAGAAGTAAGAGTCATCCAACAAAAGCTCAGACCCAGGCCAGTCTGTCCATGAGAAAGGAAGCAATGGAATCACAGAGTCCTTGTCCCCCCAAGCAGAGAAAGAGGGGTGCAATATCTTGGCATCTTCCTTCTTCCCACCTTCTAACCTCCTGCCAAAGCCTCCCATACTCATCCAGAAATCAACTATTACAAGAGCAGTCTTTAGGATTCAGCCCACTTTTAAAATAGAACAGTGGTGGGTAAGAATGTGAGGGAATCTGAAGGTAAATATAGACTCAACTGGCATTATCTCTCCATGACACACTATCAAGATGAACTATGTCAGTGATGTTTAACAGCTTGAAACTATGTTACCATAGGGAAAAGATGCCATAAATTCTACCTCTCCATACGGGTAAATAAAGATCTCAATAAAGGTAAATACATGGACAATTGCGGAAGGTAATATTACAACAATAGTGTTAACTCACTTTTTGTTTTCTACATGATTTAAGAAACTAATAACATTTTAAAAAGAGAAAACAATTATTAGTATAAAACGTAATATTGCTGTGATTTTAGTTTTTAAGTACCAGTCCTGTTTTCTACACAATTTAAGGGGCTAATGCATTTAAAATAATTATTAGTTTACATTTTGGAGCACACATATATAAATATGTAATTTTGTGAGATCAACAATGAAAAGGGGTAAGGATGGAGCTGCTCTTTTAGTTTGTTTTATGTTCAGTTTGTACGTTACTAAAGTTAAGCTGGTATAAATTCAAATTAGAATGTTATAACTTCAGGATGTTAATTAAATGTAATTTACATGGTAACCACAAAGAAAATAGCTATAGAATGTATACCACAGGAAATGAGAAAGAAATATAAATATTTCACTACAAAAAAATCAACTAAACACAAAAGAAGATAGTAATTAAAAGAATGAGGGGGGAAAGCTATAAGGCTTATCAAATAGCACAATGACAGAAGTAAGTTCTTCCTTACCAATAATTATTTTAATTAATTAATTAGGCTGCACCAAGTCTTAGTTGCAGCATGCAGGGTCTTAGTTGCAGCATGCGGGATCTGGTTCACTGACCAGGGATCGAACCCAGGCCCCCTGCATTGAGAGCGTGGCATCTTAACCACTGGACCACCAGGGAAGTCTCTCAATAATTATTTTAAATGTAAATGGATTAAGCTCGCCAATCAAAAGACAGAGATTGGCAGAATGGATAAAATCACATGCTCCAACTCTATGCTATCTACAAGTGACTCCTTTGAGACCGAAAGACACAAAAAGATTGAAAATGAAAGGATAGAGGAAGATATTCCCTCCAAATAATAACTAAAAGAAAGCAGGGGTAGCTATACTAATATTCAACAAGTAGACTTTAAATCAAAAAAGGTTACATGAGACAAAGAAAGACCTTATATATTGATAAAAGTTTCAATACAGCAAGAAGATATAACAACCATAAACACTTAATACAGTAACGACAGATGAACATCATACTCAATGGGGAAAGACTGAAAGCTTTTCATCTAAGATCAGGAATAGGCAAGGATGTTTGCTTCCACCTCTTCTACTCAGCATGGTACTTGAAATTCTAGCTAGACAAATTAGGCAAGAAAAAAGAAATAAAAGGAATCCAATTGGAAATGAAAATATAAAATTATCTCTGCAGACGATATGATATTATATTTAGAAAACCCTAAGAATTTGATTTAAAATGTTAGATCTAATACATGAATTTAGCAAAGTAGCAGAATACAAAGTGAACACACAAAAATTGTTGCATTTCTATACGTAAAAACGATAAACAATTTGGAAAGCAAATTGCAAAAACAATCCCATTTAGAATATAATCAAAAAGAATAAAATACTTAGGAATTAACTTAACCAAAGAGGTGAAAGTTGTAAAATAAAAATAACAAAATTTTACTGAAAGAAATTAAAGAAGACATAAATAAATGGAAAAACAAAGCATGTTTATGGATTAGAAGACAATATTGTTAAAGCGTTCATACTATCTAAAGCAAACTACAAATTCAATGAAATGTCTTTCAAAACACCAAAGATTTTTTTTTGCAGAAATAGAAAACCCATCCAAAAATTCATATGGAATCTCAATGGGAACTGAATAACCAAAATAATCTTGATAAAAAGAATGTAACTGAAAGACTCATGCTTCCTTGATTTCAAAATTTACTTCAAGGCTACAGTAATCAAAACAGTGGTACTGGCATAAAGCAGATATATAGAGCAACTGAATATTATAGAAAGCCACAAATAACCCCCTATATATATGGTCAAATGATTTTTGACAGGGGTGTTCAAACAATTCAATGGAAAAAGGATAGTCTTTTCAACAAGCGGTGCTGGGAAAATTGGATATCCACATGCAAATGAATGAATTTGGACTCTTATCTAATGCATATACAAGAATTAACTCAAAATGGATCAAGGTCCTAAATGTCAGACTTAAGACAATAAAACTCTTAGAAGAAAACATAGGACCAAAGCTTCATGACTCTGGAATTCACAGAGATTTACTGTATTTGACACCAAGGTACAGGCAACAAAAGTAAAAAAAAAGACCAAATGGACTTCATAATTTTTTTTTAAAATTTGTGCATCAGAAGACACTGTCAGCAGAATAAACAGACAATCCACAGAATGGGAGAAAAAATTTAGAAATCTTATATCTGATAAGGGACTAATATCCAGAATATATAATGAACTCCTAAAACTCAACAACAACAAATAAACAAACAAAAATGGCAAAGGTCTTCAATAGTAATTTATCTAAACAAGATATGTAAATGACCAACAAACACATGAAAAATGCTCAACATCACTAATCATTAGGGAAATGGAAATCAAAACTACAATGAAATACCACCTCACACCTATTAGGATGACTATTATTAAAACAAAACAAAAGTGTCGGTGAGGATATGGAGAAATTAGAACCCTGTTCACTATTGGTGGGGATGTAAAATGGCACAGCTACTGTGCAAAATAATATGACAGCTTCTCAAAGAATTAAAAATAGAATTACCATATTATCCATAATGGAGGGGAGGGGAAGTTTCACTTCTGGGCATATACTCAAAATAATTGAAAGCAGGACCCCAAAGAGATGTTTTTACACCCATGTGATTAGCAGCATTATTAACAATAGCCAAAAAGTGTAAGCAATTCAAGTATCTATCAACTGATGAATGGAAAAACAAAATATGGTATATACATACAATGGAATATTATTCAACCTTAAAAAGGAAAGTAATTCTGCAATATGCTACAGCATGTATGAAGATTGAGGACATTATGCTAAGTGAAATAAGCTATCCATAAAAAGACCAATACTGTATAATTCTACTTAGATAAGGTACTTAGAGTAGTCAAAATCATAAAGACTGAAAGTATAATGGTGGTTTCTAGGGGCTGAGGAGAAAAAAAGAATGAGGAGTCACTGTTTAATGGATATAGAGTTTCAGTTTTACAAGATAAAGAGATATGATGGTTGCACAACAATGTGAATGTATTTAATAGCACTGAACTGAACACTTGAAAATGGTTTAAATGGTATATGTTATGTTTTGTGTATTTGACTACAAAAAAGAAAAAAGCACAATGAGATTTCACTACACACTCACTCTAATGACTGTAATAAAAAAAGACAGAAAAATATCAAGTGTTAGTGAGGATGTGGAGACACACTGATCCTCACATATTGCTGATGGGAATATAAAATGGCCTCAACCCTGTGGAAAACAGTTGGACAATTTCTTTTTAACTTTTTAGTTAAACATAATCTTGCTGTATGACCCAAAATCAATCCTAGGTGTCAAACCAAGAGAAACCAAAAAATATGTCCACATAAAGACGTGTACACAAATATTCATAGAAGCTAATAATAATAGCTTAAAACTAAAGCTGTGAACAATCCAAATACTCAAGTGACAAAAATTACAAAACATGGTCTGTATTAGCAACATACCACCATTGGCAATTAAACTGGAACATTTCTCCAGAGAAGACATATAAAGGCCAACAGATACATAAAAGATGCTCACGTCAGTCATCATCAGGGAAATGCAAATGGAAACCACAATGAGATATCATCTCATACCTCTTAGGGTGCCTATTATCCCAAAAGGCAAGTGTTGGTGAAGATGTGAAGAAATCAGAACACTCGCACACAGTTTTGGGAATGCCAAATGATGCAAATGTTATGGAAAATAATATGGAAGTTCTCCCTCAAAATGAAAAATAGAACTTACAATATGGCTCAGCAATTGCACTTACAGGTATTCATCCAAAAGTATTGAAATTATAATTTCAAAGAGATTCTCGTGTTCCTTGCAGCCCTATTCGCAATAACCAAAACATGGAAACAACCTAAGTGTCCATCAATGGATGAATGAATGAAGAAAATGTTGTATCCACACACAGTGGAACATTTTTTCTGTCTTAGAGAAGAAGGAAATCCTGCAGTATGTGACAACATGGATGAAATGTCGAGGACATCATGCTAGGAACGTTAAGCCAGTCACAGAAGGACAGATACTGCAAGATGCCGCTTATATGAAGTATTTAATGCAGTCAAACTCATAGAAGCAAAGAGCAGAATGGTGGCTGCCAGATGCTGGGGGTAGGGACAAATGGAGCGTTGCTAATCTACGGGTATAAAGTTTTAGTTATACAAGAAGATTAACCTCTAGAAATCTGCTAGAAAAGGCTCTAGCTATAGTTAAAATTATATTCTACACTTAAAATCTGTTAAAAAGGTAGATCTCATGTTTTGTTTGCTTACCACAATAATAAAAATAAAAATTTTTAAAAAGGAGCAAAATACTGATACATGCTAGTATTACTTTCCTGTTCATGATATAACACATTACTGCAAATTCAGTGGCTTAAAACAACAGAAATTTACTATCTTACAGTTTACGGAGGTGAGAAATCTGAAATGGGTCTCACTGGGTTAAAATTCACAGTATTGACATTCCTTTCTGAAGGCTCTTAGGGGAGAATCTGTTTTCTTGCCTCTTCCAGCATCTAGAGATGGCTCACATCCCTTGCCTTGTGATCCCTTTCCATATTCAAAGCCAGCCATGGCCAGTGAAATCTTTTTCACATCTCATCACTCTGACTCTTGTGATTAACCTTGAAGCCATTAGATAATCCAGGATAATCTCTTTGTTTTGAGGATAGTTGATCAGTAAACTTAATTCCACCTGCTACCTTAACTCTCCTTTACCATATAATATAAAATATCCACAGGTTCTGGGGATTAGGATATGGACATCTTTGTGAGGCAATTATTCTGTCTACCACAATGCTACAACATGAATGGACCTGAAGAGTATCACGCTAAGTGAAAGAAACCATATACAGAAGACTAGTTATTGTACTATAGCATTTATATGAAATATCTAGCAAAGGCAAATTTGTAGAGGCTAAAAGCAGACCACTGGTTTCCTAAGGATATGAGTATGAGATGAGATGAACCACAAATGGGTATGAGGAAACATTTTTAAGTTATGAAAATGTTCTAAAACTGTACAATTCTATTAATTTACCAAAACAACTTGTCTAGCAATTGTTATATTTTGTGGTTTGTAATTTATACCTCAATTGAGTTGTTAAAAAATAGAGGTACATGTCGTAGAGGGCAGAAGTTTGTTTTGAAGGAATAAATAATAGACCTTACCTATAAGATAGCCTATTTAAATAGGCCTTCCTTATAAGAAAGTTATTTGTTAGAGATGTGAAGAAAACAATGTAGATTAGGAGTCAAATATATCTCAAAGTATAGTTCCAATATTAAATATAAAATAAGGCTCATTGTTATTCATAAATCTATATATTTGGTCATTTATGAATGTTGAAAGGAAGATTTTCTTATTGAACCATAATGAAAGAATAATCTCTTGCCCTAGCTCTGAAAAGTAAATCATTTAACAAAGCAAGAAAGGTTGCTTGGGAATACATTTTGCCAAAGATTTCCACTTCTGGAAAATAACAATGACATTTAATCTTTGCATATTTATATTGAAATTTCTTTCAAGTATTTTAAGGAATCTGCTTCTGAAATTCTTCAATATGGAATAACAAGGAGTAGGCAAATGGGAAATCGTGGACATAGTCATCAGACTAAACAGATGAATATAACGTAAGGAAATGTCTTTATTCATACATAGTTTACTGTACTTAGTATCATGTACGACAAATCCCAATTTACTTTTCTGTAACCTAAATTAATTTTTAAAAGTCAACTTCTATGCTACATTTTCTCTCTCTCTCTTTTTTTTTAGTGTATGTATGGGGGCATGTGCTGCTACCATCCTTTCAACAAAACACGAATCCCTAGAGAATTTCTTTAGCCCTCTGTAATTTACAACCATCCAAAGAACTCCAAAGTTGCAGTCCTCTATTCTAAGAGGATACTCCAGTCATGGCCACTGGCAGTTCTCCAAGCCAGCTAGGCTAGCACAGAGCAGAAGGCTAGCTCTCCAAGGACCTGAAAACTCTCCTTAAGAACTGTGTGTGTTGGCTGCACAGTCATTATCTGGAGGGTTCAGATACAGCTCATGCAGTCCCCCTGAGATCTCACTCCCAGTCATTATTTACAGGACTCAAATACATCCCACAGGCAAGGCAGTCAATGCACCAGTAATTCAACAGCTAACAGAGGGACTCTGGCCATGATCTGTGGACAGTCACTATTTTAAATTTTCCTTCTTTTTTTCCATAACATTTAGGAATCTCTGTGACAAAATGCATACTCTTACTATATGTATAACATAAAACATATATATGTACAATATCTCAATATAGCAAGAAGGTAATATTTTGAAATTTCAACTATATCATCAATGTGTGCTTACCAAGTCATGTCTTTGTTCTCTTACCGGAGAACATTTACCTTTGAAAGGGACGTGTGGTAGCAATAGTTAATCATTTGGAGGAGTATATAAAGTGCAATAATGAATTTATCCGTACTTATTTCAAACTGGCTCAGTTTCAAATTGAACTAGAAATAAACAACAGAAAGATTTCTTTTGGTCTCTTTCTCTGTTTTATTTTAAACTAGTTAGGGAAATGGGTTTTATATTTTAGTAAACACAGCTAGCATTTTCTACTTTTTATAGAAACCCGTAAGATTGAGGAACTCATTTGTTCTTACACTATTAAAATACAAAAATAAATAAATAAAATTATTCAAACTCATAGCTAATTTCAAAATGATTGCACACTGAATGCCAAAATAAGGAGATAACTCTTCACATAAAAAGGCTAATCATGGTTAATTGTTTTCTTATTCCTTTTGATGATAATAGCCATTATAAACTCATTTGAAGTATGTAGATGTAATATGCAATTACCATAAGACTCAGCATTCCAAAACTCAAACCAGAAGACTAAGACAGCATTGAGCACTGTTTATTGGTGAGGCTGCCAACCGGTTTCATTTTCAAAGAAAAAATAAGTGTGTAGCTGTAGTCCAATCTTTTTTACATGCATGTATTTTCTCTTTATGTGTGCTGATATAATGACTATATCTAAATCAACCTGATTACTGTTGCACAAAGCAGTAGGTGGCTGTCACTATTGTCTGGAAATTTCTGAAGAAGTGTACTCAATTCACAAAGTGTTTAATTCCAGATCTTTTTTTTTTTTTTTCTAGTAGGTGAAAACTGTGATCTCCTGGACATTATAAAATGTACACTGTCTTCTCAACCTCAAGCTCAGGAGACTTGTACATCAAACTTCTAGTAGGAATATGTGCTTGGCTCTTTATACAAGAAGTTGAGAATTCTTCTGTATAAGATATAAAATGAAGTTATAGAGTTAACTTTTGACCTTCATCTAGGTTGGTCCCAAAAATAGAGCTCGTCTTAACACATTTGATCTATAGATTTTGTAGCCTTTAAAATTATATTGGAAAGATAAGTGATTGTAGAATTCTGTGAAAGGGAGTGTCAACTCTCCTGCAGAATAGTCATCTTCTCATTAAGGCTTTTCTTAGAAATAACAAGATAGGTCTATGCCACTGTTGTGTTATGTTTGAAGGACATGATATTCAAACCTACTCCCTCTCTCCTTTGTCACTCTTTCTAGGCAGCCTGGACTCCTTGGCCAGTCATTTCAGTGATCCTCTTAGCACACAAAATTTTCTATACAGAAAATGTGCTGTAGTCTCCCTTTTAACCCCATAGTTTCCATTGACCTAATTTCCTCCGAAACTTCTCTTTTCTCATTCACCACCAAACTTCTTGAAATGGTTATCTTCAACTATCCCCTCAATGAAAATTAATCCCAGTCTCTTCCCACTTTAACATGTATTTCAGTCGTCTCCTGGAAAACACTATCTCAAGTTGTACAAACCCAGGTTTGTATAACAAAGACTCTCATTTGTAGATTTATTCTGCTAGTTTTAGATCTGATATTTGTTGGTTCACAACCTTGAGAGTTCTCTGGATGAAATTGGAAACTGGCCCCAGGGAGAGACTGAAGAAAGAGACAGAGCACTCCAAATTGGTAGGTGGCAGGTTTAATAAGCAAGGGAACTTATGTACTAAGCTTGTCTTGGGTGATCTCAAGACAAGCAGATCTCTCTACCTGCACACCAGAATCTTAAGAGTTTATAAAGAGACCTTAATGGGATTCAGTCATGTATTCAGTCCAGAGTGCCTCAACAACACATTACTCACTCAAGGCTGTGTCCTTGAAAGATATCTTAATGTGGGAAGGGTAGACAAAACACACATTCCAAGGACAGGGCAGGGGGTGAGGAGCCTCTGGTTATCCTTGCAGGTCAACTGGTGGTTACATTCCCTCAACCACCTCCTCCAACGATACTCTTTTTACTTTGCAAACACAGACCATAGTCATTGTAGCAACAAGCATCTGCCCTCAAGAATAGTGCAACTTCAGATAGCTGTGGCTTTTGTGGCATCATCAATAAATGGAAAGAGAAATTTTATGTTTACCATGTTAGTCTGTACACTACTTGCCCTAGCTTGATCAAGGAAATAAAGCTATGGAGGACTGTATGGCTTTCTAAATTTCACTGAGGTCAAATAATGTATGACATAGTCCACAGCCTCCTCTTGTTGACAAACCAAGCTTTTGCTGGTTGTATTCCTTTAAGGATGGCTCCCAATTCATCCTATAACATATGTTTATTCAAATTATGCCTTCATACCAGCTCAATAGTTCTACAATATTTTGAGTCTGATAGAGGTTTACCTATGACAGGGATCATTAAACATTTTCTGTAAAGGGTTAGATAGTAAATATTTTAGACTTTGTGGGTCATATGGTCACAGTAGCAACTTAACTCTGCCACTGTAACAAGGGAGTAGCTGTAGACAATATGTAAATGGATGGAATGGCTGTATTTTAATAAATACAATGGGTGTTGGGTCAGATTTGATCAGTGGGCTATAGTTTACAGACCTCTGGCCTAAGAGAAGCTACCGTAATGATACTTTAACTCCGAAATTTCTGCCTCATCTGAGCGTTACAATTAATTAAATTTCCTGTGATGATTGTCAGTTTATTTCTTTGACTTTTTTTCTAATAAGTCAAGATGGCTTATTTATGTATTTACTTCAAATAGGTATTGTTCATTTAGCCATTAAGCCTTATTTTATTTTTAAAGTTTATATAACAAATTAATATTATAAATCAATCATCAACAAGAACTTCTCTGATCCAAAATCCTTATACTGTTAAGTATCATTAGGCCACTCTCCACCTCTTCTCTGACTTAAATATGAGGACTTTTTAATAGAAGTCTCAGTTAAAAAGTCAAAAAATAAGCCTTTTATCTTAAACAGTTTGCAACGTGTATTTTGGTAGGTTTCAGTATGAAAGTGTCTAGAGCCCTAATGGAAGGTAGGGCCAAAGGTCAGCAGAGCAGTCTGGTTAAAGAAATAGGGTAAATGGTTTGCATGCTAAAACGAGTAGGAAGGGACAGGGCAGGTATATATCCCCGGTAGGCACTGATAATGAACTTTGTCTTTCCTATCATTTTCTCTAGAATTGTAATCAGCAGCATAAGGTGAATTCATAAAAAAAAAAAAAAAATCAAATGAAAGTCACATGGCAAAGAAGGGTCAAAACAATTGTTCATCTAAGAAGTTTCCCTGCCTTTAAATAACACAACTCTAGGGTAGACATAGAGAAGATCATAGGAAAACTTTCATGCTTATAAGCATAATTTGCAAAATTTGCTTCACCTAAACCCCAAGCAAATCACTGAAGGTTCACAGGTAAGAAATGAGACCCATGGGAGACCATTAACAGCTTAACACTTACAGTTTATATGGTCAAATTCATTCCATTTATAATAATAATAAAGTAGAAGTGCTGTATTTTGATAATGACTTAATAACATTGAAAATGTAAAACTGTGAATTGTATAATACAGCAAGTTAAGAATGAAATGAAAATATTCAGTAGAGGGTGTGGTTATTTAGGTCATGTTCTTTTTTGGATCAAAGATGATGATTCTCACATGACTTACCAACAGCTTTTCTAAACTCATAAATAATCAAAACAGGCAATTAGAATTGGTAAGATTATCACACTTGAAAATGATTTAAAAAATCCACATTAGTTTTATAGTAGAAATAGAAACATGTTCATGAGATAGTCTGATGAAATGATCAGCAAATTTCAAGGCATATATGGACTTCTTTGGGTGTAAGTAAATTGGTAGAAGGTGTAAAGCCTTACTTCTAATAAAATTGGGAAGAAAATTTCCAGCCATGAAAAAAATGACAAATACAAATATCACATCGATAAAGTTACAATATGGTAAAGTATATTAGTTTTGTTACAAGTGACAGAAATCCTATTTTAAAGGCAAAAAGAAGCATTTCTATATTCAGGGAATCCAATAAAGTATAAACAACAACAACATCAAACTTTTTGTAGAATAAAAAGAAATGCAAATGGACTTCAGGGTAAATTGGAAAGGAGGGTCCTCAAAACTGCCAGGTCATTGTCTTTCTGTGATGGCTGCATTGTTTCAACACATGTATGTTTTCTCTATATTGAAGGGTTAACATAGAATTTTCACAATCTACCCAACATTTATTCTTTTTTTCCTTGTTAACAATCCCAGTTTGATGAAGTATATGTTCTCTTTTGCATGGCCATGAACATCAGGAGAAACTGCTCTATTCTCAGCCTTAGAAAATTAATCCTGATTGGCCTTAAGCCAACTATGTTGGTATTAATTCCCTTGACAGTGATTAGTTTAGACAATGTGATAAAAATTGGCTGGGTGGTTCTAAAAATTTTCCTTGTCTTTAAAATTAAACACAATGGAGGAAATGATTTCTTTCTGTTTCTGAATAGCATAGTTTCTGAGTAAGATGCACTGAACTGGTACAACCATTTTATGGCAAGCCCAAAGCTGCAGGCAACCTCAAGGGTAATAGAATGGAAACAATTGTGAAAAGATCATTGAGTTGCTGCGTTAACATACCTTAGAGCTGCACTGTGTTACAACAGTGAATTTTATTGTTATTTAAATCCTTTGAGTTTAATTTTCTACTATTATCAGCGGAACTTCCTAAATAATATTGGGAAAAACACTGCCACTGATAGATGTTGATATAATTTTTGTTAGTGGAGAAACACTAAATGACAGAATATTTAGTGTCAAGTTCAAAAGTCCTGGGGTAGGACTCCAGTTAATCTAGATGAAAAATCCTGGGCCAATCCTTTGTGGTTTTCTTGAGTAGAATCAAGTGAGAACACAGTATTCTTTAGGGGAACCAAATATGTGGAGCTGGGAGAAAAGCAATTCCAAGAAGAGAGACAATATTTCTAGATGAAGAGAAGGAAAAATTTCTACTCTACAAGGTGAAAGCAGTAATGTGTGTTTAATAGAAAGGCAATGTGTTCAGAAAGCAAGACTATTATACAGTAAAAGTGAGAGGCATAAGTGTTAGGTGTAAGTGTTAACTTGTAAACACAATGGATTAAATTAATGGATTATGGACAAAACTGTAGAGAGTGTATAGACTTCATGGAGAATGAAAATTAACTAGAAAACAACCACACAAATAAGGGAGAAAAGCCCATATTAGTTATTTTATGGATGAAGTTTGAAAGTTTCTTTCAAGTTGGACTACTCATTACCCAAGTAATTAAACTTCCGCATTACACTAATGATATTATTTTTTAAGCACAAATTAAATAAACAATAATTAGAGGAGGAACTACAGGATTCTCAACAGTCCCTCTTTGGGAAAGAGCTAAGGTGAAGTTTTCAAGGGCTGTGTACCTCAGAGAAAGGATCATGTTATGAAGGTAAATAATTTGAACTTACTGTAAAGGGTGATCCTGTGTTTAGGAGAGAGCTTCTTAGTCTGCTGAGCTGCTCCTTCTCTTCTGGTCTCTGTGAAGACAATTGTGTATTGAATTATGACCCTCATAAAAGACATGTTGAAGCTCTAACCCAGTAACTCAGAATATGACCTTATTTGGAAATAGGATATTTAAAATAAGTTAAATGAGGTCATTAGGGTGGGCCCTAATTCAATATGAATGGTGTTCTTATAAAAAGGGGAAATTTGGACACAGAAACAGACAAGCATACAAGGGAGAATGCCATGTGAACATGAAGACGGAAATTGGCATAAAGCATCTAAAGCCAAGGAACATCAAAGATGGTCAGCAAACCACGATGAGCTACAAGAGAGACATGGAACAGATTCTCCCTCACAGTCATCAGAAGAAACCGACACTGCCAACACCTGGATTTTGAATTTCTAGCCTCTAGAACTGTGAGTCAATAAAGTTCTGTTATTTCAACCACCCGGTTTGTGGTACTTCGTTACTGAAGCCCTAGCAATCTAATACATGTATTTCCATATGAGTGTTATCTTGCCAGTTCTATTCATTAACATCACTGCCTGGAAGGATCTGTGGATTGGGAAAAGGCTGATGCTCACTCTGCCTGTACTATTATGGCTTTGATTGGAGACTGCTCTGCCTGTCCTTTACCTCATGGGTATAACAGGAAGTCAACATACTTTTGATTTTAATTTTAGTTCTTACTAGCTCTTTGACACTGAGTAAATTCTTTAAAATTCGGGATATTGGTTTTCCTAGTTATAAATTATAAACTAGAAGGATAAAAAGATTCTTAATGTAGTGGACATGTCATGTCAATCTGGGTCACTTTTTAAAAAAACACATGACTTGGGCCTCTGCTCTCATGAATGTAAGTCAATAGTTGGAAACTAGATAGTCATATTTTAAAAGGATCTAGAGTTAAATCTAATGGCAACCCTTCAATGATGACCAGGGAATTCAATATCAAAAACTGCTATGAGCTTTGATTTCATTCATTCTATAATTATGGTACTGTGGCTACTATGTCATGAGTAATACATGCAGTAGTAAGAGACAAAATAGCTCAAAAATATCACTGCTTGGGAATTCTCTGGTGCTCCAGTGGTTAGGACCCTGTGCTTTCACTGCTAAGAGCCTGGGTTCAATCCCTGGTCAGGGAACTAAGATCCCACAAGCTGCATGGTGCGGCCAAAAAAAAAAAAAAAAAAAAATCACTGCACGTATCTACAATAAATATTTAAATAAATGGGAATTGTAAGCAGCCCTCTACAGAGGAGCATAGATTTGGTATAATGACCTAGAAAGCTATATTTTCAGTTTGTAGCAGTAGCTAAAATTCATAATCCTTCTATTTCATAATATTTTTCTTTCCTAATCTACTAGAAAGAAGATGTTTGTTATTCTGTGACAGTGACCATTTAATGTGGCATTGGTATTATCTTCTAATTACCCAAATTTCTTTTGTACAGTTATATATTAAAAGCAGCAAGTTTGGACCTCCCTGGTGGCACAAAGGTTAAGAATCCACCTGCCAATGCAGAGAACATGGGTTCAAGCCCTGGTCTGGGAAGATCCCACATGCTGTGGAGCAACTAAGCCCGTGTGCCACAACTACTGAAGCCCACGCGCCTAGAGCCTGTGCTCCGCAACAAGGGAAGTCACTGCAATGAGGGGCCCACACACCACAATAAAGAGTAGCCCCCGCTTGCTGCAACTAGAGAAAGTCTGCACACAGCAACAAAGACCCAGTGCAGCCAAAAATAAAAATAAATAAAATATAAATACATTTTTTTTAAAAAGCAGCAAGTTTACAAAACTCTTAGCTTGACAAATATCTTATAAATTCTTTCTTTAAATGCTAAGGGCTACAAAATATAATTTACTACCTATGAGCTTCTAGGAGCTATTTACCACTTTAACAATTAACAAGCCATACAATAACATTTAAAAAGTCATAAAAATTTACATCTATAAGTGATTTTACTTAATAGGTTAGCAATATGCATTCTGAGCAATAGAAGGGGAACAGCACTAATAAAATGTATACTGAACTCAGTAAAAGTAATTTATGCAACTAGTGCTCAATTGATGATGAGGGCAAGTTATAGGTTGGTTATACGTCATGGTTTCATCTGTCCCTAACAAATGATTCTTGCCACACTGCCTCCTGTAATTAGGAGTGACACTGCTTGGAGGCAAAGGCATGCACAGAGTGGCCTTTCAAAATTCCTTTGAGAGGACCGTGATAAATTTCAAAGCAACATCTAGTAAATGGTAGAGTAAGACACAGATCTGAGAGTTGAAACCATTTCAGATTGAAGTAATCAGGGCATAGTCCTTTCTTAAAAAAATACTTTGCATATCTTCTCAAAATATAAGATGAGCAAATCAACAATTATTTAGTGACAACAGTACAGAGAAAAACAAAATCCTTGAATAAATAACTTAGTGAGAATAAAATAAATCAGTCCTGCACAATTTACATCTCTCTTGCCTCTTTGAAATTAGATGTACCCTGGTACCCTGGTAAGTCATGGAAAAGCAGAACAATATTTAACTGCAAATTTCTAGTAAACAAATTCCACTTCCAGTGTGTGAGAATTTTGAGTCATTTTTTGTGGGAACTGATTAGCAAAAGAAAAAATAGAATCTGAAATGGGAAATGGAAATAGAGCAGATGGCAATAAATCAGTGTAGATTTTAATAATAAAAGTTTAGGAAAGAAGACAAAAGATAAGAGAAAAATATTCTCAAGTTTTACTGTGCTGTCTCGTGCTGAAAGAAAGAGAACTAGGAAGACAAATAAACAATGGAGTCATCTCACAATCAAAAAGGCATTAAATCCTGAGTGAAGAACCAGAATCAGGGGAAAAAGCTTTTTACAATGTTTATTATCTACAGTAAGATACATTTCTAAGTGTCTCCTTGATATAGTAGTGGATTGAGTATCAGACATAAACTATTGAGGTTTGGTGAATTAAAAAAAAAAACCTAATAAAATAATTATTGTTAATTTAAGATGTAAAAATTGCCCTAATATTGTCTTTATTTGTTGATATATTATTTTATTTTAGCATAGACAACACACATTGTTAATGGCCTTTATATGTTTACTCTCAACTTGAGTCCCCACAGTTTTTTCTTCCTATAGAAATATTTCATCAACTAAATAGAAATAGTTCTCTTGTATTATCTGATGATGATAAAAGTAATCAATGTTTTGTGTAAAACACTCAGAAATAAACTGTAACTCTCATATATTGCTGATGGGAATGCAAAATGGAACATCTACTCTGAAAAGAGTTTTGAAGTTTTTTATTTAAAGTTAAATATACACTTACCATAAGATCCAGACATTCTGCTCCTAGGTATTTACCCAAGAGAAATAAAATACTCTCCTACAAAATAATCTGTAAATGACTGTGTATAGCAGCTTTATTTATAATAACCTCAAACTGGAAACAACCCAATGTCCATCCGCTATTGAAAGAGTAAACAAGTTGTGTTACAGCCATACAATGAAATATTATTCAGCAATAAAAGGCAATAAACTAATTAACCATGTGAAAATATAACTAAATCTCAAAAACATTGTGCTAAGTGAAAGCAAATGAATATAAAAGGCTACATTTGCTATGATTCCATTTCTGTGACATTCAGGAAAAGACAATATGTAAGTGGGATCATATTCTATATTCTACTTTGTAATTTTTTAAATTAAAATTATATTATATAGTTATATATAAAATTATATAGTGCACATCTATAATAATAAAACCAAAAGCACTTTGATGGCATAGTATTTTATAGGTGTATCATAATTTATTTATTTAAATAATCTATTAACATATTCAATTTGATTGTAAGTTTTCTGACCATGAATGAATATTCTCATAAATACACTATCTATATGAACCATATACAATTGTCTGATAATTTTCTTAATACAAATTCCTGCACATTAACTTTCAGATTATAGATCTAGACACATTTAAATGTTTGATAGAATATGCCAAATTGTTCTTTACAAAAATTGTACAAAATACACTTCCACCAACAATATCTGAAGCTACTAATTTCTATTCCTCCCTCAGAGCACATTGGTTATTATCATTCAGAACATCTTTTAAAAGAGTAAGTTCTGCAACCAATAATTCTACATTTATGAACAAAATCTATTTGTGGAAAAGCCCTTAACATAATGTCTAAGGAGCTCACTATTTAATAAAAAGTAACACTATTCATTTTACATCTGGAATCCAATGTTTAATATTTTTTAAAAAAGGTTTTCCTATGCTTTTTATGGATAGATTTAAATATTTAAATTGTTGAAAATCTTTCCTTCATGTTCTGAGCCAGTTATTCTTCAGATTCACTTTCTAGCTCCTTGGTATTGACCTCCATGAAGTTCCTCATTTGGGCTCCTTTCCTCTCTGGTTTCTAGATGGGATTGAATAATGGTAGACCCAATTGTCCTAAGAGCAGAAGAGGGAGGTCAGGGTAGTTGTTCCCTCAATGCTTTTACTGCCAGCTCCTCGTTTGAACACTAGATACTTTCCCCAACCATCAGCACTGCTTCTTTAGGGTGGCTTCTCTCCCAGGGCTATAGCTTTTGCTGGATTCTGGCCACACCATCCTCTTCAGGCATAGTGGTGTTAACAAATATTAATCATAGTTAGTCTCTGGGGCTTTGCCATTCTTCTTGGGTCTCTTAACCCTGTCCACATGTCTATGAAAAATCTTTTTATTAAAATTATCTTCATTTACTGATTTGGTTGTTTTATGGGACTCTAAGTGATACAGGGCTAAAACACAGGGTGATAAGATATCCAGCACTTAAATAATTAATTCTATGCTAGGCCATAAACACACAGGAGAGTGCTTAGTCAAAGAACTTAGATCAACAGGATATTTTTTTTTCCACAGCTACAGTCCTTGGAGTTATTTATGCAATGGTAAGCATACAAACAGAATGGGAAAAATTAGATAGGAACTAAATCTAATAGAATTACACAAAATTGGATACAATGAAGATTAGGGAAGAATAAAGAAAAATTATGTAGTGTGATTATATTGTGATAAAAATTCTTAATAAAGCGTGCTCTCTTCATAAAGTTACCAGATTTAGCAAATAAAAATACAGGATGCCCAGTTGTATTTAAATTTTGGATAAGCAATGAATTATTTTTAGTATGTTTATCTGAAAACCAAATTTAACTGAGCATTATATATTTCGTCTGGCAACCCTATCCTTGCATACAATTCATTAACACAGTCTATCATTTGACAAAATCTCTTGTGATTTATCTACTGCATAATCAGCAACCTGTGAATGACCAAGTGACAGATGAAATCAAGTAGATCAAGAACTAGTGTCTAGGAGGCAAGTATCCAGATGAAACAGTGGGACAGAGTAAGTCCCCTAAGCAAAATATTACAATCAGAGTTATCTATTGTTTGATGGAGAGAGAGAGAGAGAGAGATTGTGCATATAAGGGCCACTAATATGAATTCTGATGAGAAGTGCAGTGAGGGGTTTTTTTGTTTTGTTTTGAGTTTTTTTGGTACAAACTTTAATGAACAAGGAAAAAAAAAAAGTTTGATAGTTAAGTACCTGACCTGACATCTGTGTCAGGCAAACCAGGCCATGAAAACTATGTCTGAGACTATAAATATGAAATAAGAAATCTAGACCAGTCAAGAATATGGGCACAGGGCTTCCCTGGTGACGCAGTGGTTGAGAGTCCGCCTGCTGATGCAGGGGACACGGGTTCTCACAACAGTGAGAGGCCCGTGTACCGCAAAAAAAAAAAAAGAATATGGGCACAAAAAGAAGTATTTGTAAATATGTAAGAAACAAGCAAAAATGTGCAATGAAAGGAATATTTCCCTGACAGTAAGGACAGCTGATTTTTTTTCCCAGCCTGGCCTTGATGAAGCCTTGGTCGTTCCAGGATCCATTATTTTAGCTACAAAAGGAATATTTAGTTATATATTTAGTTACATAAATATTATATAAAACTATATACATATTGCAGCCCTAAAAACCTGTGCTTTATAATCCAAGATTTTAATTGGAGCCCAAGAGAACAATGGGAAAAGTTTATCCATACAATAAAACCATGCTATTGTATCAGAATCAAGTATAAGAGAGCAGGTTCCAAAAATACTAAATCAGATAGACATCAGATGTTGATTACTGGAATAGAGCTCTTGGATGTCCGCTTTTTGCTTCTTTTCTGAGGGCTCTTCCCAGTGTGGGCAGACAACCAAGGGAAGGTTTTGCTTCTCTGTGGAACAAGACAGACTTCTAAAACTGCCCCAGGTTGGTAATTATCTGATTTATATCTTATCACAAGTAGAGAGATAAGCCAGACGAAGGAATTTTATTAATTTAACCATATGGAAGAGAAAAATCGGAAACACTAACATATAATTTAGTTGTTAAAATATTAAAAAAAACTCTTACAAGGAAAAATTCTGGAGAGGGCTAGAAGCATTGTCTGATTAGTAGAAAATGAAAAAGAAGATGTCTCCATTCTCTGTGCCCTTGTTCCTCATATGCCATTATGCTTTGAATGAGACTTGAAAAAGGGTAAAAAGGAGGCTTGAATTATACCCGAAATAGCTGGGAAATGTGGGTAAAGAAAATGTGAGCAAATGTCCCAGTATATTGCAAGAACAGTTCCAATACGATGAAAGTGAAATAAAGCCATCACAAAATGAACCCCATTTTCTTTACACAAATAAACAAAGGAATTATTTGACTTATTCCATTTTAAAAAAAGGGGGAAAGGTAAGTGGAGATGCAGAATGTGGCAATGACAAAAAGGAAGATGGAACTGTAACAGCATGTTGAATGGAACCTTCTATTAAGGGGCCAAGAAAAAAATACATACTATATTCCAAAGTGACATGTCATACTGTGATGCAAAATTTTAAAGAAATTATTTCTAAACTGTTAAACCTTCTACCAAAACCAATAATGCAAAAGGATCAGGAGTAGGAAATAGGGTCAGGGAAGGATTTTTAAATGAATTTTTTGGGAAGGAGGTTTCTATGAATCTCATCTTCCTCAAGAATGAAGAGTGGGGAATCCTGACTTTTATCAATAGCTCAAGAAAGCAAATTCTTAAACAGACAAACAAACAAATGACTCTGAGACCTTAATATGTCTCCTGTAGAGTTTGGGGTAGCCAGTGGATAGGTATTTGTTTTATATCAAAATCTAAAAGATAAGAGATTGAATGAAAAAATTTGTGGCTGCCGAGAAAAGGACTACATTTTTGAAAGTATCGAACTTTAAAAATAGTAAGTTGATAGACCGTACAAGTGGTTTCCACAGTCCAGATTTCAGTTACAACCAGAGAGATAAATTATGGGTTTATCTTATATCCTATCAAAGAAGGACGATTTAAAATAGGTTAATTAAAAGATGACAGAGGGGCTTCCCTGGTGGCGCAGTGGTTGAGAGTCCGCCTGCCGATGCAGGGGACACGGGTTCGTGCCCCGGTCCGGGAGGATCCCACACACCGCAGAGTGGCTGGGCCCGTGAGCCATGGCCGCTGAGCCTGCGCCTCTGGAGCCTGTGCTACCGCAAAAAAAAAAAAAAAAAAAAAGAAAGAAAAAAAAAGATGACAGAAAAATCCTGGGGCTATTGCTAGAGGTCCAAGGACTACATAAAGAGGTGTAAACTATAAATCAAAAGAGAAAGCATCACCGTCATCAAGAGAACCAAGGGTAAGAGATCCCATGAAATACAGGTTGGAGTCTGTGAAGAAAACTTATAACAACCCACAAAAGTGGGATTAAGCTTTAAATAGCTGATACATACAGAAAAAGGATAAAGTAGCTCATGACAGTATCAGAAAAGTAAAAACTTTCATAAGGCTATTTCTTCCTTTACCTCTTTGTCCTACAAGTATGAAAAGAAATTTCATTTTAAATGTAGAATGATAAAGAAGGGTCAATATCTCTGAAGAAGGAGGAGATAGATAACTTAACCCCACTTCTAGACTCTAGACTTCCCATGTATAGCAAGAATAAACATGGGAGAGGAGTAGTACATCTTCAATATAAAATCAAATTCAAATTTTGAAGTAACAGAGTTTCCCATTTATTGCTGAATTGAGACTGTTTGGAAACTTCAAATACGATTTTATTTTTAAATCTTAGAGTGGCCATAAATGTCGTGGAGCCCACCTAAGTTTTCATCCTGGCTGTTCAGAGTACATTTCAAAGAACAATGGGATAAACAAAATAGAGTTGCTTTATATTGCTACATCTCATAAGTCATCTTAATCAAAGTACTAGTTACATTAGCTTTAAAATAAAATTACTTCTGAATAAGAAATCAAATTAGTATTTTTATAGTATGTTTGTTTCAGTTTGGATCTTGGTATCTCTCGAGATAACACACTCAAGGGTTAATTGAAAAAAGTTTAATGGAGAGATTATTTAGACTTCTGGTTTCTGGTTCTACATATAAGGAGTTTGGAAGTGTGCACTCTGTCCTAAAAAAAAAGCAAAAAGTTGTTCACTAAAAAGTTAACAACTCTTCTTGGATTCATAGGAGAGGACACAGGACAAACCACAGTTCCCGATGTTGGAGAGGCAGACAGGCAAATACAGGGAAGGGTGCTTTCCCTGAGCAGAGATCACAGGCAGAAACTGCTGTGGGTTGTGCTGGGTTAGGAAGACCTGCACTGTAATTGATAAATTGCTGGAGACTCAGTGTACACAAGTCTGGGAGTTAAAAACTCCAGGGCTACCCAGTCATGGGGGACCCTGCAATGTTGTGAGATTTACCTCCAGGAGCTCAACCAAGTGCCCATAATAAGTAAAGGAGAAAAATCCCCTTGAGCTTGTGTCAGAGAAAGTGAAAAAGGAACCATTTTGAAATATGCCATAGCACTCTGTTTTTCTTAGTAAGGCTTGCCCTCAAGGGAAACTAGTTAAACAGAGGCTAATATACTGGGGGTATTACTGGAGCCTAACTAACCAGGGGAAGAGAAATACCCAGCTCCAGCTTGCTCTATCCTTCCATGTGGGAGAAGGGAAATAGCCAATTCCAGCCCACTCTAGCCATCTTATCCATCCTAAGTGAGGAGAAAAAAAATGAATAACGTATGTGAAGTTCACAGTCCAGAGGTACAGGCTCACTAAAAGACTGACCTAAATCATAGGACTGTTGAATGCTTCCCCTCCCTGTACACCTCACCAGCACATTACATAAAATGTGTAATAATATATGTGTATATAATATAGATCTATTTACAGCAGTTGTTTTTACTGAATCTATTATATCCAGCTATCAAGAAAAATATTGAAAGGCAAAAAACAAAATGTGAAGATACAGAGCAAGTATCAAAACCAGACATAATAGGGATGTGGGAGTTATCAGACCATGAATTTTTAAAAACTATGATTATTATGCTAAAGGGCTCTAATGGATAAAGTAGATGGCATATAAGAACAGATGGGCAATGTAAGTGGAAATTCTAAGAAAGAACCAAAAACAAATTTTAGAGGTAAAAAGCACTGTAACAAAAATGAAGAATGCCCTTGATGGGCTTACTACTCCGGCTTACTACTAGACAGGGAAGGCTAAGGAGAGAATCTCTGAGCTAGATGATACATCAATAGAATCCTTAATAACCAAAAGGCAAAGAGAGCAAAAACAAACAAAAGAACAGAATATCAAAAGACTCTGGGATAATGACAAAAGGTGGAACATAAGTGGAATGGGAATACCAGTAGTAGAAGAATAAGAGAAAGGAACAGACGAAATATTTGAAATAACAATGACTGATAATTTCCGCAAATTAATGTTAATGTAAATTCATTTTAATTAATTATTAATGTAAATTAATGTTAATTCCTCCAAATTAAACATATATCCAGGAAGTTCAATGAATACCAAGCAGAATAAATGCCCCAAAGTTTTCACCTAGGTATATTATCTTCAAACTACAGAAAATCAGAAAAAGAAAAAATCCTGAAAGAAACCAGGGACTGGGGTGGGGAGAATCTTACCTGGAGAAGAACAAAGATAAGAATTATACCTGACTTCTCCTCAGAAACCAAGATACATTTGATTACTGGAAGAAAGAAACACCAACATAAAATATGTACCCAGTGAGATTATCTTTCAAAAGTGAAGGGGAAACTTCTTTCTTCCCTCTTCCCTTTTCCAAGTGGCCCCAGCATCCTGCCACCCCCACCTCCTTTAGTAGCACTTCTGAACGCTTCAGGGAGGAAGACTCCAGGAATCTGTCCAGGGAGAGCTGTGTGGCTGACAGGGTCTTGGTGCTCCAGCTGGGTGTCAGAACTGTGCCTCTGAGGTGGGAGAGCAGAATTCAGGACATTGGTCCACCACAGATCTCCCAGCTCCACATAATATCAAACAGCTAAAGCTCTCCCAGAGATCTCTGTCTCAATGTTAAGACCCAGCTCCACTCAACGACCAGCAAGCTACAGTGCTGGACACCCTATGCCAAACAACTAGCAAGATAGGAACACAACCTCACCCATTAGCAGAGGGGCTGCCTAAAATCATAATAAGTCCACAGACACCCCAAAACACACCACCAGATGTGGACCTGCCCACCAGAAAGACAAGATCCAGCCTCATCCACCAGAACACAGGCACTAGTCCCCTCCACCAGGAAGCCTACACAACCCACTGAACCAACCTTAGTCACTGGGGGCAGACACCAAAAACAATGGGAACTACAAACCTGCAGCCTGCGAAAAGGAGACCCCAAACACAGTAAGATAAGCAAAATGAGAAGACAGAAAAACACACAGCAGATGAAGGAGCAAGGTGAAAACCCACCAGAGCAAACAAATGAAGAGGAAAGTCTACCTGAAAAAGAATTCAGAGTAATGATAGTAAAGATGATCCAAAATCTTGGAAATAGAATGGAGAAAATATAAGAAACATTTAACAAGGACCTAGAAGAACTAAAGATCAAACAAACAATGATGAACAACACAATAAATGAAATTAAAAATTCTCTAGAGGAATCAATAGCAGAATAACTGAGGCAGAAAAACGGATAAGTGACCTGGAAGATAAAATAGTGGAAACAACTACTGCAAAGCAGAATAAAGACAAAGAATGAAGAGAACTGAGGACAGTCTCAGAGACCTCTGGGACAACATTAAAAACACCAACATTCGAATTATAAGGGTCCCAGAAAAGAAGAGAAAAAGAAAGGGACTGAGAAAATATTTCAAGAGATTATAGTTGAAAAATTCCCTAATATGGTAAAGGAAATAGTCAATCAAGTCCAGGAAGTGCGGAGAGTCCCATGCAGGATAAATCCAAGGAGAAACACACCAAGACACATATGAACCAAACTATCAAAATTAAGTACAAAGCAAAAATATTAAAAGCAGCAAGGGAAAAGCAACAAATAACATACAAAGGAATCACCATAAGGTTAACAGCTGATCTTTCAGCAAAACACTGCAAGCCAGAAGGGAATGGCAGGACATACTTAAAGTGATGAAAGGGAAAAAACTATAACCAAGATTACTCTACCCAGCAAGGATCTCATTCAGGTTCGATGGAGAAATTAAAACCTTTACAGACAAGCAAAAGCTAAGAGAATTCAGCACCACCGAACCAGCTTTAAAACAAATGCTAAAGGAACTTCTCTAGGCAGGAAACACAAGAGAAAGAAAAGACAGACAATAACAAACCCAGTACAATTAAGAAAATGGTAATAGGAACATACATATCAATAATTACCTTAAATGTAAATGGATTAAATGTGCCAACCAAAAGAAATAGACTGGCTGAATGGATACAAAAACAAGACCCATATATATGCTGTCTACCAGAGACCCACTTCAGACCTAGGGACACATACAGACTGAAAGTGAGGGGATGGAAAAAGATATTCCATGCAAATGGAAATCAAAAGAAAGCTGGAGTAGCAATTCTCATAACAGATAAAATAGACTTTAAAATAAAGACTACTACAAGAGACAAAGGAGGACACTACATAATAATCAAGGGATCAATCCAATAAAAAGATATAACAATTGTAAATATTTATGTCCCCAACATAGGAGCACCTCAATACATAAGGCTAATGCTAACAGCCATAAAAGGGGAAATTGACAGTAACACAATCATAGTAGGGGATTTTAACACCCTAATTTCACCAATGGACAGAGCATCCAAAACGAAAATAAATAAGGAAACACAAGCTTTAAATGCTACAATGAACAAGATGGACTTAACTGATATTTATAGGACGTTCCATCCAAAAACAACAGAATACACTTTCTTCTCAAGTGCTCGTAGAAGATTCTCCAAGATAGATCACATCTTGGGTCACAAATCAAGCCTTGGTAAATTTAAGAAAATGAAAATCATACCAAGTATCTTTTCTGACCACAACGCTTAGAGACTAGATATCAATTATAGGAAAAAATCTGTAAAAAATACAAACACATGGAGGCTAAACAATACGACACTAAATAACTAAGAGATCACTGAAGCAGTCAAAGAGGAAATCAAAAAATACCTAGAAACAAATGACAGTGAAAACACAATGACCCAAAACCTATGGGATGGAGCAAAAGCAGTTCTAAGAGGGAAGCTTAGAGCAATACAATCCTACCTCAAGAAACAAGAAACATCTCAAATAAACAACTTTACCTTACACCTAAAGCAATTAGAGAAAGAAGAACCAAAAAAACCCAAAGTTAGCAGAAGGAAAAGAAATCATAAAGATCAGATCAGAAATAAATGAAAAAGAAATGAAGGAAACAATAGCAAAGATCAATAAAATTAAAAGCTGGTTCTTTGAGAAGATAAACATAATTGATAAACCATTAGCCAGACTCATCAAGAAAAAAGGGAGAAGACTCAAATCAATAGAATTACAAATGAAAAAGGAGAAGTAACAACTGACACTGCAGAAGTACAAAGGATCATGAAAGAGTACTACAAGCAAATATATGCCAATAAAATGGACAACCTGGAAGAAATGGACACATTCTTAGAAAAGCACAACCTTCTGAGACTGAACCAGGAAGAAATAGCAAATATAAACAGACCAATCACAAGCACTGAAACTGAAACTGATTAAAAATCTTCCAACAGACAAAAGCCCAGGGCCAGATGGCTTCACAGGCAAATTCTCTCAAACATTTAGAGATGAGCTAACACTGATCCTTCTCAAAATCTCCCAAAATATAGCAGAGGGAGGAACACTCCCAAACTCATTCTTCGAGGCCACCATCACCGTGATACCAAAACCAGACAAAAATGTTACAAAAAGGAAATGTTACAAAAATGTTACAAAAAGGCCAATATCACTGATGCACATAGATGCAAAAATCCTCAACAAAATACTAGCAAACAAAATCCAGAAGCACACTAAAAGGATCATATGCCATAATCAAGTCGGGTTTATCCCAGGAATGCAAGAATTCTTCAATACATGCAAATCAATCAGTGTGATACACCATATTATCAGATTAAAGGAGAAAACCCATATGATCATCTCAATAGATGCAGAAAAAGCTTTCGACAATATTCAACACCCATTTACGATAAAAACTCTCCAGAAAGTAGGCATAGAGGGAACTTACCTCAACATAATAAAGGCCATATATGACAAACCCACAGCCAACATCGTTCTCAATGGTGAAAAACTGAAACCATTTCCACTAAGATCAGGAACAAGACAATGTTGCCCACTCTCACCACTATTATTCAACATAGTTTTGGAAGTTTTAGCCACAGCAATCAGAGAGAAAAAAGAAATAAAAGGAATCCAAACCGGAAAAGAAGAAGTAAAACTGTCACTGTTTGTAGATGACATGATACTATACACAGAGAATCCTAAAAATGCTACCAGAAAACTACTAGAGCCAATCAATGAATTTGGTAAAGTAGCAGGATACAAAATTAATGCACAGAAATCTCTGGCATTCCTATACACTGATGATAAAAATCTGAAACAGAAATTAAGGAAACACTCCCATTTACCATTGCAACAAAAAGAATAAAATACCTAGGAATAAACCTACCTAAGGAGGTAAAAGACCTGTATGCAGAAAACTATAAGACACTGATGAAAGACACTAAAGATGATACAAACAGATGGAGAGATATACCATGTTCTTGGATTGGAAGAATCAACATTGTGAAAATGACTATACTACCCAAAGCAATCTACAGATTCAATGCAATCCCTCTCAAACTACTAGTGGCATTTTTCACAGAACTAGAACAAAAATTTTCACAATTTGTATGGAAACACAAAAGACCCCAAACAGCCAAAACAATCTTGAGAAAGAAAAATGGAGCTGGAGGAGTCAGGCTCCAAGACTTCAGACTATACTACAAAGGTACAGTAATCAAGACAGTATGGTACTGGTACAAAAACAGAAATATAGATCAATGGAACAGGATAGAAAGCCGAGAGATAAACCCACACACATATGGTCACCTTATCTTTGATAAAGCAGGCAAGAATATACAATGGAGAAAAGACAGACTCTTCAATAAGTGGTGCTGGGAAAAGTGGACAGCTACATGGAAAAGAATGATATTAGAATACTCCCTAACACCATATACAAAAATAAGCTCAAAATGGATTAAAGACCTAAATGTAAGGCCAGACACCATAAAACTCTTAGAGGAAAACATAGGCAGAACACTCCATGACATAAATCACAGCAAGATCCTTTTTGACCCACCTCCTAGAGAAATGGAAATAAAAACAAAAATAAACAAATGGGACCTAATGAAACTTCAAAGCTTTTGCACAGCAAAGGAAACCATAAACAAGAAGAAAAGACAACCCTCAGAATGGGAGAAAATATTTGCAAATGAAGCAAATGACAAAGGATTAATCTCCAAAATATACAAGTAGCTCATGTAGCTCAATATCAAAAAAACAACCCAATCCAAAAATAGGCAGAAGACCTAAATAGACATTTCTCCAAAGAAGATATACAGATTGCCAACAAACACATGAAAGGATGCTCAACATTGCTAATCATTAGAGAAATGCAAATCAAAACTACAATGAGGTATCACCTCACACCAGTCAGAATGGCCATCATCAAAAAATCTACAAACAATCAATGCTGGAGAGGGTGTGGAGAAAAGAGAACCCTCTTGTACTGTTGGTGCGAAAGTAAATTGATACAGCCACTATGGAGAACAGTATGGAGGTTCCTTAAAAAACTAAAAATAGGGGCTTCCCTGGTAGCGCAGTGTTTGAGAGTCCACCTGCCGATGCAGGGGACACGGGTTCATGCCCCGGTCCAGGAAGATCCCACATGCCGTGGAGCGGCTGGGCCCGTGAGCCATGGCCACTGAGCCTGTGTGTCCGGAGCCTGTGCTCCACAATGGGAGAGGCCACAACAGTGAGAGGCCCATGTAACGCAAAAACAAACAAACAAACAAAAAAACTAAACATAGAAGTACCATATGACCCAGCAATCCCACTACTGAGCATATCCCCTGAAAAAAACATAATTCAAAAAGAGTCATGTACCACAATGTTCACTGCAGCAGTATTTACAATAGCCAGGACATGGAACCAACCTAAGTGTCCAATGACAGATGAATGGATAAAGAAGATGTGGCACATATATACAATGGAATATTACTCAGCCATAAAGATATGAAATTGGGTTATCTGTAGTGAGGTGGATGGAACTACACTGTCATACAGAGTGAAGTAAGTCAGAAAGAGAAAAACAAATACCGTATGCTAACACATATATATGGAATTAAAAAAAAAAACACAACAAAACAGGTTCTGAAGAACCTAGGGGCAGGATAGGAATAAAGACGCAGAAGTACAGAATGGACTTAAGGACATGGGACGGGGGATGGGTAAGCTGAGACGAAGTGAGAGAGTGGCATGGACATATATACACTACCAAATGTAAAATAGATAACTAGTGGGAAGCAGCTGGATAGCACAGGGAGCTCTGTTTGGTGCTTTGTGACCACCTAGAGGGTGGGATAGGGAGGGTGGGAGGGAGACACAAGAGGGAGGGGATATGGGGATATATGTATATGTATAGCTGATTCACTTTGTTATACAGCAGAAACTAACACAACATTGTAAAGCAATTTTACTCCAATAAAGATTGTTTTTAAAAAAGTGAAGGGGAAATAAAGGCTCTCAGATAAACAGAAATTTGTCGCCAGCACTCCTGTCTTGCAAAAATGTGAAAGGAAGTTCTTCAGCGATTAAGAAAATAAAATAGGTCAGAAACTCAGATCTTCATAAAGAAAGGAAGAGCATAAAACTAAGTGAAAAATATTTCTTTTCTTTTTCTTTTATCTAGCAGGTAACCGTTTACTAAAAATCAAAACAGTAACAAGGTATCAGGTGTAATTTATGGGTGAGAAAATGACAGTAATATTATAAGGGATGGGAGGGTTTGGGAATACTCTCTTATGAAGTAGGAACACTACCTATGAAGCATATAAGGTTATTTAAAAAGAAACTTACATTAGTTGTAAATATATGTTGCAAACTGAAAGATAACCAGTGAAGTATTTTAAACAGAAGTACAATTGATATACTAAGAGAGGAGAGAAATTGGAATTATACAAAATGTTACATTAAAACCAGGGAAGGCAGAAAAAGAATGGAAGATAAAAAGAAAGGAAAAGAAAAAAAACAAAGGGCAAGGGCAAAATTTAGAAAATAGTTATAAAGCATATTCTGACTCAAAGACCTGTACATGAATGCTCATAGCAATTTTAGTCATAATGGTCAAAAACTGAAAACAACCAAAATGTCCTTCAATAGGAGAATGGAAAACAAGGTCATATATTCATAAAATAGGATACTACTCAGCAGTAAAAAGGAATAGACTGCTAATACATGCAAAAACATGGATGAATCTGAAAAATATTATTTTGAGATTGACACAAAATAATTCATACTGTATGGTTCCAATTTATATGAAAGCTAGTAAAACTAATCTATACTATTAAAAAACTTTAAAGTAGTTGGATTCTTGGATGATTGTCTAGAAAGCAGCATGCAATTACTTCTGTAAGAATAATATGTCTTGATGGTGATGCATTACATGGGAATATGTAGATATTAAAACTTATGGAGGGCTTCCCTGGTGGCACAGTGGTTGAGAGTCTGCCTGCCGATGCAGGGGACACGGGTTTGTGCCCCGGTCCGGGAAGATCCCACATGCCGCAAAGGGGCTAGGCCCGTGAGCCACGGCCGCTGAGCCTGCGCGTCCGGAGCCTGTGCTCCGCAACGGGAGAGGCCACAACAGTGAGAGGCCCACGTACCGCAAAAAACAAACAAACAAACAAAAAAAGAAAAACAAAAAAACTTATGGAATAGTACACTTAATATTTATGCAATATACTTATGTAAATTTACCTCAAGGGAGAAAATGGAACTGGAAACAAATATTGAAATCTAGTTAGTAGGTGTCTTCGAAAAGAGTTTTATTGGCTCATTGGATTGAAAATACCTTCAGTAGAATTTATTTTAGGGAAGGTTTGATACAGAGTAAATACAATGCTATGAGTAACCTGATTTCTGTCTTTCCACAGCAACATTCTCCAGTATTACCTCTTTGTTCTCAGTTTTCTTGGGGCGGTCCACTGGCAATACCAGGTTTCCCTTTTTTTGGTACCAAAGTGAATACATTATCTTGAGACCTTATACTTTTTATGCCACTCTAGCTAGAAGAAAAGGGAAAAGGATAAGAGACACTTCTGTTTCATGAAAGACCCAGCAACTATTATTTTGCATCTCTTTGGGTCCCATCTGTTATGCCTACCTTTGGACGTAGGAATAGGGTCAATAACATTAAATAAAGAAAAATAAGTAAAGGTAGGGAAGACCCACAAAGAAAATCTAAGTTCTAATATCAGAAGAGTGGGAAGTGAGTCTTCACAGGAGAAATGTTCCTGTTAAAAGAAATTAATTTATTGCTTTTCACCCTAAACTCAGAACATTGGTTTTAAATTTTAACAAGTCTAGCATTTTAATCAGCATTTGAATGTTACTAAGATGTAACTTAAAATTCAAGTAACATTGTGACTTAATTAGGTAGTAAATGTTGGACTCATGTTAAAGACTTACAAAGTAGGTGGGTAGAAAATAAGAAACTATTAAATTATCTTAATTGCTCTGTATGTTGGCAATGGATTAATAATATGATGATTATCAGGTTAGGTCAGAATTGTTTTTCATTTTCCAAAGTAGGTACAATATAATCCTTAAGATAATTGGGAGAGATTAAATCAGATCAAAGTTAAAATGAATTTCTGAGTGTAAAAATCTGTAATATTTATGAATTGATTTCACTGTGAGAGTTATGAAACCAGTGAAGAATCCTGTCATTTTGGCATCATAATTTTCCCTCCTATACATTCAAGTTACATCTACATAATCAAATTATACTGTGATCAAATAACTCCAGGTCCAGAAAATTTGATTTAAAAAAAATTTGCAGTAACTTCCATCATCATAAGCAGTATATCCTTACTACTTTTCCTGGGAAGTTAAGAAGAATATTGAAATAATTATTTATTATGATGTCAGAGAAGACCTTTGAAATAGCAAATACCAGTTAGAATTTTCTACGACAGGATTTTGATTTCTTTGTATTCCATACCATAATGAAGGATCATACAATGTCTAAATCAAATGATAAGCTTAAAAAGTAGAAGTAGAGGCAAAGAGGTTGGAACAGTTTACTGTCTAGCAGAATAGAGGTACAGTTTCATGAATCAGAAACTAAGTTGTTTAAAAATAAAGGACATCAAAATTTCCTTCATAAAGGAAGAGGAACCACAAGACCATAATCAACTGTTTTATAATACGACGCTAATTTCCTGGTTAATTTTCAAGTCAAGCAATTAGTTTTTAAAAACACACTAAATGGTCTCAAAATGACTATAAATTATTTGCAATTTCCTGTCATCAGCTATTCTAATAAAAGCTGAATATAACTCAATATTCTGTAGAAAAAATTGATGTCACTTAACTGTTAAACTCCATTCAGCCTTCTGTACTGTTTGAGTTCCTCAGTGGAAGAATATAGAAATGGCAGCATAAATTACCTTTGCACCTTCTTTCAAGCTCTCCTGACTCTGCATTTATATTATTTGTTATGATTTTGAAATTAGTTTTTATAACTTGAGAGCACTATAGTCTAGACATTTCAGAGCATGATTCTAAAGTATGGTTAGTTGCCTTGAAGTCTCAACGCTATCAGTTACTACCTATGATGTCAGTTTTCCCACCATGAAATGGAATAATAGTAAGACCAAACTCAGAGGGTTTTCCATAGTGGCTGCACCAATTTACATTAGGATGGGAGAGTGTCTTAATCCCTTCAGACTTCTATAACAAAGTACTACAGACTGGGTTGCTTATAAACAACAGAAATCTATTTCTCACAGTTTTGGAGGCTGAAAGCCCAAGATCATGGTTGTTTGTTGGCCCTCTACTCGGTTGCAGAAGGAGCTAGAGGGTTCTGTAGGATTTCTTTTATAAGAGTACTAGTCCCATTCAGGACGCACCGCCCTCCTGACCTACTCTCTCCCAAAGCCCTATGTACTAATATAATCAACTTTGGAGGTTAGAATTTCACTGTATGAATCTTAGGAGGACACAAACATTCAGACAATAGCAGAAAGCTCTACAAGTTTCTGACAGACAACATGGAATTCAAAGAGGAATTTCTGATTACTGTAACAACCTTAAGAAATAAAGAAAGTGACACTAAGTCTTAGATACATCAGTTGCTAGATAAAGATTAACAGGAGACCACAGCTACTCCTGGGCTGTGAAAGTGAATGAACCAATTGTATTTCCTCCCTAAGTTTTTTAAGCGACGACAATTTGGGCCAGATTTTCAACTACTAGCAACAAAATGGATTCACATAGAGACACTTTCACAAATAAGTGTTTTAATGTTTTATAGCTCATTTTTGTCTGTTCTATTAGGGACATTTTTAACCACAAAAATTTCAATGTTCTGGAATTTGATGTTTAATTGAACTGTTCATTGTTGGGAATGAATGTTTTCATGCAGAATATTTAACAGTTTTGTTATAATACCCCAGATGAAAAGATAGAATGTTAGAAGTGGTAGGAGTTGTATGAATAATTCTATTCAAAACACTCTTTATACTGCTTAGGGAGGTGGTCTCAGGAAAATTAAGTGAATTATGCGGGATCCCTCAGCAACTGAATCAGTGCATTTTTAACCCTGAATCAGTGTGCAGGCCCTCCTCCAAGCTGCAAACCTGTGTTCATAAACTAGATCCCATTACCATGTATTCTCTGTTAAAAATGCTTGTCCGATGGTGTCCTAGTACTTCCTTAGAACATACGATCAGCGGCATTATTTCTCTTTTTAAAAAATAGCAAATTTTAGGGCTTCCCTGGTGGCTCAGTGGTTGAGAGTCCACCTGCTGATGCAGGGGACACGGGTTCGTGTCCCGGTCCGGGAATATCCCACATGCCGCGGAGCGGCTGGGCCCCTGAGCCACGGCCGCTGAGCCTGCACGTCCGGAGCCTGTGCTCCGCAATGGGAGAGGCCACAACAGTGAGAGGCCCACATACCGCAAAAAAATAGCAAATTTTATTTTCCTGTTACAACTGGCCTATTCTTTAAATCTTCATAGCTACATTATCAAAAAGGTTTCATTGTTGAACTTTAAAAGTGAGGATATTACACATCAGAGAGTATAAACAAGTTACCTAAGGTCATACATTTAATAAGTTGTAAAATATGAAATTTATATCATGTTTGTTTGCTTACAGAGCCTCTGCCCCGACTGCATGATATTTAGCTATATTTATGGTATAAAATTTAGAAATATATCTGTAGAGTTATATTTACAGCACCTTTAACATTAATACATCAAGTATTTTCAAGGAGGATAATTGGCTTTGGTGAGGAATGTGCATAAGTTGGTGTTATTTTTGAATGTTAATCCTCTTTTAAAAAATGAAATCTGCTTTGATTTTATGTTAAACATTGGTAGCAAATATCCCCTACAACTTTGATCTGACAATATAATCCTAATTATGCCCAAGAAAACCTAGGATGTTCAAAGGTGTGAAAATTGGAATCTTAAATGGCAGCTCAAAAAGTTCAAAAATAGTCAACAACAAAAAAAAAAGAAACAAAAAGATTCCTTACAAAGTTACAAAGTTACAAAGTTCCTAACAAAACTGCTCAAACCCTGACTTGGCCTCCCCTTCTTATTGGCTTGGACACACTGCAGATTAAACTATTTGTGAGGCTCACTGAGCCTGGGCTGAACTAATACCTCCACTAGTTCACACAGTTCTGCTTTCAAGTAATCTTGTCAGGGAAGCTGACAGCTTCAGTGATGCTACTTTATAGACCCCTTGGCAAAAATAGGATGCTGAAAATCTACCCATAAAAAACTAAACCCACAGAAGTCTGCTGTCCTTTGGTCAAAGAATATAAAATGCACTTGATCTCATGTTGTTTGAGATGCGGCTGTGCGTATAAACTCTTCAGAGACAGTAAATTAGATGCCACAGGAAATGAAGAAAAAGGACCAGCTATTCCAGCTCAAAGCTTCATGCAAAAAAAAAAGACACGCTGATACTCAAAATCTTCCTCCTAAACAGATTGGTTACATCTTTTATAACACTTCACTTACTTAACAACCTTGTTGAACACTGGTCTGTTTGACTTAGATACAATTAATAAGAAAAAGAAGAAAAATAAAATACTACCACCCAAGTTATATACAAATTGCTGCCACATTTCCTTATATTGGATTGATTTTCAGAAAACAATATTGCAATATGTGTGTGTGTGTATGTGTGTGTGTATAGAAACTATGACATTCATCCCGGTTGAAAAGGATAATTATTACTAACCATGTATATTGGTTGTTTCTGACCTTTTTTCATCTAGTGCTCATGCTGTCCAACTTGTATTTGCTGGAATCTTACTCTTTACACATTTTAAATTATTAATCACAATTCAAATCTAGCACTGGGTTATTCATGCACATTGTTGAAAGCTGATTACAGCACTGTAATGGCAGATACAATTAGTACTGTAACATCAGTACCACCATCTTCCATTCTATTTTTTCACAAGTAAATTAAAATAGTGTTTAATTATGATATTTTTCAGTATTCATTTCTGGTTTAATAAGGTTTCCTGACAGATAACTGCACTGATTATGTGTGCATGATAAATGTTTAATAGCAGAAAATGAACTCAGTTATAAGCACATTCAGTTTTTTTTATCTCTTCAATAGAAAACAAATGCATATTTTTTTCTTATTGCTTTCCTCTTTTGTATTATTTATGTATAGGGACAAAAATATGTGAGACTGCTTGGTAATATCCTCTTTTTTATAGAAAGAGAAAAAATAGATATTAGTACATTCATTTAGATACTGTAATGTACATGGTTATTCTTTGTGTACAAATTGTTACTGTTATTTCCAAATGCAAAGAAATTCCTGTAGATCCCTTCCAAACTTCTAGCATAAAATTGGTGTGCCAGGAGGCAGCCATGCTTATGCAGCATTAAGTGTGGTTGAACTCTAGCCCAGGTTTCATTTGGAAACATAAATGAACCCTGGTGATTATCAAGCTAGCCTTAAGCCTCTTCCCAGTACAGTCTCCTGACAAAAGTAGGTGAAAGGTATGTGAACAGCAATTAATCACTCTTCTACTTACTTGTCCTGAACAGAATTTAATTAAATACAGTTCATACCTCTATGTCTACTTTTACCATGTCTTCAGAGGTTCCAAACTGCTTGAGTTGGCAACTTGCCAAGGAGGAAAATTATGCTGGGGGTAAAAAAGCAAATGTCTCATTAAAATTGAGACAGGGCTTCCCTGGGGGCGCAGTGGTTGAGAGTCCGCCTGCCAATGCGGGTGACACGGGTTCGTGCCCCGGTCCGGGAAGATCCCAAATGCCGTGGAGGGGCTGGGCCCATGAGCCATGGCCGCTGAGCCTGCGCGTCCAAAGCCTGTGCTCTGCAACGGGAGAGGCCACAACAGTGAGAGGCCCACGTACCACACACACACACACAAAATGGAGACAAAGGATCAGTGGAAGGAACGATAGGCCAAGTAAGTACACTAATATCTTAACAATGAGCAAGCTCAGAACCCTTTAAATGGCCTCTCTTTGTAGAAATACAGTGGTGGAATCCCTCAAAATATTAATATTGTCTTTATAATGAATTTTAAAGGAAATTATGCAACCTAATATCTTGAAAGCAGCATATAAGGCCATCTTAAGAAGGTAAAGAAAAATAATTATTGGGTACAAGAAGTTTGATTTTATATACTGTTTGAGGGAAAGATACCATAGTTCTTAATCAATATCACTCCAATAAATATATGTCACTAAAACTGCTAGGTCTTTTTCTTGTTAAGTCTTATATTGAGATAATGATAATGGCCTTGGATTAATAAACTTTCTCCCAATAAAATAACTGAATTGTTTTTAATATATGAATTTGAAAAAATTTAGAGTTTTTTATTTTGATGTTTCCAATATTTTCCATGAATAAGCCACATCTATTATTTTCAGATTCAATGGCTGTAAAAGAAAATTTAGAAAAGTGAGATAATACACATTCCTATATAATCATGTTATCCATTTTCACCATGAATCACTCCTCCTGACAACCTTTTTCTTATTGGAAAAGTCTAAGGTTATGCCGTAGGCATTCTAAATACCTTCGGTCTAAATACATTCAAATGTCTTTGGAATTGTTATTTAATTTGTTTAATTCAATATGTATTCATTGAGAAAGAACTTTTTCTTCAATGCTGTGTTGGCTTCTAGAGGAGATGCAAAGAATATATACAGCTTTTGTTCTTAAAAGGGGAACATTTAATGTTAGGAAAGTCCATAAAACAAGTACATAGTACATAAAGCACATAAATGAAAAGAGGAATTCAGAAAAGGAGAAGCTTAATATGGTGTAAATTTTTTAAAGAAGAAGAAGAGACAGAGATTATCAAACCTTACGGATGGGAGCAATCATAAACTATACTATTTGTGAACAGAATCAGGTTAATCATTTATAGCAAATGTGTTTTTGAGAAATGCTTGGCGTTCTGCAGCACAGGACTGTGATGGAATGTAACCCAAGCATCCATTTCTACCTAACCTTCTTTTCATCAATGTTCACCTTCCGCAGACATATGACAGAAAGCAGACATTTTTGATCTCAGACTATTTTTTAGCATGATGTTCTTCTCCATCTCATTCAGCTCTGCCATGTAACCCTATACTCACTTTCCTGGAATAGCTGAACACAACCATCTACATATACCTGTGCTCTTTCAGTGGGACATATGGAGTGGACTATCGTTTCTCTTTATTCATTTTCACATTTGTCCCACAATACCACTCCAAAGGTTTTACCTGTATATTTGAATTTCTTTTAGATATTTATATTCCCATGATGTAATTCTGTATAATTTCTCCAAATTTTCAGTAAATTTGTACCATAAATATGACTTTTTCTATGTCCACAGAAACTTAACTAAGACATTCAGCTATCTGTAAGGGGGTCCCCTTGTGGGTACCCTTGCTGTTGGATTCCTTATTCTCTTTCTCAAGGTACCGCCTTCTCCCAATCTCCACCATGAGTATTGTCACCTACCTTTCAACAATTCAGAGCATTCATCCACATAACAGATTTGAATTTTTAGTCTGGAAAAATTAATTCCCCAGTATGCATCTGTATGTGAGATAGGAAGATAGAAGGAAAGGTTCGGGAGAGAACCACGGAAATGAAGAAGGGAGAGCTTTAGCATGATACTGAGTAGTTTCTGTTGATCTCCTTAGTTACCCAGATAGGGTCTGTTTCAATTTCTCTGTCATTCTGAATGGTAGGGATATCAGGGACATTTGCTTTTTTCAGTCGTTCAATGCAGACTCTTGAACCAATTGTGTGTGTGTGTGCACACATACACGTACATGCACTCTCCTAAAGAAAAAATACTAACTCTCAAAAATACTGCCGTCCAAGCTGTGAAAAAGGAGCAAATGTTCTTTGTCTCTTAGTTTTCTAGGCATTTATCTGCAATAGAGAAATTATTATTTTTATGCAGAAAATATACACATTAGCTCTTTGATCTTCTCTTTTTCAATTAGGCTATTTTTATTTGAGTTCGGGAAGACTGAGATCTTTGCTTCCATTTACAAGAATATCCAACTTCATGTTTCAGTCCTTTTCTCCAATAGGTCTTAAATTTTGGACATTTTTTCTTCCAAATTTTTTCCTATGTTCTTTTGAATGAAGCTCTTTTGATTATTTGGGAAAAGACATCCATGGTTTAGTTGCCTATCCGGTATCCATTTGTTCATCATCTTCTCTCTTGCTAAAAGAACCTTCTTCTTCTTTTTTTTTTTTTTTTAGAGTGACCATGTGGAAATCTGCAGGTGCTACATCTTGATTGATTTCCCATTCCCTTACCTTTTCCTTTAGTTACAGGCAGTTCCGGCCAGTGAAATCTAAATGAAATTCCACTGTAATTATTTCTGGAAACATTTGATTTCCTGATAAGTGGGACATATACGGCTGAGACCCTCCTTCCTGCTCTGGTGTGTCCAATCAACAAAATTCCACAAAATTCCAGAAAAACTTACTGATCACCCTACATTGTGAAAGAATACCCCTTTGAGAAATTCTTGGGAGTGTCTCATAAAGGGGAGGTTAGAGGAGGATATTTTTAGGGTTTTAGGGCCTGAAATGGCAGAGTATATGACATGATAGTTTTGTAACAGATGAACATAATGAGGTGAGGGTCTTGAAGCAGGTCTTGATAAGCAAAGAGTCAGTGCCCACAGTTAGCTTATCAAGGAACAAGTAATTTCTGAAACAAATAGTTAACTTATTTTCTTCCTAGTCCCAATGTTATTTAGCATAGAAATGGGAATTGACTAGCACAAAAAAAAAGGAAAGCATACTTATTCTCAGAATTGTTTAGCATAAAGATAGGAACACATGTTGACTGAGCACCCACTACCGTAATGATATAATGTCTGTAGCTCCATTGGAATAAAACACACAAGGGAAGGGCCACTAGAATATCAGAGACAGCTGCCCCAAAATGTTCTGCCACTGAACTAATGACAGCATCTTTCTGTCTCTGTTGTTCTTGTTATGTGAAAAAGAGAAACCTTAATTTATTTAAGCCACTAATTAGGGTTTTCTATTACTCATAGTTGAATATATTCCTAACTAATATTACATGTAAGACTAAGCATATGACTTTTTTAAATAGTGAGAATGTTATTTATTGCTATTTTAAATGACCTTTTAAAAACAACTGATTTTTTTCAATCACATCTTGAATATTTTCATGATAAAATATGTAGAAAGACTTAAAAATCTCAAATACATGGCATCTCTCCTTCATTATTCAGACTCTTTGCAATGTAATTAAACCAGTGTGAATTTAATGCTTCACTGCAGGAAAAGAAAATGGACACCCTGAATCAGTACATTTAAGGAGTGTTGAAATAATTTCAGAAAGATAGGGTTTGTTTTAAGGTTAAGGTTCATTTATATACTACCTATAGTTCTGCTTTCACATTTTCACATTCAGTCAGGTTCACTGCTTACTTTATGTTAAATAAGCATTAGGTTGTTTGGCTAAATATGCCAGGAACTATAGGGAATATAATATTAGTACGTTTAAGAGTAAGTTTCTCCAAGGAAGAAACCATACACTGTTGCTAGTTGTGTCCCTATAAACTAGCAGAAAGATTAGGACATTGTAGAATGCTAGCAAATACATATTTGTTGGTTGAATTAATAAACATGAATAAGTGAATGAGAAAAAGGAAGACCAAGTCACATATTTATCCTTAACCTATCCCTGTCTCCAGAATGAAGGAATTCTCATAATGGGTCATTAGTGACCCTTCATTCCTGCTGAGCTAATCTACCATGATGGTACAGGGTTTGGTTAGAAGATGTTTCTCTGGTATGTAAATGTTTCTCCTCCTTTCTTAGGAGGCCCTGTTCTCTGGGAGGCATGAGTTATCTCAGGCTTGAGCTCAGGGCTGGCTGCATGGACATGTATTTAACCAGTGCAGTCTGCACCACGGGCCCACATTCAGAAGGGTGCCTTGTTGTTTGGGGTTTAATGCTTTGTGGTCATTGTCTTGACATTTTGTTTTTTTAATTTCATCTTCGAATTTGGGTTTTGTAAGTAAAGTCTGATTGGATGATGGAGCCAGGGGACTTGGAGCCTCAGTTCACATGTGGTCCTGTACCCCACTGTCTCCATACTTCCCTGGAACAAATTCTTGGCTACCTGCTACCCAGCTCCTTAAGAGGAGAGCTGAGCCTTGAGCCTTCCCTGAAGAAGAAATTCTGCTTGTGGACAGCAGTCTCATCCCATGCACCAGAGGTCCTAGCCTGTACTCCCTGATGGCCTGCCCTATAGATTTCAGACTTGCTTTCCTAGTTCTCACAATCACATGATATACATTTCTTAAAATATAGCTCCTAACTGATTCTGTTTCTCTGGTTGAACTCCAATTGACACAGCACATTAAACTATGATATAAGCAGTATGACCAGAATCAAGGGAATGAAAAGGAAAATTCAGCTAAAGAATTCATTTTAGAGCAATACTAACCATGGACATTTATCATTTGTTTTAAAAATTAAAAACGCTTTTAAACCTTGAAAAACTCCTAATTAATATGTCTTGGCTTTATTTTCTCTACCAAGTAAATCTGTGCTTTAATTTCTTCAATTAAAGTACATGCATCAGGTTGAGAAAACTGTGAAAATTCTCACTTGCCACAGACCTCCTACTTTGCCAGTCAAAATATTTTGTGGTGTCTCTACCGCCGAAAAATTACACATACAGTAATTTATTTATTCAAATATACAGTAATCTATTATACAGTGATCTATTATGTATAATCTATTTGAATAAATAGATTGCTGTATGTGTAATTTGTAATTTTGTAAGTTGGAAGTCTTGTGAATTAGTTACAAATCACAATGTAAAATTTCATCTGTCTAAATCACCTAAGAAAAAGAGTGGGTTAATAAAAATGATAAGCATATGCTGGAGAAACATCTAAGTTTGAAAACTAATCTCAGGTAATAAGTACAAATGAGTACAAATTTGTCAGATGTACAGAGAAGAAGAGAGGAGTGACTAGACAAATCATGAGAGACAGAAATCCTACCCTAGGCAGAACCCTCCTACACTGTTGGTGGGAATGTAAATTGGTGCAGTCACTATGGAGAACAGTATAGAGGGTTCCTCAAAAAACTAAAAATAGAGTTAACATATGTTCCAGCAATCCCACTCCTGGGCATATATCCTTTGAAAAGATACATGCACCCCAATGTTCATAGCAACACTATTTACAATAACCAAGACAGGGAAGCAACCTAAATGTCCATCGACAGATGAATGGATAAAGAAGATGTGGTATATATATATATATATACACTGGAATACTACTCAGCCATAAGAAAGAATGAAATAATGCCATTTGCAGCAACATGGATGGACTTAGAGATTATCATATTAAGTGAAGTAAGTCAGACAGAGAAAGACAAATATCATATGATATCACTTATATGTGGAATCTAAAAAAATGAAACAAATGAACTTATATATTGATACAAAACAGAAGTAGACCCAAACATAGAAAACCAACTTATGTTTACCAAAGGGGAAAGGGGTGGTGGAGGGATAAATTAGGACTTTGAGATTAACATATACACACTATTATATATAAAATAGATAACCAACAAGACCTACTGTATAGCACAGGGAACTATATTCAACATCTTGTAATAATGTATAACGGAAAGAATCTCTAAAATATATATATATATATATATATATATATATATATATACACATCACTGAATCACTTTGCTGAACACCTGAAACTAACACAACATTGTAAATCAACTATACTTCAATTAAAATGTTTTAAAAAATCCTTAGGTAGGTACTGAAATTTGGAACTGAGAGTCATAAGTTCTTGTTTTTACATGAGTCACACAGACATTAGCAAGTAAAACCTTCTGATAAGCCTTTTCAAGATCATACTATCAAGGACAGTCATACATTTATGTAGTCAACTCTATTCATCTAAACGAAAATGCTGACGTCTAGAAACTCTCCCACCTAGAAGATCAGTCGTTCTTTTCCAAATATCAGGCACAGCCTGGCTTCTCTTTCTCCACCCATTTCAATCTCCCTTCTCTTCCCAAAGTCAAAAAGAATAGAAGAAAGAGATGGAGATAGTGAAAAATAAATGTCAAAGTTTGTTTTCAGTTCTTTTAGCAAGTGCTTCATAACAAAAATACCTTTCAATGTGAAGAGTTAATACACCTTGATTATGACTATAAAATTCTAACTTAATTCTGCAACGTCACAAATTCAAACACATTTAAGAAAACTTGCAGTAAACTAAATGAATGAAGCAGGTTAGAAATTCAAAATTTCTGGAAAATTCCAATTTAGTATCATTTCACATACGGCCTATCTTCAATCTTCTGGAATGTCTATTAGACATATGTGAGACTTCTTTATTTTTTCTTATTTTTTTAAAAATTTAACCTAACTTTTATATTTTTCATCTCTTTCTTTCTGAGTGATGCTTTCAGGTTTATTTCTTCAGTGCTTCCTTTCATTTTTCTAATTTTTTATTCAATGTTGTCTCATCTGCAGATTAATTATCCATTTGACTTTCATATTCTAACAATCACTTTTTTTGTTGAAAGTTCTAATTTTGTTCTTTTTTTATACCTTTCTGGAACTTTTTGGTACCATAGTTTTTCTAACTTCTGCCTACCATTCCTCTTGATCCTCATTTTCTGCCACCCCTACTATGGTTTCTCTCACTCAGTCTTCCTCAGCCATAAAGGCTTTCTTATTGTTTTCAGTTACCATTTCAGGGCCTCCGTATTTGTGATTCCCTCTGCCTGGAACACTCTTCCTCCAGCTACTCATCTGACTTGCTCCCATATCTCCTTCACGTTCAAGTATCCCTTTCTCATTGAAGCCTTCCCTGATCTTCAATGTAAAATTGGAACCACACTCTTTCACAGTATTCTTGATCTACCTTCCTTGCTTTATTTTAATTCATAGCATATTTCACCATGAAACTTATTTTACTTACTTTGTTTATATCTGTCTCTCACAATTAAAAAATGAATTCCATAAAGGCAGTGATAAGGGTAGTGGTGGTGGGTGATGGTGGTTAATTTTTGTATTCCCAGTAACTGGAAAAATGCAGAATGTCTGATGTAAATGGCCTTCAATAAATGTTATGCTAGGTAAAATCAATAAGTGTTGTTGAATGATTATTTCCCCCTTTTTATTTCTTTTTAATTCTTTTAAACATAATTGATAATCTAGTTTGATAATTCTATTATATGAAATTCTTAAAGGTCCAATGCTATAGTTTATGTTTTAAGCTAAATAATATTTGGTAGATTGTAACTATGTATTGTGGACTTTTGGAGGCCTTGTTGTTGTTGGGTTTTTAAAAATTATTATTATTGTAATTGAATTTGGAAAGCTCCATATTCACTGCGGCTGAGGTTTTCTTCTCTGCAATAATCTTTCAAGGTCTGAGTTGAGGATCTTTTCAGAGGGGTTTTGCTATTGATCCAAGAGTGCCATCAGCCTTTGATCACTTGTTATGCTAATTTCTTAGCTTGCTAAGAGATTACTGGAGTTTAAAGTACAAGCCCAGAACCAGGGAAGCTATAGGCCTATTGTTTGAAATTCTCAGGTAAATTTGTTTTCCTTGAAATTTTAGGCAGAAACAGACAAGAATCTTACCTCCTCTGTATAATCTCCTTTGCCAGTGGGAAGACTGCTTCTATGCCATTCTTTTACTGATGGTCAAGGGTTTCCTTTAGTAGGGGTCACTTTGTTTCTTGCCTCTTGTGTATTCAAGGCCTTGTCTTTTACCTGTGAGTGGATATGATAGTTTTAGATAATTTATTCAACATTTGATTGATTCTTTAGGAGAAATTTTGATCATCTATTCAACCATATTGTCACACCCAACTGTCTGAAATTACATCTGTATTAGATTCCTAGGGCTGTCATCATAAAGTACCACAAACTGGGCAGTCTAAGACTTCAGAAATACATTCTCTCATAGCTTTAGATGTTAGAAGTCTAAAATCAATGTGTTGGCAGTGACATGCACCCTCCAAATCCTCTAGGGGAAGATTCATCCTTGCCTCTTCCACCTTCTGGTGGCTCCATGAGTTCCCTGGCTTGTGGCTGCCTAACTCCAATTTCTGTCTCCATCTTCTTCTCCATGTGTTCTCCATCTCTTCACATGGCATCCTTTTTATAAGGACACCAGTCATATTGGGTTAGGGGTCCACTTACTCCAGTATGGTATCACCTCAACTAATTACATCTGCAATGACCCCCCTATTTCCAAATAAGGTCACATTCTAAAGTGCCCAGGATTAGGACTTCAACAAATCTTTTTTAGGGGAAACAATTCAATCCATAACACCATCAAAGAAAGCAGATGCCATTTAGCCCTCAACTATTGTTTTCATGTTAATATATGTGTCCAGTGTTGCAAGACATTTTGTGTTTCAAGAGAACCCAGAGATTCTGCTTTACATTTAAAATATCCTGATTTTAAATGCTGAGTACCAAAACTTTAAAACTTTGGCCAATCAAATCACAACCGCTGGCTAGGTTTCGTTTATAGGTTACTGATTTTCAACCTTTGCAACAATGTGACACAGATGATCACTTATCCAGTGGTTACTATGAATCAGAATAGAATATTTTAAATATATTCAAGGACTCCAAGAAACTCAAAAGGTGTTCAGTCCGGGCAACATGTGTCATAAGGTCCAAAACTAAAATGTATGTCCCTTTACTCATAAAATAGCTCCTCAAGCCATGACTTGGAATTTATTCCTCATTATTTTATACATATATCTAAGAAATTGGCCAGGTTTTCCTGCTCAGAGTAGATCTAAATTAGATTCAGTTTCTGAGAAATTTGACGGTTGTTGCTAGAGGAAAGTGCGAGGATAAATGAGAAGTGACAGCTCTGAAAGGAAGAGACAGGAAAAAAGATTTCAAAAGCAGATATAAGAATTCCCCAAATCATAGCAGTCTGACATCATTTGGTGCAGTTTGGAACCTGGAGGGTATCGCTATTATAACCTCCTGCAATAACTCATATTCTAAACATCCACCTTGAACATTAAAAGGAGTGTTAGTTATAATTTATGGAAGTGAGCAGGACAAAAAAATATTCAGAAAGATTTCCAGCATTCAGGGAGATATTCAATCAGTATGCCTCAGGACAGCTGAATGGGTTGCTAAAAACATCAAACTACTTCCATGTCAGTTATGTGGCTGCTGCCCTGTACACCACCACCCCGCCCCACAGATGATGCCAGACTGCCCCACAATTCAGCAACTATAGGAATGATGGCTGGCAGAACTCGGGCTAAAGTGTTTACTGTTCCAGGACTTTGGGAACTATGTGTTCGGGTTTCCGTACTATTGCTAAATATGTTGTACATTACTCCTGCCGGTGCAAATATTTACCAAAGAAAATTTCTTCACCTTAATCTATAATAAATATGACTTTTGGAAAGAACAAGAGTGTCAGAGATTAAATCAATCTATGAACAAATGGCATACTCTCTGAGCAGAGGACGTGGTCACTGAGGAAATGACTTGCTACCTCATCTGACACCACTAAGTATTCACAATAAGTCATTAGCTACCCTTAATCTGATTTCAAACTCATGGAATCAAACTTCTGATTATAAACTGACTACTCTAACATTTTACCTACAAGAAGAATGAACTGGCCAAAAGACAGAACTCCTTAGTCCCCTTGGAAATTATAATTTAGTTGTAAATTAATAAACTTTGGTTTTATATATCTTTCCCCATGAGCTTAGTTAATTTGAGCAAGTCCTGACTGTTTCTTAGTAACGTGAGAATTACAAGGATTTGACAAATCAGATTTCCAAATTTGGGGTAAGTTCACCAAGTTAATAAGATCCCGTAGGGACCTTGGAAGTTGGTCACCATGTCGTCCCAGGAAACATCCTCTGTGATTAAACTAAACTACACAGGTTTAATTCTTTGTTCCCATTAGAAATTTCTACATGAAGACTTGGTATAATTGGAAAGAACTTCCTAATGTAGTATATCTTTAAGCAGTATCTAAGTTAAATTCAGTGATACAAATTTGTTGTCAGTAATCATGAACAAATATTGACTAATATGCACTGCATCAATAGATTTTTTAATGTCAAATTTTCTAGGAATTTAAACAAAAAACTCAAAATATGCAAAAACCATTTCATATGCTATTGATGATCTGGACAAGAGAGATTAATATAACCTACATATATAAATATTAATATATAGTAAGTACATAATTTTATATTAATATAAATATATAAGTGTACTCAGATCTTCTTGAGTGTGTCCCCACCTTAAGGAATATATTTCTAGAGTTAAGTCAAAGAACTAATTATGCATTATTGCACATTATATAAGAGCATTATACAAGTCAATTAGAACTGACAATAAAACAACTTCCATAAAAGATCATCTGAATTGCCTTTATTTCTCTTTTAAAATCACTGAAGCAAAATCACATTCCATTTCAAATGTTCTGAAAATCTCTACAGCCTATCAAGCCTTCCCCACAGCATTATTAGTCTCTTCCCAGGTTTTAGCAAAGGAACATTTGTTTGCTTCTGTAATTCCTGAGAGGTCACTGAAATTTCAAATTTCATTATTTTCCAGGTAAGAAAATAAGAAAATGCACTTTACAAATCTCTTAAAGACAGGTCAAGGACTTCAACTTTTAATTAGAATGCCATAGCTTATTTAAAAGAATTAATAAAACTAATAAAATAATTTCTCTAAAATATCCTATGTTCAACAGAAAAATTAAAAATGCAAGAAAAAATCTTGAGCCTCCCTAACTCTTCTTTTTGAGGTATAATTTTCTAATTCCACAGCTAGATGACCTTTCAATAATTGTTTCAAGAAAGATTTCTATCATATTGCTTTGCCTTAATTTCTGATTCGGTCAGTAAATCTTTGTTCCCATCTCTGTGAAGCTTTCTTAGGTCACCAGCACAATGAAGGCAAAGGGGATTCAGTATTGATGAATCCTTTACTCTAAACCTAAAGGATAAACATTGTAAACTTGTTTCTTCTTTAATATAACAATAACATAACTGTGACTAAAAGATGGGTGTATTTTACCATCTAAAAACTGAAGCACTTTTTATCTATTTCAAAATGGTCCTCACCAAAATTTGGCTGAAAAATGTGACTTGGTGCAGAAACCTTATTTTTAATGGATAATTGCTATAACATCATTTTGGTAAAAGCTGGTTACAAATGGTTGGAGAAAAGAAGTTTACTATGTGCCAGCAGCTACACTAGGCTCTTCAGCTCTATTGTTTATTTTTACAACTAGCCTATGAAAAAAGCATTTATTATTAATCCACTTTATAGATGAGTGAACCAGGGCTCAAGTAATTTAACTTGCCTGAGTTTTCAGAGCAAAGTATGTGGCAGGGATGAGATTTGAATTTAGTTCAAAAAAACAATATATTGCGTATTAAACACTCTGTAATAATGTTCCTAATCCTAATAATGGACTATCTCATTAATTATTGCCAAATATTACCTTGAAAGATAATTCTATTAATAGAAACTAGTAATTATTTGATAATTCATATAGGCCAAACCCTCTAAGTCTGGTCTTACTGAAACCCTCTGAGTTTGGTCTTACTATTATCCCATTTTATGGTGGGAAAACTGACATCACAGGTAGTAACTGGTAGAGTTGAGACTTCAAGGCAAGTAGCCCTACTTTACAATCATGCTCCAAAATGTCTAGACTATAGTGCTATCAAGTTATAAAAACTAATTTCAAATTTAATGAGCATATTTCAAACAGAAATTTTGGTGAGAATGATAAAATATTTATTTAGTGATTTTAGAGCAAACTTTACATTGTACTTCAAGGTCACTATTTCTAGCATTGCAGTGAACAAAATCATCATGGGAATGCCAAAGGTGGACATAGGCCAACAGGTCTGTCAATTTGGATTACATGTTCTTTTTAAAAAAATTTAACTGAGTTATAATTGACATACAACATTATATTAGTTTCAGGTACAAAACCGAGTTATTTTATATTTTTATGGATTATGAAATGATCACCACAAGAAGTCTATTTATCATGTCACCATACAGATTTATTACAATATTATTGACTACATTCCCCATGCTGTACGTTATACCTTCAAGAAATATACCTTTACAGCTGAAATCTTTTACCACTTAATCCCCTTTACCTATTTCACCTATCCCTCCCACACCTTCCTCTTTGGCAACCACCCATTTGTTCTATGTATCTATGAAGCTATTTGCTTTGTTTTATTTTTAGTTTCACATATCTGTGGCATCATATGGTAATCCTTTTCACTGTCTGACTTATTTCACTTAGGATAGTACCCTCTATGTCTATCCATCTTGTCACAAATGTCAATATTTCATTGCTTTTTATGGCTGAGTAATATTCCATTGTGTGTGTGTGCGTGTGTGTGTGTGTGTGTGTGTGTGTGTGTGTGTGTGTGTGTGTCTATCTCACATCTTCTTTAACCATTCTCATCTGCTGAGAGACACTTAGGGTGCTTTCTTTACCTTGGCTATTGTATATAGTGCTGCAGTGAATACAGGGGTACATGTATCTTTGAATAAATTCCCAGAAGTTGAATTGCTGGATCATATCGTAGTTCAAGTTTTAGATTTTTTAGGAATCTCCATACTGTTTTCCATAATGACTGTACTAATTTACATTCCCAACAACAGGGCACAAGGATTCCCTTTCCTCCACATCCTTGCCAACACTTGTTTTTTGTCTTTTTGCTAATAGTCATTCTGACAGGTGTGAGGGGCTATCTCATTGTGGTTTGGATTTGCATTTCTCTGATGATTAGTATACTGAGCATCTTTTCATGTGCCTGCTGGCCATCTGTATGTTTTCTTTGGAAAAAAATGTCTATTCAGGTCCTTTGTCCATTTTTAAATGAGATTGTTTGTGTTTTTTTCCTTATTGAGTCGTATGAGTTCTTTGTATATTTTGTATATCAACCTATTATCAGATATATGGCAAATATATTCTCCCATTCAGAAGGTTGCCTTTTCGTTTTGTTGATGGTTTCCTTCACTGTGCCAAAACATTTTAGTTTGATGTACTCCCATTTGTTTACTTTTGTTTTTGTTTCACTTGCTTAAGGAGACACAGCCTCAGTTTCATTCTTTTTCATGTAGTGTCCAGTTTTTCCAATACCATTTATTGAAGAGACTATCTTTTCCCCATTGTAGATTCTTGCCTCATTTGTGGTAGATTAATTGAAAAACATAAGATGGGTTTATCTTAGTGATTTGAGATTAGATAAACATAAGCATGAGTTTATCTGGGTTCTCTATTCTGTTCCTTTGATCTATGTGTCTGTTTTTATGCCAATACCATACTGGTTTGATTACTATAGCTTTTTAGTACAGTTTGAAATCAGGGAGTGTGATACCTCCAGCTTTGATCTTCTTTCTCAAGATTGCTTTGGCTATTCGGGATCTTTTGTGGTTCCAGAAAATTTTGGGACCATTTGTTCTATATTAGTGAAAATTTCATTGAAATTTTGATGGAGATTGCATTGGATCTATAGATTGCTTTGGGTAGTATGACGATTAGAACCATATAGATTGTTTCAATTTGTGAGCACAGTGTATCTTTCCATTTATTTGTGGCATCTTCAATTTCTTTCAATGTCTTATAGCTTTCTGAGTACAGCTTTTTCACCTCCTTGGTTAAACTTATACCTAGGTATTTTATTCTTTTTGATGCGATCATAAATGGGATTGTTTACTTCATTTCTCTTTCTGATAGTTTGTTGTTAGTGTATAGAAATGCAACAGATTTCTGTATATTAATTTTGTATCCTGCAACTTCACTGAATTCATTTATTAGTTCTAATACCATTTTTTGGTGGCATCTTTGGGGTTTTTCTATATATAGTATCATGTCATCTGCAAATAATGACAATTTTACTATTTTTCTTTTCTAATTTGTATGCTTTTCAACTTCTTTTTTTGCCTAAGTGCTACAGCTAGGACTTCCGATACCATGTTAAATAAGAGTGCACATTCATGTCTTGTTCCTGATTTTAGAGGACAAGCTTTCAGCTTTCCATCAGTGAGTATGATGTTAGCTGTGGGTTCTTCATATATGGCCTTTATTATGTTGAGGTGTATTCCCTCTATACCCACTTTGTTGAGAGTTTTAAAAATTTTGTCAAAAGTTTTTCCTGCATCTATTGAGATAATCATGTGATTTTATCCTTTGTTTTGTTAATGTTGCATACCACGTTGATTGATGTGTGAATGTTAACCCATCCTTGCATCCCTGGAATGAACCCTACTTTATCATGGTGTATGATTCTTTTAATGTATTGTTGAATTCAGTTTTCTAATACTTTGCTGAAGATTTCTGCAGCTACGTTTATCAGGAATATTGGTTTGAAATTTTCTTTCTTTCTTTTTGTAGTCTCTTTGCCTGGTTTTGGTTTCAGTGGTCTTGTAAAATAAGTTTGGAAGTGTTCCTTCCTCTTTACTTTTTTGGAAAAATTTGAGATGGATTGGTGTTAACTTCTATTTAAATCTTTGGTAGAATTCACCTGTGAAGCCATCTGGACCTGGATTTTGTTTGTTGGTACATATTATTTTTCAATTAGTTTCCTTGAAAACAAACTCCTGTGGCAAGCTTGCTTATTATTTCTCTCATGTAACAGAATATATGAAATATACCTTGCTTTTCAAGATATATAGTCTCTTAATTTTAGATTAATCAAATTGGATTTAAACTCCATAACAGTGTTGTGGAATGTCCAAAGTGTTTGAGTGATTTGGGGGGTTGGCAGAGGGAGTGGTGGAAGGACAATGTGGTATATTCAAGGGTATTTCACATTTCATGAGTACCCATAGTTTTGTGTTTCCTTGGATATGCCGTGATTTTTTTTTTCTTTTCATGTAGATGTGTAACTAGGGATACAAGAAACCATGGCAACACTGTCTTACTCAAAGAAAAGAAGTTGAATATAGTAATCCCTCAATATCCAAGATAAACCAATCCTACGGTGAGGTGTAAGCTGGGCCTTTCTTCCTATTATATGTCATTATCTCCATTACAGTGGTTTTGGTTGAATATATACCTCAGAAACATTTACAAAATTGAGAAAGTTTTAGAAGTTGTTTACAGAGGCCCATCTAATCTCAAATCACTGAGATAAATTAGAATTCATGTGATTTATGTAATGGAGAAGGTACTAAGCCATCAGAGATGATTATTACTTGTAAAATCTCACCTGGAGTAAATACAATATCACACTGTAAAATCAATTTTGCAAGAAAAATGTTACCAATTTCACAAAAGGGCAAAAACATCACCATTCTTTTCACAGACTGTAACAATGTCCTCCTTTATGAAAATTGCTTTTTTATTAGAGGACAATTACTGTGTGTTGAAATAAGAAAATATAGATGGTGGAAGACATTACAGGCAGACCACACCCACCTATCTATCTGTCCTCTTCTGATTCTTAATCATGAACTGTGTGGAGAGGGTGGTCCTAGGCCGCAATTCAAAGGAGATGAAGTTTGTCTTATCTCCTCTCTTGCTTTCCTTTTCTTTGCCTTTTTGTTTGTATACTCTGCTACAGCTGTGGCCAGATAGTAAGCATTCTATATTTGAAGTTAGGAATGAATCACAAACATATTTTATTCTCACAGAGTAATTTGGTTTTGCATATGTATTTTTAAAACTATTTGATTTGGTATCACTTATACTCATTACTTTTTAAAATTAAGTAACATTTAAAATTTTTTTATAGTTACCTTCAATTTAAAGCAAGAGATGTCTCTTTTTCATATATGGAAGTGACATAAGGTTTTCTTTATAAATAAAATAAATATATTAAGGTCATAAAAATGGAGGTGGTACATGGGCGTGGTTAAACTCAATGTACTATGAGCATGTATAAAAAAAGACAGGACTTGACAGTCTCAAAAGTCCCTTGCATTTTCATAGTCTGGAGATTTTAGAATAGGGACATAACATAGGTTGGGGAACAATGGAACACAGTCCCCACACTTCGATTCCTTGGGTTAAATGATAAGACCTTTTCTCAGCTTTATTCTCTTGTAATGAAAATAATGATGAATTAAGTCAGCGGTTCTTTTTTTTTTTTTTAACTCACATCACTCTGTTATTGGTCAAATCAGTCATACAATCAACTGGGTCATTCCATCATTGGATGACTTGAATAATATATATATATTTTTTATACAGCAAGTTCTTATTAGTCATCAATTTTATACACATCAGTGTATACATGTCAATCCCAATCTCCCAGTTCATCCCACCACCATCACCAGCCCCTGCTTTCCCCCCTTGGTGTCCATACGTTTGTTCTCTACATCTGTGTCTCAATTTCTGCCCTGCAAACCAGTTCATCTGTACCATTTTTCTAGGCTCCACATATATGCGTTAATATACGATATTTGTTTTTCTCTTTCTGACTGCTTCACTCTGTATGACCGTCTCTAGATCCATCCACGTCTCAACAAATGACCCAATTTAAGTCAGTGGTTCTTAAAGTTCAATTTTAGAACCAACAGCCTCAGCAACACCTGGGAGCTGGTTAGAAATGCAAATTCTCAGGTGCTACCTGGCACTTCTGAGATCCTACCTGGATTTGCTGAATCAGAGCTCTGGGGGTGGAGCCCAGCAATCAATGTTATAACAAGCCCTGTAGGTGATTCTCACACCTGCTGAAGTTTGAAAATCATTCAGTTAGGGAACCACATATGTAACAGAAATGACCTCGAATTTTACTGGAAAATTAGTCTTGTACTATTAACTCTAGTGAAAGTAATCTTGAAAATGATCTTAGCCTAATGGATGACGGTAAATGCTTAGAAAAAGAGAATTAGAAGATTATGCTTAGAAATGAGTTCCTATAGCAAGAGGAAACCTTAAATTGTACCAATCACATTCAAATACTTTTTACCATTTTTTGTTGGAGGAAGCATCTACATGCAAAACCAACATAAATAAAAAGCAAATTACTTCTTTCAGTGCAATAAAAATCTGGAGTCAATCTCTAAATGTTGCAGACCAAGCTGTGGTACCTGTAGTGATGCCTGGGCAGCTGGTCCTCTTCTCTGAGAGTCTCCTTACATAGCCCGCTGATGAGGCAGCTGGCTGACCCACAGGCACTGCTCATTAGAACAGGAATTTACACCTAAGCTGACTCAATTAGATGTTTTCGGCACAGACTTTGAAATTGACACAGATACTTTGCACTTGTAGAAGAATTAAGAGGTCATGAAAGTTGAGGTTGAGGTGGTCATGTGTACTCAAAAGCATAAAATGAAGGACTTTAAGAGAAAGAAGAATAAATGAAGTGAATACACAGATACTAAAGTATCTGGCTGTGGAGTGGTGTGGAATATGGGAAAGAGATAGGAAGAGAGAACGGATGACAGATATTGCTTATGTCCCTAATGGCTTTTAATTCCTGTTGCATTTCCTCTTCTTAGGTTTCCTGTGATAACTCAATATTCATACAATAAATTGCCAGGTTTGTTTTGTTTTGTTTTTTGGATAGTTAGGCTAAAATAACTTTCTGTTACTTGAAACATGATTCTTAATTAAAATTCCTACTTATCAATGAATATCAACATTCATTTAAAATATGAATATAATTTTCTTATTAGCTACTGACTGAAAGCAATGGCTAGGATTCGGTGTTTGAATTCCAAATCTCCTCCCACAGAAACGCAGCCCAGATATTACCAGCATGGCCACTAGTAGGAATAGTCATTTTCTTGGTCCCTGGAAGAAAACTTTTACAGCATGAAGAATAGAAAATGTTGTGCTGTGTGACAGTTAAATTGATTTCCCTTTATTAACTGAAGGGAAAGGAACATAAGAATTTAAATTTATAGACCAACCAACAAAAACTGAGATGTAGATTAATCAAAGTGAAAAAGCAAAGGCAATCATTCAGAGGGTGCACGCAATACAGCAAGGCTGAGAAAAGTCTGAAGGGCAGACACTGGAGCAGGCAGCAATGAAACTGAGGACCAGTGTCCTGTGGAGGCCTCTGCACACAAGTTCCAGAGGGAAGATTAAGGATCGATGCAGCTCAAGTACAAAGCAGGCACTGGGCCAAACACTGTTAAAACACAAAACATGTTCCAGGACAAGCCTGAGGGCAATAAAGAGGCAGGCAGAACATAACATTGGGCCCCTGCTGAGGTCCTCTTTACCTTAAGTAAGTGATTGTACATCTGGTGCTGAAGTTCCCATGACAATTATAAGAGTGGAGAATTGAGAAAGGCATTTGGGAAGAGGAAGGAGAAGCTGAACCTTTTTTTTTAGCTCCCATTAGGTGATTATACACATGTTCCCTAGATGAACATGGAGAAATAATAGTTTGAACTCTGAGGACCCGTTTAAGTACTGTTAAGGAAGGACCCAACTGTTCAGTAGGTGAATTCTTCCCAATAAAATAAAATAACTCCAGTAAGTTTACTTGTATTGGTTTGGAGAAATTATTAAATCACTGAAAATTTGTGGTTATCTCTATAGAGTTTATTTACCTCTGCCCCAATCCTCCTCACTCTTAGCATTCGGGAGAATGAATAAAAGCAACATTCTCATGTTCAGATGGAAACACTGATTAAATAGTTTTAACATATTCATTAAGTGCACCATCATTGTATCTCAACCACAGAACCCTTAGGATTACCGTTATAGATTAGCAAAACTGTAAATAATTAATATCTTTTGTTTCAAGTGACCCTTGAAAAGAGGAAAATATGAGTTCAAGCCTGAAAGGTCCCCTGCTGCATCACTTCTACTACAAAGCTAAGAGAAGGAAAATTGAAAATTTTTAATCATTTTCACATCAAATGATTCAGCCTTCAGAAAGTGAACTGAGTTAATGATGGGGCTTCAGAGAAAGCCCAGATATACCTAAAAAGTTCCTTTTGTCCACAAGTGTTCCACTGCTTAACCAATATCTAAAAATCCCTCCCAAGGCTATTCTAGGTTACCATGACTCAGGGATGACAGTGTGGTTTCTGAGATGTAGGTGAGCCCCCACTCACAGGTTTTAGTCAGTGACCTGTGGGAACAGCTAGCAGAAGCTGAAGACACTCAAGATTCAAATGTGTGCATGTCACATGTTTGTCAGCTCCTCTGAATTTTACATGCCTAACAAGATAGGCTCATACCCTAAGCAGACAAAATTCTCTAGCAGCTCTTAGGCAGAACTGTCAGCTCCTCTCTGTTTCCTCTCTTCTCTCTCCCTGCCTTTTTTTTTTTTTTTTTGTGGTACACGGGCCTCTCACTGCTGTGGCCTCTCCCGTTGCGGAGCACAGGCTCTGGACGCGCAGGCTCAGCAGCCGTGGCTCACAGGCCTAGCCGCTCCACGGCATGTGGGATCTTCCCGGACCGGGGCACGAACCCGTGTCCCCTGCATCGGCAGGTGGACTCTCAACCACTGCGCCACCAAGGAAGCCCTCTCCCTGCCTTTGATGATCATTTTAAACTCAGTTCACCTCAACAAAATACGGTCATGAGCATTAGGCTAGCTGTCCAGCCACTGAATCTTCCTAGAGAAATTCAGCTTCCTCAGTGGTGGAAGAGATGAAAACCTCAAAAGGCAGTACAGTGTAGCCCAAAGGAAATTACAATCTTATTGATAAATCAACCAGAAATTTTGGTTTTGCTGACAATGTGGCAATTTCTACTCAGAGACTTTAACATCATAACAATTATCACTTCACTATTTCTCTTTCTAAATAGGCAATTTCATGCATAGTATGATAACGTGTACTCTAATATCTTATATTTTTTTATGGTTTTGCTTGAACTAAAAGCTATAACATTTGATTATTTTGACATATTAACTCTTAACTTGGGAAATTATAACCAAGAAGATTCTTATGTAATATCCTATGGGTTTTTCATTCTCATCTTGTTGGAGTCAGTAGAGCGAGAAGTTTAGGGAGATCTATTTTAACAATTGCTCTGAGATGAACAATGTACCTTTGAAAGGCAAAGGAATGGAAGTCAGAACACTAAAAAGAGAAAAATTTTATTTTTCTGAATCAAAAAAGAAACCCTCGCTTTATGTAATTACTGTGCATAGCCCTCCTCCCCCACTTACCTACTGGAGATACATTCCAAGATCTCCAGTGGATGCCTGAGACCTCAGATGGTACCAAACTTTATATTTACTATGTTTTTCCTATACATTCATACCTATGATTAAGTTTAATTTATAAAGTAGGCACAATAAGAGAATATCCTAATTGCCAGCATCACTACTCTTGCACTTTGAGGTCATTATTAAGGAAAATAAGAATTACTTGAACACAATCACTGCTATAGGCAGCAGTAGATCTGATAACCAAGATAGCTACTAAGTGACTTACGGGCGAGTTATGAAGGACAAGGAGATGATTCCCGTCCCAGGTGGGCTGGATTGGGAGGGCTCGAGATGTCATCACGTGATTCATAACAGCATGCAATTTAAAATTGATAAGTTGTTTAGTTCTTAAATTTTGTATTTAATATTTTCTGACCACAGTTGACTGTGGGTAACTGAAATCAGGTTAAGTGAAACCACGAATAAGGAGGGGCGCCTGTAGTGATGAACATGGTGACAAACTCAGTTTTAGGAGTGGTCATGTTAGAATCTAGTTGATATTAAGCATGTCTATATATACTGCCATACCAAAGTCTTTATTTAGTTAGTTATTTGTTTACTTATTATATTTCTACTTTTATTGTAAAAATTATTTTATTTTGATATGTTTTTCAAAAAATTTAGAATTACAAAGAAGTTGCAAAAGAATTCTGATATACCCTTCACCCAGCTTCTCCCTTTTAACATCTTAAAAAACCAAAGAATATGTGTTGAAACCAAGAAATTAATCTTGATTCAGTATTTAAAGTCAAGAACTCAGATTTCACCAGTGTTGTTTTTCCAATAATGTCTTTTTGTGTGTGTGTATGTGTGATCTAGGATTCATTTCAGAATCCCACATTCTATTTAGTTCCCATGTCTCTTCTGTGACAATTACTGTTTTTTCTCATCTTTCATGATCTTGATATTTTTCAGGAGTATCAGCTAATTATTTTTGTAGAATATCCCTCAATCTGGGTTTTTCTGACATTTTATCATGCTTAAATTTAATTTCTGCATTAAATTTAGGTTATGCGGAAGGACACTGAAGAGATGATGTGCCCTACTCAGGACATCACATTCAGTGTCACATGACATTCATATGCAATACTGATGGTGTTACTCTGGATCATTTGCTTAAGAGAGTGTCTGCCAGAATCTTCCTGTAAAGTTACTATCTATTCCTTTGTAATTACTAAATTCTTTGAGAGATACTTTGAGACTCTGCACATATTTCACTCCCCTTAAGTTTTCACCCTTTAATTTTAATACCCATTGGTGAAACTTAACTGCTTCAAAATCACTATGGTATTATAATGGTCATTTTCTATTTTGCTTATTTCTTCTACATGTATTAATTGGAATTCTTCAGTAAAGAACAGCTCTTGCTTTTCCTTTACACCTTCTTTCATCCTGCTTTCCTTCTTTCCTTCCTTTCTCTCTCCCCCCCTTTCCTTCCTTCCTTCTTTCCTCCTTCCTTCCTTCCCTTCTTCACTCATTTCATTAATTTATTACGAATATTGATTTTATTCTTTGGGTTATAATCAATACTATCATTATTTGTTTTGTTGACCTAATTGCTCCAACTTTGGAGCCATCATTTTGTTTGCTTGTTTTTTTGCATTTCCTTACTTTCTGGCACCCCAAGATTCTCCAGGTTTTTCTTGTATTTTATCCTGCTCCAGACCTGGAATCAACCTGTTCTTTAAAGAACTCTGGTTCCTTTTATATTTAGAAATTAATATCCAGATATGAAGTGTGTTTATTGCTACTGGGTCAAAAGTTTCATGATAGAGTTTTAATAAAAACTGTGGTGGCTGAAAATCATTCCTAAAATATCTAGAACTTTTGACAAAATTTCTGACATGTCAAGAGATTCTAATCCAGCACTTTCTCATCTAGTATTAATAGATGCTATACTTTTGGTAGAGGGTTCCATTTTCTAATATCATATTGCACTCAGAGATTCGCAATATATATTGCTGAAGAATTGTGCCAAGACTTCAATGTAATATAATATTGTAAATAATATTGTTTGCCTTTGTTATCTTTTATTGACATCCAAAGTCATGTGGCTTCAAAATACTTTTTTCCCCACAGTATATCTACCAACATCCAGTAGGAGAGTCACTGTCAGCTGAACACCAAATCAGGAAACATCATGTTAACTAAAAATCCTCTCTGTTATCACTAGATAGTGAGTAACAGGATTTCAGTTACCTTGTCTTTTGCTCTCCATGTTAATAACCTAGGCAAGAGATCAAGGCTTATCACCCCTTATGTCACTGAAAACTAACAATGGAATTGTCCATATTATCTTCTAATTTTCTTATGCATTCCTCCACAAACCACAATATAACACACATTCACACACACTTTCTTTTTTCCTTCCTTCCTTCCTCTCTCCCTTCCTTTTTTTTTTCTGGCTTAGATGAAACACATTGCCCTTTTTTCTGACACGCATAATATAATGCTGGCTGAAGAACTGCAGTTTTCCAATATCAGCAAAAACACTATTACTGAAGCCAATCTATTAAAAAGAGTAAGAATGACCTCTTTTATATTCTAATGTGTTCTTGCGCTGGCTATTGTATTCATGTAGCATTGGTTCCTCATTCTCCTCTTGTCACTCTTGCATGTAGAATGGTTTTGCAGGATTCTGGTCTTTTGTGGCTTACTCATGCATGCCTGAGTATTGCCGTTTTACATTTCTCTTCTTTTGTCAAATTAGATTCTTGACTTTGTATCTAAGATAGTGTAGTTACCTATCCAGAAATCAGTGCTTTTCATATTACCTAGTTTATTTATTGAACAAGAGGTTACTGAAGAATAATGATTGTGATATAATTTTATTGCAACATAATCTACTCACTATGAAGTGTGGATCATGTTAAAGCACTATCAGCAAAATTAGGTAATCAAAGCAGCAAAAAACAAACAAAGCAAGCAAACTATCTCTTACAAATGGATCTAGAACTATCATTATGCAAAAAAAACAACAACAAAACCAGAACAAAACTCTTCCATGGTAACAGACCTAGAGTTCATATACTACATTACTTGCAGTAACCAGCACCTACTAAGTACCCACTGTGTTAAGCAATATACTTTATAATGGGATACAATCTTGAAAACAATATAGCTCCAGCCCTCAAAGATTATATTCAAGTGATGAGACTATAATGTAAGCCCAATTTCGACATAGTGTAAATAATATGTTACCAGAAATTTGGGGAGGCACAGGAAAGGATCATTTACTACATAATAATTTAGTTTATTAATATCAGCTATGGCCATAACAAAATACTATAGGTTGGATGGCTTAAACAACAGAAATTTATGTCTCTCAAATCTGGAAGTTCCCGATCAAAGCCCAGCAGGGTTTGGTTTCTGGGGAGAGCTTTCTTCCTAACTCTCAGATAGCTGCCTTCTTGCTGTGTGTTCACATGACCTCTTCTTTCTTTGCATATGGAGATAGAGCTCTCTTATGTCTCTTCTTATAAGAACACTTATTGGATTAGGCCCCCAACCTTATGACTGCATTTCACCTTAGTTACTTCCTTATGAGCCCTATTTCTAAATCAAGTCACAATGGAGTTAAAGCTTCCTTTGGAGGAACATGTTTAGTCCATTACACTCAAAGTTCTTGAAAATTTTATTTTACTTAAGAAAAAAATTAAAAGTAATTATGTATGATATTAAACAAAAAAAACTATAAATAGAGAAGAAAAAAATAACTTTTATTTCTGAAAATATATTCATCACTCATGCTAATAAAAGATTTAACTCATTTAGCAATTATAATTTGTAAAGCACCTTCACTTTTTTGTTTTGTTTTGCTTTGTTTTGTTCTACCAATATGTTGGAGGCTCCTGGGACAATATAACTACATTTAATTTTCAGATGAAAAACAGATAGTGTTATTTGTCTAAAATTATACTGTGTATTGATAGTAAAACTCATAAGAGTTAAATTACAACAAAAGTCTTCTGGCTCCATTCTGTGATATTTCTGTACGACCAAGAAAGCTAAGGTATAGAAAATATTTAAAAAAGAGGGACCTTCAAGATGGCGGAGAAGTAAGATGTGGACATCACCTTCCTCCCTACAAATACATCAAAAATGCATCTACATGTGGAACAAGTCCTACAGAACACCTACTGAACGCTGGGAGAAGACCTCAGACTTCCCAAAAGGCAAGAAAATCCCCACGTACCTGGGTAGGGCAAAAGAAAAAAGAAAAAACAGAGACAAAAGAATAGGGATGGGACCTGCACCTCTGGGAGGGAGCTGTGAAGGAGGAGAAGTTTCCACACACTAGGAAGCCCCTTCACTGGCAGAGATGGGGAGGGGGGGAAAGCTTCGGAACTGCGGAGGAGAGCACAGCAAAAGGGGTGCAGAGGGCAAAGCGGAGAGATTCCCACACAGAGGATCAGTGCCGGCCAGCACTCAACAGCCTGAGAGGCTTGTCTGCTCACCTGCCGGGACAGGTGGGGGCTGGGAGCTGAGGCTCCGGCTTCGGAGGTCAGACCCCAGGGAGAGTACTGGGGGTGGCTGCATGAACACGGCCTGAGGGGGCTAGTGTGCAACAGCTAGCCGGGAGGGAGTCCGGGAAAAGTCTGGACATGCCTAAGAGGCAAGAGACCATTGTTTCGGGCCGTGCAAGGAGAGGTGATTCCTTCCCTGTCTGCGCGCAGAAGGCAGAGCACGGCCTAAACGAGCTCCAGAGATGGGCATGAACCGCGGCTATCAGCTCGGACCCCAGAGAGAGGCATGAAACGCTAACGCTGCTGCTGCAGCCACCAAGAATCCTGTGTGCAAGCACAGGTCACTATCCAAACCCCTCCGTGAGCCTGTGCAGCCCACCACTGCCAGGGTCCCATGATCCAGGGACAAGTTCCCCAGGAGAACACACTGTGCGCCTCAGGCTGTTGCAATGTCATATTGGCCTCTGCTGCCGCAGGCTCGCCCTGCATTCCAATTATAACTACCGTACCACTCCCTCCCCCTGGCCTGAATGATCAAGAACCCCCTAATCAGCCACTGCTTTAACCCCATCCTGGCTGGGTGGGAACAGATGCCTGAGGGCGACCTACACGCAGAGGCAGGGCCAAAACCAAAGCTGAACCCCAGGAGCTCTGCAAACAAAGAAGAGAAAGGGAAATCTCTCCCAGCAGCCTCAGGAGCAGTGGATTAAATCTCCACAATCAATTTGATGTACCTGCACCTGTGGAATACCTGAATAGACAACGAATCATCCCAACACTGAGAGGGTGGACTTTGGGAGAAACTGTAGACTTGGGGTTTGCCATCTGTGACTGATTTGTTTCTGATTTTTATGTTTATCTAAGTTTAGTTTTTAGTGCTTGTTATCATCAGTGGATTTGTTTCTTGGTTTGGTTGCTCTCTCTTTTTTTTTATTATTATAATTTTTTTATTGTTTTATTTTAATACTTAAAAAACCTTATTATTCATTTTTTATTTATTTTCTTTCTTTTTTTCTCTCTTTTCTTCTGAGCCGTGTGGCTGACAGGGTCTTGGTGCTCCAGCCTGGGGTCAGGCCTAAGCCTCTGAGGTGGGAGAGCCGAGTTCAAGACACTAGACCAAAGACCTCCTGGCCCCACATAATATCAATTGGCGAGAGCTCCCCCAGAGATCTCCGTCTCAACGCTAAGACCCAGCTCCACCCAATGGCCAGCAAGTTCCAGTGCTAGACGTGCCATAACAAACAGCTAGCAAGACAGGAACACAACTCCACCCATTAGCAGAGAGGTTGCTGAAAATCATACTAAGTTCACAGACACCTCAAAACACACCACCAGACGCGGACCTGCCCAACAGAAAGACAAGATCCAGCCTCATCTACCGGAACACAGGCATCAGTCCCCTCCACCAGAAAGCCTATACAAGCCATTGCACCACTCACCCACTGGGGAGAGACACCATAAACAACAGGACCTATGAACCTGCAGCCTGTGAAAAGGAGACCCAAACACAGTAAGTTAAACAAAATGAGAAGATGGAGAAATATGCAGCACATGAAGGAGCAAGGTAAAAAGCCACCAGACCAAACAAATGAAGAGGAAATAGGCAGTCTACCTGAAAAGGAATTCAGAGTAATGACCATAAAGATGATCCATAATCTTGGAAATAAAATGGAGAAAATACAAGAAACATTGAACAAGGACCTAGAAGAACTAAAGAGCAAACAAACAATGTTGAACAACAGAATAAATGAAATTAAAAATTCTCTAGAGGGAATCAGTAGCAGAATAACAGAGGCAGAAGAATGCATAAGTGACCTGGAAGATAAAACAGTGGAAATAACTGCCCCAGAGCAGAATAAAGAAAAAAGAATGAAAAGAATTGAAGACGATCTCAGAGACCTCTGCAACAATACTAAATGCACCAACATTTGAATTATAGGGGTCCCAGGAGACAAGAGAAAAAAAAGAGTCTGAGAAAATATTTGCAGAAGTTATAGTTGAAATCTTCCCTAACATGGGAAAGGAAACAGTCAATCAGGTCCAGGAAGTGCAGAGAGTCCCATACAGGATAAATCCAAGGAGAAACACACCAAGACACATATTAATCAAACTATCAAAAATTAAATACAGGGCTTCCCTGGTGGCACAGTGGTTGAGAGTCCGCATGCCGATGCAGGGGACATGGGTTTGTGCCCTGGTCCGGGAGGATCCCACATGCCGCAGAGCAGCCGGGCCTGTGAGCCATGGCCGCCGAGCCTGCGCGTCCAGAGCCTGTGCTCTGCAATGGGACAGGCCACAACAGTGAGAGGCCCGCGTACCGCAAAAAAAAAAAAAAAAAAAAATTAAATACAAAGAAAAAATATTAAAAGTAGCAAGGGAAAAACAACAGATAACATACAAGCGAATCCCCATAAGGTTAACAGCTGAACTTTCAGCAGAAACTCTGCAAGCCTGATGGGAGTGGCAGGACATATTTAAAGTGATGAAAGGGAAAAGTCTACAACCAAGATGACTCTACCCAGCAAGGATCTCATTCAGATTCGATAGAGAAATTAAAACCTTTACAGACAATCAAAAGTTAAGAGAATTCCACACCACCAAAACAGCTTTACAACAAATGCTAAAGGAACTTCTCTAGGCAGGAAACACAAGAGAAGGAAAAGACCTACAAAAACAAACCTGAAACAATTAAGAAAATGGTAATAGGAAAATATATATCAATAATTACCTTAAATGTAAATGGATTAAATGCTCCAACCAAAAGACACAGACTGGCTGAATGGATACAAAAAGAAGACCCATATATACGCTGTCTACAAGAGACGCACTTCAGACCTACGGACACATACAGACTGAAAGTGAGGGGATGGAAAAAGATATTCCATGCTAACGGAAATCAAAAGAAAGCTGGAGCAGCAATTCTCATCTCATATCAGACAAAATAGACTTTAAAATAAAGACTACTACAAGAGACAATGAAGCACACTACATAATGATCAAGCGATCAATCCAATAAAAAGATATAACAGTTGTAAATATTTATGCACCCAACATAGGAGCACCTCAATACATAAGGCAAATGCTAACAGCCATAAGTGGGGAAATCGACAGTAACACAATCATAGTAGGGGACTTTAACACCCTAATTTCACCAATGGACAGAGTATCCAAAACGAAAATAAATGAGGAAACACAGGCTTTAAATGACACATTAAACAAAATGGACTTAATTCATATTTATAAGACATTCCATCCAAAAACAACAGAATACACTTTCTTCTCAAGTACTCATGGAACATTCTCCAAGATAGATCATATATTGGGTCACAAATCAAGCCTTGGTAAATTTAAGAAAATTGAAATCGTATCAAGTATCTTTTCTGACCATAACGCTATGAGACTAGATATCAATTACAGGCATATCAAGTATCTTTTCTGACCATAACGCTATGAGACTAGGTTTCAATTACAGGAAAAAAACTGTAAAAAATACAAACACATGGAGGCTAAACAACACACTACTAAATAGCCAAGAGACCACTGAAGAAATCAAAGAGAAAATCAAAAAATACCTAAAAACAAATGACAATGAAAACATGATGACCCAAAACCTATGGGATGCAGCAAAAGCCGTTCTAAGAGAGTAGTTTATAGCAATACAATCCTACCTCAAGAAACAAGAAACATCTCAAATAAACAACTTTACCTTACACCTAAAGCAATTAGAGAAAGAAGAACAAAAAAAACCCCAAAGTTAGCTGAAGGAAAGAAATCATAAAGATCAGATCAGAAATAAATGAAAAGGAAATGAAGGAAACAATAGCAAAAATCATTAAAACTAAAAGCTGGTTCTTTGAGAAGATAAACAAAATCGATCAACCTTTAGCCAGACTCATCCAGAAAGAAAGGGAGAAGACTCAAATCAACAGAATTAGAAATGAAAAGGAGAAGTAACAACTGACACTGCAGAAATACAAAGGACCATGAGAGACTACTACAAGAAAATGGACAACCTGGAAGAAATGGACAAGTTCTTAGAAAAGCACAACCTTCCGAGACTGAACCAGGAAGAAACAGAAAATATAAACAGACCAATAACAAGCACTGAAATTGAAACTGTGATTAAAAATCTTCCAACATACAATGGAAAAAAGACAGCTTCTTCAATAAGCTGTGGTGCTGGGAAAACTGGACAGCTACATGTAAAAGAATGAAATTAGAACACTCCCTAACACCATACACAAAAATAAACTCAAAATGGATTAAAGACCTAGATGTCAGGCCAGACACTATAAAACTCTTAGAGGAAAACACAGGCAGAACACTTTATGACATAAATCACAGCAAGATCCTTTTTGACCCACCTCCTAGAGAAATGGAAATAAAAACAAAAGTAAACAAATGGGACCTAATGAAACTTCAAAGCTTTTGCACAGCAAAGGAAACCATAAACAAGATGAAAAGACAACCCTCAGAATGGGAGAAAATATTTGCAAACAAAGCAAATGACAAAGGATTAATCCCCAAAATATACAAGTAGCTCATGCAGCTCAATATCAAAAAAACAAACAACTCAATCCAAAAATGGGCTGAATTCTAAAAAGACATTTCTCCAAAGAAGGTATACAGTTTGCCAACAAACACATGAAGGGATGCTCAACATCACTAATCATTAGAGAAATGCCAATCAAAACTACAATGAGGGCTTCCCTGGTGGTGCAGTGGTTGAGAGTCCGCCTGCCGATGGAGGGGACACGGGTTCGTGCCCTGGTCCAGGAAGATCCCACATGCCGCGGAGCGGCTGGGCCCATGAGCCATGGCCGCTGAGCCTGCGCGTCCGGAGCCTGTGCTCCGCAACGGAAGAGGCCACGGCAGTGAGAAGCCCGCGTACTGCAAAAACAAACAAACAAACAAACAAACAAACAAAAAACTACAATGATATATCATCTCACACTGGTCAGAATGGCCATCATCAAAAAGTCTACAAACAATAAATGCTGGAGAGGGTGTGGAGAAAAGGGAATCCTCTTGCACTGCTCGTAGGAATGTAAATTGATAGAGCCACTATGGAGAACAGTATGGAGGTTCCTTAAAAAACTAAAACTAGAACTATCATATGACCCAGCAATCCCACTACTGGGCATATACCCTGAGAAAACCATAATTCAAAAAGAACCATGTACCACAATGTTCATTGCAGCACTATTTACAATAGCCAGGACATGGGAGCAACCTAAGTGTCCATCAACAGATGAATGGATAAAGAAGAAGCAGTACATATATACAATGAATATTACTCAGCCATAAAAAGAAACGAAATTCGTTATTTGTAGTGAGGTGGATGGACCTAGTGTCTGTCATACAGAGTGAAGTAAGTCAGAAAGAGAAAAACAAATACTGTATGCTAACACATATATATGGAATCTAAAAGAAACAACAAAAACAACAAAAATAAAACCTAGGGGAAGGACAGGAATAAAGATGCAGAAGGAAGGAACCTAGGGGAAGGACAGGAATAAAGATGCAGACATAGAGAATGGACTTGAGGCCACGGGGAGGGGAAGTGTAAGCTGGGACGAAGTGAGAGAGTAGCATTGACATATATACACTACCAAATGTAAAATAGATAGCTAGTGGGAAGCAGCTGCATAGCACAGGGAGATCAGCTCAGTGCTTTGTGACCACCCAGCAGGGTGGGATAGGCAGGTTGGGAGGGATACGCTAGAGGGAGGGGATATGGGGATATATGTATACACATAGCTGATTCACTTTGTTATACAGCTGAAACTAACACAACATTGTAAAGCAATTATACTCCAATATAAATTTTAAAAATATTTAAAATAGAAATAACACAAAATACATTTATATTTTTTCTCGATGGTGCAATGCCTTCTCTCAAAAAATAATTGCCCTTTACAAAGACTGTTACCATTAGATAGATGGCCAAAATGCATTCTGGGAAATATACAAATGGAAATAAGGACAAGTCAGGAATAGGTAGGACTTCAAAAGCATGTGGCTATCAAAGGCTTGATTCAGTTTGTTACAGGTGGTCAACATAGCCCAGTTCAGTGGATGTAGCACAGTAGGTGAAAAGGGAAGAGTACTCAAGGTCAATGTCAAATTTCTGGATCTAATCAGGTTGGGACAGGACCTTAGCAGAATATCGAAGACAGGTGGTTCAGGCTCAAGGCGAGAGAATAGTAAGTGAAGACAGGTGGTCCACGCTCAAGGAGAGAGAAAAGCAAGTGTGAGGCAGGATACTAGGATCTAGACCAAGTAATTTTCCGAGCATAGGCAGCCTACTATTAGGAAAAACTAAAAATCAGTCCACTTGTACTAAAAGGATAAAACAATGTGGATGGAAAATGCAGTTCAGGGGATACACAGATGACCAGAGATCTCAGTCGGTACCTGAGCCTGGCCTTCTTCTTTCCTCACACTGTACTGCATTTGTATGTGACCTTATTCTCATTCATGAATTTAAATAAATAATATCTACATACCAGAAATATTTATTACTCCACATTAGCCTTTACTAGCTACACGCCCTATGCCCAACTACCTCTTTGATATCTCCCCTAGAGTATTCCACAGGCATCCTAAACTTAACACCCCAAACAGAACTCTTCACCTTCCCTTTCTTTTCTCAACCAGATCCTTTGCTCAGTAAGTGACCACTTCATCAAATAGTTGCCCCAATAATAATAATTACAGGTAAAATTATTGGGCATTTAATGCTTTTGAGGTGTTATTTTAAGTGTTTAATGTTCATCAACTGTTAGAACTGACCAGAAACCCCCATAATCCTATATTTATAATCCTATAAATAGGAATAGGAACAGTGTTTCCACGCATTAATTCCTTTGTAATTTCTCTGGAAATGTAAGTGTTTTTCCAAATCCTATATCCCTAGAAAAACCAGGCAAGAAATCAGGAAACTGTTATAATATTTTAATAATCCTGTAAGAATTAAAACCTAACAAGAAACATAGAATAGTGCAGGGTAATCCACTAGTGTCACAGAGAAAAGAAGAACTGGGTGCACTGTCACTCAGTGTTGAAGCCTAAGGCTGGACATTTCTAGGAAAAAGGTCTGGTCACAATCTAACCACTCAGTCTTGCTTATAGCCATCATTGCTGTGTTATAAGTATGTCTTCATGAACCTGTCTGCTGTTAATGGTAAGTCAATCTTATAAAAAAATTAATAAGTCTCCAGGCACTGTACATTTTCTACAAATTGTATTGTATTAGTAAGAAATAAGTTTTAGAAGCAAAGTAAGTCCTAAATTTTATAATTTTGAAATGTTATTCTGTGTAGCGCTATTTGCCTTGCTACAAGGACCATGTTATTTTAATATTATCTATGATTATTCACTGGTGATTTTCTGTGTGAATATTTGCTTTAGCCTATAGTTATTTGTAAATACCTTAACAGAAGAGATTCAAGGAGAAGCAGATGTGGATATTGTTGGACAGTACTCTGATATGAAATCAAAACAGATTTAAAATCTGAGTTAACAAAATCAATATTGATTTTAACAGTAAATCAAAATCAGATCAAGCAGAAAAATATATTCATAGTTAAAAAATAAAATGAATTTATATGTAGCATTATGTACCCTAACACTCAATGTGAAGATAATCGTAGTGCTTGCATGGTCTAAGAATTACAACATTTAAATATTAATATTAAATAATTTAAATATTAAATAATATTAAATATTTATTTATCACTGTTTAACTTTTAAAATTATTATTATTTGGCATTTTGTTTTAATAACTCCTTCTTTTATGAAATATATATATCGGACAGAGATCAACTTGGATGTTATTGGAATATATAATGTCTCAATATATTGGTTTATTTTAGTAATTATGTTTTTGTTTTTGTTCTTTTTTTTGGCCACGGCACACGGCTTGAGGGATCTCAGTTCCCCGATCAGGGATTGAACCCTGGCCATGGCAGTGAAAGCCCAGAATCCTAACCACTAGGACACCAGGGAACTCCCCTCTTTAAAAACTCTGAAATTCCTGCATGTTAACATCTTAAAAGGATTTGAAAACACTACCTGTTCTCATGTTAAACAATTGTGGAATTGGCATTGTTTCCCATACATGTGCTAAACAATATTGATAAAAAAACAGCAAAAACTAGCTGATTGTCCCTGAAATATAAGACTGTGAATTAACTCTCATAGTTCACCCCTCAAGAGCAACGTAAAGAATTACTCCACATTGCTATGCCCATCAATCGAAAGCCACTGTCATACTCTGCCCAATCCCAACCGCTCTAGCGACTTGCAAGGTCCACCTTAAAATCACTCAATTCATGCCCTAAAATGATATAAATATCTTCCCCAGTCATGCTTCTTTTGAGGAGATACTAAGACTCTGTCAAGGTGATCTCCATTTAGTAAATCTACTAAACTAAGTTTTACTAGATCAAAATATTTTTTTCTGCTGGTCTTTGGGAGATCAACAGTTGACTACTATATATTTGTTTAGACATTAAGAAAGAAATAGCATTTTCCTCATTCTATAGATGAATATATCGAGGTCTAGAGAGGTTAAATAACTTCCTCCTGTCTCACAGGTAGTAAGTGGAAGGTCCAGAATCCTGTAACATTTCCTTCTCCCTACCACAATCTTTTTCTCAAACTATAACTCAATTTCACCCATTTGTTTCTGTAACTCTTTGATTCACATTATTGTCATCTTATACTTGAACTAGTGCAATTGTCTATGACCCGATCTTACTTCAGATTTGTCCCTTTTGAAATCATTCTCCAGACAACAGCCAGAATGTCAGAATAATCTTTGAATTTGCAAATTAGATCATGGCCTCCACTACCTAAAACCCTTTTAGTGGTGTCCTACTGAATATACAAATAAAAAGAAAAAAAATAGCAATTTAAAATCTAAATTCTTAGCAAGGTGCCCAAACCCTGCTTTAGCTGACATCTGTTACTTCTCCAGGCTTATACCTTACTAATCTTTCATAATCTTCTTTGCTTCCAACATAGTGCCTTTCTTCCATTTCCTCAAATATACGGCTGCTCTTTCTTATTCCAGGGTTTTGTACGAGATGGTTCTTCTGCTCAGAATCCCCTTACCTCCCACACTCTTTTAAGTAACTCATATCTCATCCCTTTAGGTATCTGCTTAAAGAATTCCATAGAAATTATTCCCACTCCCTCACCAATCTAAATCAGGGATCCTTGTTATATGCCCATCAAAACCTACACCTTTTCTTTATAACATGTATTACAACTCGTAATTCTATCTTTATTTTAGTGACTATTTCACCCATAAATTTCCTCCATAATACTATCAACTCCACTAAGTCTGGTGCTAAGATTTTTCCTCATCGCTTTATTTTCAGTATCTAATATAATACTGGTACCTAAAAGAAGTGCAGTCACTGCTATTTAAAGTGATATAATGAATGAATGGAAAATTATAACACACAAGAAACAGATTCCAGGTATACAAAAATGCTGCCTTCATTTTTAAAGGTTGAAGGTTAAGGCTGCAACTCCTGAGTGGAAATTCAGTGCTTGTGTCAGTCAACTTTGGTTGGGCTAGATAATCATATAGGGATCTTGGGGGGAAAAAATCCATTTGTCCAGGTACTACCCAAAGAGATGCATTATTTTGGAGAGAGGCCCGGGCATCAAGACTTTTAAAAAACTTCCTAGTTAAGTCTAATGTGTAGTTAAGATTGAGAAGCACAGGAAGGAGCTGGGAAAACTAGATATTCTCCAGAATCATGAATATTGGTTATGACAGAATAGCATGTTGCATCTTGAAAGGTCTTAGTACTAATCAAGAGAACATTTAAAATATAAGGGCAAGTTAGACATACAGATGGCCAATAGGCACATGAAAAGATGTTCATCATTGTTAATTCTTAGAGAAATGCAAACCAAAACTACAGTGAGGTACCACCTCACACTGGTCAGAATGGTCATCATTAAAAGTCTACAAATGACAAATGCTGGAGAGGGGATGGAGAAAAGGGAACCCTCCTACACTGTTGGTGGGAATCTAAATTGGTGCAGTCATTATAGAGAACAGTATGAATATTCCTCAAAAAATTAAAAATAGAGTTGCTATATGATCCTGACATCCCAATCCTGGGCATATATCTGGACAAAACTATAATTCAAAAAGATACATGCACCTCTATGTTCATAGCAGCACTATTTGCAATAGCCAAGACATGGAAACAACCTAAACCTCCATCGACAGATGATCGGATAAAGATGATGTGTGTGTGTACACACACACACACACACACACACACACACACATATATATATACAATGGAATACTACTCAGCAATAAAAAAGAATGAAACTGCCATTTGCAGCAACACAGATGGTCCTACAGATTATCATACTAAGTGAAGTAAGTCAGAAAGAGAAAGACAAATACCATATGACATCACTTATGTGTGGAATATAAAAAATATGACACAAATAAACTTATCTATGGAACAAAAACAGACTCACAGATATAGAGAACAGACTTGTGGTTGCCAAGGGGGAAGGGGTTTGGGGGAGGGATGGAGTGGGAGTTTGGGATTAGCAGATGCAAACTATTATATATAGAATGGATAAACAACAAGGTCCTACTGTATAGCACAGGGAACTATACTCAGTATCCCGTAATAAGCCATAATGCAAAAGGATATGGAAAAGAATGTATGTATGTTTAACTGAATCACTTTGCTGTACAGCAGAAATTGACATTGTAAATCAACTATACTTCAATAATAAAAAACAATAAAATATAAGGGCAAGTTATATGTAAACTACATTTCACTTGGAATCTCTAGTCCTCATTACATGGTTACCAAATTGGCTCAAACCCCCAGTTTCATGGCTTATTAAATCCAGAGCTTGACTATCATTATTGTACATCTGCGACCTTCCTCCGATGCCTCATCTTCCTACACTTTCGTCCATGCCTATCGTTTAAATTTTGTTCCACAAGATGTAGTATAAGTTTTTTGCTTTCACCAGATACAATACAAATAAGAAAAAAAGCAACAAAAAACCCCCAAAATATCCAAGCCAGGCATTTTATAAGTTTAACTTATCTGATGATTTTGAGTGTCACAAAACTATGAAGTTATGCACTGCCAACATTTCATCCCTGAAACAATTCTTCCTCCTTTACTCCTGACAATTGATACCTCCGGCCAAAAGCAGTTCCATGAGAGCCTACATCAAATCTTTATGCCAACTTCCATATTATTCTGTTATTACTGCTAAAATTCTAGTATGTATAATTTTTTCTCTGCCATCCCTGTTAGGAATTTGATCTTCAGTCGTCAAGTCATTACTGAGTAATCCCAGCCCTCTCAGCATGTTTCTGGTTAAAACTACCCTGTTAGATCTCATTCCCTTATAGAAGCTGAAGCACCTCCCTTTCTACTTCCTACCAAAGTTGCTTGACTAACAGCCACAGTTTGGAGCCAGATGGTGGAAAGAGAGTGGCCTTAGCCCTCTGTTTTCCCTTAAGAGTTATGCTGTTCTCATAGCAGCCAATTGTTCTCACTGGCCTCATTTTTTGGCATATGGTGGTATACTACCTTGCTTTTTGAATTCCTATGAAAGTGTCTTGAGTCTTTATATTTAAACATAAAACTTTTCTTTCTCCTATTAATGTTAACTCATCTTCATGTGCACAACAGTCCACAAAATAAAAACAGTTGTCTCTCAACCTCTTCTTTTTCCCATTCCAAAGTTGCCTTAATTTATAGAGCATAAAGTTTGGTCTTAATATGTTCATGGCAAATGTCTTCTATGGCTCCTCTGGGTTTGACAGTCTCTCTACAGCTGCTGTTGGGAACTGGAGAATCTGCGTTGCCTTGCACCCAGAGCTGCCACCATGTGTTCTCTTTCAGAGCCCAATATGATATGAGGCTGGCAAAAATCATTCTTTGTATAATTTGGTGATACACAGTAGATTGGTATACTTATGTGGAATTATTTGCTGGAACTGTAGTCCAGTCTTAGAAGAGGACTACAATATAAAGAGAACAAAGTTTAAAATTCAAGCTAATTTTTACTTTTTTTTTCACTACATAAGAGAAGACATTTCAAGGCCTGAGTTTGCACTAGAGACTTTGTCCATAGTTTCCTTGCCTCTTTCCTGCCTTCAAGAGTGTGCATTTACTCATATCTAGTTTACATGTAAATCTCTAGTTGAAATTATTGCAGAAGGAAACAATGCACAAGTTGAAGGCTAAGTTGAAAAAGGAAAGGATGACTTTGGTAAGTGATCTATAGCAGAGAGACAAAAATGAAATTTGAATTTAAACTTTATTATGGATATGTCACAGAAGAGGTGATATATATGCTTAAGTGGTTGGTGATCAAATTCTATGCTCTGGTCTTAAGGTGATGGTGGCAAGAAGGCAGCTGACAGCTGGGGAAAGAATGTTTTAGTGAATATGATCAAGGGAAAATAGACCCTGCTCAGACCAGTACTGATACAAGGCCTCCAAAAGACATCCATTCAGTCCAGAGGAAATATCTTTGCCAAAGATATCAAGCCCTTCTTGTAAGAAGTTTACAAGTATTTAGGCAAAACTACTAGAATGTCACCCCTATTGTCAAGAGGTTTATATGTTTATATAGGTTTATAAAAACAGATGGCCTTAAATTTCTGCAGTTAACAGAAAACAAAATAATTACACAAAGAACATGGGAAAAGTATTATGAATTAAAAGGTATATAGTGAAAAAAAAAAAAGGTAGATAAGTAGGGCTCTTATGCAGGGATTGCACAGACTGGAAATAGGTTATAAGTTAGGTAATAAGTGACAAAAGCAGAGTTTCTCTGATCTCAGCAAGATGTTAGTGTGACTAATTTAATCTTTTCAGATTGACCTCTGTTGCCATAACCTAAATGGTTATGCTGTGATCCATTTTGGTCAGTTAAATGAGAAAGCCAAAGTCATCCCATCAACTGTGTCAAGATGGAGAAACATAATTAGATAAGGTTTATTATAAATATACTTGGAGAGAAATTTGAAAACAAGAAAATATTTTGGGCACAGAGGCTGTAATTTGCATAAATCAACAAAAGAAGGTACAGTGGATCACCTTTGGAGTATTTATTCTACTCAGGGTGATTCTCATTTGACCTCAGATACCAAATGGGGGAACCCCAAATCATGTTTGTATTTTTTGAGCACTTGATCACATTAATTAGGCCAAGAGTTGGAAATCTGAGTAAAACAAGAAAATTGGTGTTCATTTTCAAGAAAACTGAACTTAGTACTAAAAATATCTGTCCCTTTATGTTGTTTCTTTAGTGACGTAAAAACGTGGTACCGTTGCATGACCATCTTCTGCTTGTCAGGTGGGCTGAATAGCAGAAAAAGTTCACCGATAAAGAGTGAGCCAGAATCACAGAAAGCAGTGGAGATGAGAGATTAGTACTAATCCAAGTGCCTGACACCTATGCATTTTGAGGATTCATTCTTCTGGTAACCGACCGCTTTCCTTCGTTTCCTGAAGAACAACTAAGTTTACTTCTTGCAACAAAAAGTCCTAACATAGATGAAGCAAATGAATTAGATGCTTAAAGGGGGTAGGCCAGGAATAAGTAGAAAAAAGTGCATAATACATTCCAAGCTATATTTATTTCTCATTTACTTGCAAAATGACTCTTTCTTAAAATGCCACAGCAGTGTGGTTCTACCTTTATAACTATATTGGATATACGAAAATACTGGATTGAGGAAATCAAAGCTCTCTCTCACTATATATAGATAGATATGGCAAAGACACATTTTACTTAGCATTTCAGCCTCCGTAGTGTGATACAATTAGACTTTGCAAACAACCGCAAATAAATGATTTGGCAAGGAATACACATTCTCATGTGTTTGACGATTAGCCTCAGAATCAGCTCTGGCTCCCGTCCTCCTCATCTACTGCTCTATTAGTATGATCACTGTATGGAGTTTCTGAAGACTAAAACCTTTTGATTGTTTCTCTTTGCAGCAGATTACCTCTTGCTGTACTTTTAGTACTCTCTCTTGCTTGCACCAACAAACAGTGTGCAGAACATCAAATAGATGGTTTACAGGCACTCAGTGATGAACAAACTCTCTAATCAGGATGAAGAGTAAAAATTTCACAGAAGTCATAGGAAAAGCTTCGGCTATGGAATTTAACAGACTTGGATTCGATGTTTACCAGCAATGTGACACTGTGGGAGTTTATGTAACCTTTCTGATCCTCAGCTTTCCCATCTGTAAGTGGGGATAATAATGTTCATATGATAGGGCTGTTAGGATTATAATGAGTTGGCATGTGTTAAGTATAGGACAGGAACTCTGTCACATCAGACACAAGTACAATGAATACTATTATTGCTCGTTAGAGGGAAATCCCCTAAACCCTGATTCTGAACTTAGCCACGTGATTGATGAGTCAAATCCACTTGTATTCCTTATGTATGCAGAAGCTTTCAAATGTTATTTCCAGCTACAGAGCTCCACTCAGGTAATAACTCAGCTAAAGAGACTTTTTTCTCTTGAATGAATTATGCTTCTGCTGTGCTAAATTTTCTCAAGGCAGTCAACCATAAAAATTATATTATGTATTTCTCTTGTGTAACTTGTGTGAAAGTAGAGTTTGTCAAAACTGGCTGCTCAGCATTTAATGAGACCCTCCACTGCATTTGATCCAGAGGTCAAGCTGTATGTAAAAGAGGGTAAACAGGAAGGTCGCAGAGGGAAGTTAAAAGTAACAAAATAAGGCAATAAATAATAAGGGGAGACTTTTTAAAAATTTAAAATGAAGAAATTAGTGGAGAAAGTCAACAAATTGTCACCACCGTATTTTATAAATGAAAGGTGAATTTGCTTTTGCGTGCCAAGACCTAAAATTAGGGAACTTCATTTTCATTGAAGACCTTAATACTCACTGGTGAAATATGAAGCAGATGTCTCCCTGACCTCTACCTAATTGAACAGCAATGTCAGAGGGAGGTGAGTCATCAATCTCCAGGTTGTCTTAGAGAAGGTCCTGAGGATTTTCAAGAAATGATTCCATTATACATAGACTGTGAAAGAAGATTATAAAAATTGGGAAAAAATACTATAGCATCCCTGCCTTTTATAAATCTAGATTTAGAGCCTATGGGTTTCACTATTGAAAACAGAAGGAAGTTATGCTCCTTGTCACTAATCTATTGCAATGTTAAATGTTATATCCTAACATTTATTAAAAGGTAATTCAAGATTCTGAGCACATTTTATTTTCCAGCCACCTTGCTTTGGGGGCCAAATGCTTATCCACAGTCCCTCCAATGCTTGCTCTGAGATAGAGCTGTGATGCATACCAGAATGTTTCTGAGTGGGTTGCTGCCTCCTGCAATCACTGTAACTCGTAAATACGAGTAGCACAGAACATGCTGCACTGCACTGGGATGACCATCTGCTTGTCTACCTCACCTACAATGAGAAATTATGCCTCTCAGTGCTTGTTGTGTCCTGAGCACCCAGAACCATCTTCAGTCCTACTCTTTAGCACATTAACCAACCATCACCCACCTGGGTTGTTGCAACAGACTCCCGAAGCGTTGTCTCACCCTCTGCACACCAATCTTTATAATCAGCAATAAATGGTGTCACTTTTTTGCACACATTTCTCTAATGGTTACCTGTTGTTTGGAGAAAATAAAATTAAACCTTGCACTGAACATTCATATAAGTTTGTTAATAAGAATAATAAGAATGTTCAGAGAAAACAAAATCAAATCTTGCACTGAACATTCATATAAGTTTGTTAATAAGAATGATATTATATTCCAATTTTTGCGTTTCTTTTAACTACATTCCAGTAATGTGAGGCCTATACCCCTCACTGTGAGTATCTCTCACAGTTTTGGAGCACATACTGGTTTGTTGAATAACTAATAGCACAATAGTAGATCAATGACAATGTAAAATCCATGGGATAGCTTGGGACTATAGCCCTGAAGCAGTGTTCTTCAGCATGGCCAAAGAATCACCATGTCCACCTTACTTGTTAAAACCAAGTTCCTAATCCCCAGCTCATAATCAAGCCCAAAATAAAGGTCTCTGTGATGTACCATGATATTGCCAACTTTAACATGCTCCATGGTGACGTTCATGCTCCATTCAGTCTGAGAACCACAGCCTCATGCCATAAGATAAATATTCAGTGTGAGAGGCAGGTTGCAGGAGTGGAAGCCTATGATGTTGAACTTCAGTAGCACCTAAAGTCCCTACATGTAGTATTCTGAAGGCTAGTAAGAAACATTGAAATGCTTTATGAAACCTTTGTCCCAGTTATATATGATCTGTGTACTGAGTGGCATTGTAAAATTCATTTCTTACTTTGGGTTGTAGTAAAAAATACTTGAAATCCCTTGCTCTAGTGAAATAAGAAAGATAAAACAATATAATAGTAATATCTGCATACAGGTATTTATTTATAACAACCTGATTTTAATATCTATATGCAGATATTTATGCATGCTTCTGAAAAGGGTGAACACAGAAAAATTCAGATGGGTCAATACGCAGCTACATCTCTTTTGCACTAAGTCAAGACCTGGGGAGTCGTACACATGCTCCCAATGCTGAATCACATGAAGTTGTGGACCAAGGTCATGTCCCACATAAATTAGATCTCTCAGTGTGTACTATTTCCCAACTGCTAAATCTTTAGCTTCAACAAATCAAGGTGGAGTAGTAGGGTGACCAACCTCATTTTCCCAGGATTTCCCCTATTACAGCACTGAAATTCTTGTGTCCTGGAAACCTCCTTAGTTCTAAGTTCTTAGTTCTAAGGCAAACCAGGATGGTTGATCCCCTTATGTGTTGTGCAGCATATTTTCTAAGCTACTTATCTTTTATTCAAACAAATTTTTACTTAAAATTACAACATAAGTCAGTTGCACACAAAGTTGCTTTGCTCTAAATGAGAGATGCTAAAGCTTTGCCCAATCAACCCAACCTCATCATTTCTAGCTCTTTCCAAGGACTCTATGAGGCCTTGTGATTGCATCATAGCCTTCCTGCCTTGCTTACCTTATTCATTAGATTTCATTGAATATGATAATTTCTCTGATCTTTGATTTCCTCAGCTGGAGTATGGAAATAATATTTTTTGTAGGTTGGTCATTATATCCAAATTTCTCCCACTTCGGGCCAATTTGATTTCCAGACTTCTTATACAACAGTATGCATCACAGACTGAAATTCCTTTAGTGCTTTTCTATGGAAAGAAATTACAAAGGACAATCACACCTGCTGAGTCACTTGCCTTGCATGGACAGATTTATACAATAGTATTTAAAGACTGAAATTTAAGTAGCAAATGTAATAGAATTAAAATGTCAAAAACAATCGTAGTAGATGCCTGAATTTTAATGTGTGGATGCTGCAAAGTCACCAACAGAAAGATCAGCGATCTCTGTATCATACAATTATGGAAATTAAAGATTATTGGCCAAGCAAACTTTGGGGCAAATCATAGACTAGTAAAGTGCCCTATATCACTCATAAGGTTGAGCATTCGTGGTTCTGGTGTTGATATGTGTTTGTTACGCCTCAGGGTTGGGCTCCCATGGGGCAAATTGTCATTTTACTTCTACTACTCCTTCAAAAATGAATCTATTTTTAGTTGGTATCACAAACTTACACTTTGAAATATCATTGGAAATAAAGATTTAGCAATAAGTTTAAATGCAAGAAAAATTCCAGGGACTTCCCTGGCGGTCCAGTGGTTAAGAATCCACCCCCAATGCAGGGGACGCAAGTTCGATCCCTGGTTGGGGAACTAAGATTCCACATGCTGCAGGGCAACTAAGTCTGCCCGCCACAACTACTGAGCCCGTGCGTGCTACAGCCTGCGTGCCACAACTAGAGAGAAGCCTGCAGACCGCAGTGAAGAGCCCGAGTGCTACAACTAAGACCCGACGCAGCCAAATACATAAATAAATATTAAAAGAAAGAGAGAAAAATTCCAAATTCTTAGTGATCACAAGTTTAAAAAAAATTCTTAAATTAACTGTAATGGTCATAATTCCAGAGTATACACCATTAGCTTTCCATAAATAAATATCATTTTATTAACCTCAATGTTGTATATAAGTCCATATCAAGCTTATGTTCTCCCCAAATTCTTTTTACACACATGAAGATTTGTTTTAGATTAACGTGTTTTAAAACAATCTTCTCAGAAATCTATAATACAGAAGGGTGGTTTGTCTTGACTCTTCAAGGTGGAATGTGAGAATTGTGAGGAAAATATTCACCATGGGATTAGAAACCATTTCAATCACCCTCTTCTCAGGAACATCTGGCTGAAGCTCAGACACTTTAGGCTTACTTTTAAAATGGGAATTGATTCCTGGAGAGAAACCAACTCCATCCACAATAAAATCCAGTGCTTTGTGGATGAATTCAATTAGTCTCCTTGAATACAAGGAGAAAAAGATAAACTCGTGGTTATGTATAAGGTCCTACAGTCTCATAGTTTTGCCTACTGCAATCAAATGGTTTAATAGCCTTCCCAATTAAATAAACTGTCAGCTGCAGGAACATGCTAGAGCTTGTTTAAAACCGTTCCCAGTGATGTAATCTTGGATCAGATAAATGTTACTTACGGGTGTTCTAGTTGTGTGGCACTTGTAATTCATGCATGCCTATGTATCATCTTTCAACTCTATTCTCAATGTTTAATCTGAAAATGACTTTCTGCAGCTCTCCAGTATTCCATCAGGATCTGGACAAAGAACCGTTAATCTGTGTCAATTTGCAGACAGTCACCTGTGTTACTTTGCTCCCTGCTTTCTCTCTCTGCTAATAGTTGCTTAGACAGTGAGTCCTACAGTAATGAGATTTTCCTAGACAACCTGTCTTGCTGGCAAGTCTCAACGGGTGAGGGGTAGGGAGGAGAGTACAATATTTTGGGTCTTCAGTGTAGGTCACCCTGATGAATTTCAAAAAGTGATCTCACAAAAGCAAAACTTAATTAAGAATTAACGGCCATTCACTTTGTCTTTTTCTTTAAAAAAAATTACATCTGGGCTTAGAAATGAGAGCAGCATGCCACTTCCTTGAAAAAGAATAAGGATCTGTACAGGACTGAGTAAATTGTCATGGTGGTAGGGTATACTAAAGGGAATATAATAGCGTTAGTGGAGAAAGCAAACATGTAGGCAGGGTGATAAATGAGTGGTTTTTACAGTGAATCACATTTGGCTTTTGACACTGACCAAAATTCATTCTTCAAATAGGTCAAGTTTTATTCATCAGTTACCTCTTCCTTTCCTTTTCATAGGCCTCCCTGAGGCCTCCTGTGCAACCTCCCGCACCACACACACACACACACACACATACACACACACACACACATACACACACATACACACACACATACACACACACACACACACACACACTTCCATACACAAGGGACACACAGGATGCCTTGAGATCAAATAACAGCACATAGAATGAAGACTAAAAACCACACAGCTGTCTTGACTTATTAGAAAAAATATTTTACGTATAATTTTAGAGCTTCTCTTTTGTTTTTTTTTTTAACATCTTTATTGGAGTATAATTGCTTTACAACGGTGTGTTAGTTTCTGCTTTATAACAAAGTGGATCAGCTATACATATACATATGTCCCCATATCTCTTCCCTCTTGTGTCTCCCTCCCTCCCACCCCTCTAGGTGGTCACAAAGCACCGGGCTGATCTCCCTGTGCTATGCAGCTGCTTCCCACTAGCTATCGGTTTTACATTTGGTAGTGGATATATGTCCATGCCACTCTCTCACTTTGTCCCAGCTTACCCTTCCCCTTCCCCGTATCCTCAAGTCCATTCTCTAGTAGGTCTGTGTCTTTATTCCCGTCCTGCCCCTAGGTTCTTCAGAACCCTTTTAAATTTTTTTTTTAGATTCCATATATTGTGTTAAAATACGGTATTTGTTTTTCTCTTTCTGAACTACTTCACTCTGTATGACTGACTCTAGTTCCATCCACCTCACTACAAATAACTCCATTTCATTTCTTTTTATGGCTGAGTAATATTCCATTGTATATATGTGCCACATCTTCTTTAGCCATTCATCTGTTGATGGACACTTAGGTTGCTTCCATGTCCTGGCTACTGTAAAGAGAGCTGTAATGAACATTGTGGTACATGACTCTTTTTGAATTATGGTTTTCTCAGGGTATACGCCCAGTAGTGGGACTGCTGGGTCATATGGTAGTTCTATTTTAGTTTTTTAAGGAACCTCCATACTGTTCTCCATAGTGGCTGTATCAATTTACATTCCCACCAACAGTGCAAGAGGGTTCCCTTTTCTCCACACCCTCTCCAGCATTTATTGTTTGTAGATTTTTTGATGATGGCCATTCTGACTGGTGTAAGATGATACATCATTGTAGTTTTGATTTGCATTTCTCTAATGATTAATGTTGTGCATTCTTTCATATGTTTGTTGGCAATCTGTATATCTTCTTCGGAGAAATGTCTATTTAGGTCTTCTGCCCATTTATGGATAGGGCTGTTTGTTTTTTTGATACTGAGCTGCATGAGCTGCTTGTAAATTTTGGAGATTAATCCTTTGTCAGTTTCTTCCTTGCAAATATTTTCTCCCGTTCTGAGGGTTGTCTTTGCGTCCTCTCTATGGTTTCCTTTGCTGTGCAAAAGCTTTTAAGTTTCATTAGGTCCCATTTGTTTATTTTTGTTTTTATTTCCATTTCTCTAGGAGGTGGTCAAAAAGGATCTTGCTGTGCTTTATGTCATAAAGTGACATAAAGTGTTCTGCCTATGTTTTCCTCTAAGAGTTTTATAGTGTCCACTTTTCCCAGCACCATTTACTGAAGAGGCTGTCTTTTCTCCATTGTATATTCTTGCTTCCTTTATGAAAAATAAGGTGACCATATGTACGTGGGTTTATCTCTGGGCTTTCCATCCTGTTCCATTGATCTATATTTCTGTTTTTTTTTTTTTTTTTTTTTTTTTTTTTTTGCGGTACGCGGGCCTCTCTCTGCTGTGGCCCCTCCCGTTGCGGAGCACAGGCTCCGGACGCGCAGGCTCAGCGGCCATGGCTCCCGGGCCCAGCCGCTCCGTGGCACGTGGGATCTTCCCAGACCGGGGCACGATCCCATGTCCCCTGCATCGGCAGGCGGACTCTCAACCACTGCGCCACCAGGGAAGCCCTATATTTCTGTTTTTGCAACTGTCTTGATTACTGTAGCTTTGTAATAAAGTCTGAAGTCAGGGAGCCTGATTCCTCCGACTCCATTTTTCTTTCTCAAGATTGCTTTGGCTATTTGGGGTCTTTTGTGTTTCCGTACAAATTGTGAAATTTTTTGTTCTAGTTCTGTGAAAAATGCCATTGGTAGTTTGATAGGGATTGCACTGAATCTGTAGATTGCTTTGGGTAGTACAGTCATTTTCAGTCTTGGTTCTTCCAATCCAAGAACATGGTATATCTCACCAACTATTTCTATCATCTTTAATTTCTTTCATCAGTATCTTATAGCTTTCTGCATACAGGTGTTTTGTCTCCTTAGGTAGGTTTATTCCTAGGTATGTTATTCTTTTTGTTGCAATGGTAAATGGGAGTGTTTCCTTAATTTCTCTTTCAAAGTTTTCATCATTAGTGTATAGGAATGCAAGATTTCTGTGCATTAGTTTTGTATCCTGCTACTTTACCAAATTCATTGATTAGCTCCAGTGGTTCTCTGGTAGCATCTTTACGATTTGCTATGTATAGTATCATGCCATCTGCAAACAGTGACAGCTTTATTTCTTTTCCAATTTGGATTCCTTTTATTTCTTTTTCTTCTCTGATTGCTTTGGCTAAAACTTCCAAAACTATGTTGAATAATAGTGGTGACAGTGGACAACCTTGTCTTGTTCCTGATCTTAGTGGAAATGGTTTCAATTTTTCACCACTGAGGATGATGTTGCCTGTGGGTTTGTCATATGTGGCCTTTATTATGTTGAGGAAAGTTCCCTCTATGTCTACTTTCTGGAGGATTTTTATCATAAATGGGAGTTGAATTTTGTCGAAAGATTTTTCTGCATCTATTGAGATGATCATATGTTTTTTCTCCTTCAATTTGTTAATATGGTGTATCACATTGATTGATTTCCATATACTGAAGAATCCTTGCATCCCTGGGATAAACCCGACTTCATCATGGTGTATGATCCTTTTAATGTGCTGCTGGATTTTGTTTGCTAGTATTTTGTTGAGGATTTTTGCATCTATGTTCGTCGGTGATATTGGTCTGTAGTTTTCTTTTTTGTAACATCTTTGTCTGGTTTTGGTATCATGGTGGTGGTGGCCTCATAGAATGAGTTGGGGAGTGTTCCTCTCTCTGCTATATTTTGGAAGATTTTGAGAAGGTCAGTGTTAACTCTTTTCTAAATGTTTGATAGAATTCGCTTGTGAAGCCATCTGTTCCTGGGCTTTTGATTGTTGGAAGATTTTTAATCACAGTCTCAATTTCAGCGCTTGGGATTGGTCAGCTTGTATTTTCTATTTCTTCCTGGTTCAGTCCCAGAAGGTTGTGCTTTTCTAAGGATTTGTCCATTTCTTCCAGGTTGTCCATTTTATTGGCATATCTTTGCTTGTAGTAATCTCTCATGATCCTTTATATTTCTGCAGTGTCAGCTGTAACTTCTCCTTTTTCATTTCTAATTCTATTGAGTCTTCTTCCTTTTTTTCTTGATGAGTCTGGACAATGGTTTATCAATTTTGTTTATCTTCTCAAAGAACCAGCATTTAGTTTTATTGATCTTTGCTATTGTTTCCTTCATTTCTTTTTTAATTTATTTCTGAACTGATCTTTATGATTTCTTTCCTTCTGCTATCTTTGCTTTTTCTTTGTTCTTCTTTCTCTAATTGCTTTAGGTGTAAGGTTAGGTTGTTTATTTGAGATGTTTCTTGTTTCTTGAGGTAGGATTGTACTGCTCTAAACTTCCCTCTTAGAACTGCTTTTGCTGCATCCCATAGGTTTGGGTCATCATGTTTTCATTGTCCTTTGTTTCCAGGTATTTTTTGATTTACTCTTTGATTTCTTCAGTGATCTCTTGGTTATTAAGTAGTGTATTGTTTAGCCTCCATGTGTTTGTATTTTTTACAGATATTTTCCTGTAATTGATATCTAGGCTGATAGCGTGGTGGTCAGAAAAGATACTTGATACGAGTTCAATTTTCTTAAATTTATGAAGGCTTGATTTGTGAACCAAGATATGATCTATCCTGGAGAATGTTCCATGAGGACTTGAGCAGAAAGTGTATTGTGTTGCTTTTGGATGGAATGTCCTATAAATATCAATTAAGTCCATCTTGTTTAATGTAGCATTTAAAGCTTCTGTTTCCTTATTTATTTTCATTTTGGATGATTTGTCGATTGGTGAAATTGGGGTGTTAAGGTTCCCTACTATGATTATGTCACTGTCGATTTCCCCTTTATGGCTGTTAGCATTTGGATTATGTACTGAGGTGCTCCTATGTTGGGTGCATAAATATTTACAATTGTTATATCTTCTTCTTGGATTGACCCCTTGATCATTATGTAGTGTCCTGTTTTCTCTTGTAATAATCTTTGTTTTAAAGTCTATTTTGTCTGACATAAGAATTGTTATTCCAGCTTTCTTTTGATTTCCATTTGCATGGAATATCTTTTTCCATCCCCTTATTTTCAGTCTGTATGTGTCCCTATGTCTGAAGTGGGTCTCTTGTAGACAGGCTATCTATGGGTCTTGTTTTTGTATCCATTCAGCCAGTCTATATCTTCTGGTGGGAGCATTTAGTGCATTTACATTTAAGGTTATTATCGATATGTATGTTCCTATTACCCTTTTCGTAATTGTATTGGGTTTGTTACCGTAGGTCTTTTCCTTCTTGTGTGTTTCCTGCCTAGAAAAGTTCCTTTAGCATTTGTTGTAAAGCTGGCTCGGTGGTGCTGAATTCTCTTAGCTTTTGCTTGTCTGTAAACGTTTTAATTTCTTTGTCAAATCTGAATGAGATCCTTGCTGGGTAGAGTAATCTTGGTTGCAGATTTTTCCTTTCATCACTTTAAATATGTCCTGACACTCCCTTTGTGTTTGCAGAGTTTCTGCTGAAAGTTCAGCTGTTAACCTTATGGGGATTTGCTTGTATGTTATCTTTTGTTTTTCCCTTGCTGCTTTTAATATTTTTTATTTGTATTTAATTTTTGATGGTTTGATTAATATGTTTCTTGGCATGTTTCTCCTTGGATTTTTCCTGTATGGGACTCTCTGTGTCTCCTGGACTTGATTAACTATTTCCTTTCTAATATTAGGGAAGTTTTCAACTATAATCTCTTCAAATATCTTCTCAGTCCCTTTCTTTTTCTCCTTCTAGGACCCCTACAATTTGAATGTTGGTGTGTTTAATGTTGTCCCAGAGGTCTCTGAGACTGTCCTCAATTTTTTTCATTCTTTTTTCTTTATTCTGCTCTGCAGTAGTTATTTCCACTATTTTATTTTCCAGGTCACTTATCCGTTCTTCTGCCTCAGTTATTCTGCTACTGGTTCCTTCTAGAGAATTTTTAATTTCATTCATTGTGTTGTTCATCATTGTTTGTTTGCTCTTTAGCTCTTCTAGGTCCTTGTTCAATGTTTCTTGTATTTTCTCCATTCTATTTCCAAGATTTTGGATCATCTTTATGGTCATTACTCTGAATTCTTTTTCAGGTAGACTGCCTATTTCTTCTTCATTTGTTTGGTCTGCTGGCTTTTTACCTTGCTCCTTCATGTGCTGCATATTTCTGCATCTTCTCATTTTGCTTCACTTACTGTGTTTGGGGTCTCCTTTTTATAGGCTGCAGGTTAGTAGTTCATTGTTTTTGGTGTCTGCCCCCAATGTCTAAGGTTGGTTCAGTGGGTGTGTAGGCTTCCTGGTGAAGTGGACTAGTGCCTGTGTTCTGGTGGATGAGGCTGAATCTTGTCTTTATGTTGGGCAGGTCCGCGTCTATTGGTGTGTTTTGGGGTGTCTGTGACCTTATTATGATTTTAGGCAGCCTCTCTGCTAATGGGTGGGGTTGTGTTCCTGTCTTGCTAATTGTTTGCCATAGAGTGTCCAGCACTGTAGCTTGCTGGTCGTTGAGTCGAGCAGGGTGTTGGTGTTGAGATGGAGATCTCTGGGAGATTTTCACCGTTTGATATTATGTTGAGCTGGGACATCTCTGGTGGAACAATGTCCTGAACTCCAGTCTCCCACCTCAGAAGCACAGGCCTGACACGCGGCTACAACACCAAGACCCTGTCATCCACACGGCTCAGAATAAAAGGGAGAAAAAAAGAAAGGAAAAAGAAAAAGTAAAATAAAATAAATCAAAGTTATTAAAATAAAAAATTTAAGAAAAAAAAAAAAAAGAATAGAGTAACCAAACTAATAAACAAATCCACCAATGATAACAAGTGCTAAAAACTATACTTAAAAAAAAAAAAGGGGGGGCAGACAGAACCGTAGGACAAATGGTAAAAGCAAAGCTATACAGAGAAAATCACACACAGAAGCATACATACACACTCACAAAAAGAGAAAAAGGAAAAAACATATATATATCACTGCTCCCAAAGTCTACCTCCTCAATTTGGGATGATTCGTTGTCTATTCAGTTATTCCACAGATGTAGGGTACATCAAGTTGATTGTAGAGATTTAATCCGCTGTTCCTGAGGCAGCTGGGAGAGATTTCCCTTTCTCTTCTTTGTTCGCACAGCTCCCGGGGTTCAGCTTTGGATTTGGACCCGCCTCTGCGTGTAGGTCGCCTGAGGGCACCTGTTCCCGTCCACATAGGACGGGGTTAAAGAAGCCGCTGATTCGGGGGTTCTGGCTCACTCAGGGCGGGGGGAGGGAGGGGTACAGATGCGGGACGAGGCTGCAGCGGCAGAGGCCGGCGTGACGTTGCACCAGCCTGAGGCGTGCCATGCGTTCTCCCGGGGAAGTTGTCCCTGGATCATGGGACCCTGGCAGTGGCAGGCTGCACAGGCTTCTGGGAGGGGCAGTGTGGACAGTGACCTGTGCTCGCACACAGGCTTCTTGGTGGCTGCAGCAGCAGCCTTAGCGTCCCCATGCCCGTCTCTGGGGTCCACGCTGATAGCCGCGGCTCACACCTGTCTCTGGAGCTCCTTTAAGCGGTGCTCTTAATCCCCTCTCCTCGTGCACCAGGAAACAAAGAGGCAAGAAAAAGTTTCTTGCGTCTTCGGCAGCTCCAGACTTTTTCCCGGACTCCCGCCCAGCTAGCCGTGGTGCACTAACCCCCTGCAGGCTGTGTTCACGCCACCAACCCCAGTCCTCTCCCTGCGCTCCGACGGAAGCCCGAGCCTCAGCTCCCAGACCCACTCGCCCCGGCGAGTGAGCAGACAAGCCTCTCGGGCTGGTGAGTGCTGGTCTGCACGGATCCTCTGTGCGGGAATTTCTCCACTTTGCCCTCTGCACCCCTGTTGCTGTGCTCTCCTCCGCGGCTCCAAAGCTCCCCCCCTCCGCCACCCACAGTCTCTGCCCGTGAAGGGGCTTTCTAGTGTGTGGAAACTTTTCCTCCTTCACGGCTCCCTCCCACTGGTGCAGGTCCTGTCCCTAATCTTTTGTCTCTGTTTTTTCTTTTTTCTTTTGCCCTGCCCAGTTACAAGTGCGGAGTTTCTTGCCTTTTGGGAGGTCTGAGGTCTTCTGCCAGCGTTCAGTAGGTGTTCTGTAGGATGTGTTCCACACGTAGATGTATTTCTGATGTATTTGTGGGGAGGAAAGTGATCTCTGCGTCTTACTCTTCCGCCATCTTGAAGCTCTTCCTATAGCTTCTCTTTAATTCTCATAGTATTCAAGAGAACACTATATTGTCTTGAAAGTAAAAAAAAAAAAAAAAAAAAAAGGAAATGCAATCTACATTTTATTCTAAGTACCTTATTTTATGCACACATTTGTGTGTTCTGTTGTAATACTGGCTTCTCATTCATAGGACCTTCAAAGTTTCACCTTCAGAATCACTAGCCCAAGACAAATTTGCACAGCAAGAAGTGATAGTTGCTGTGTGACTCAAGTGGAAAAATATACATTATTTCTTTCTAATCTGCTGAAGCACATTTGACTTGATTTCCATGTCGATTTTCATTCTGACAAGATAGATGGGAAGGGAAAGCACAATTGTATAGATTTGCACAGTTATTCCCATTTTCAAGGCATGAGTGAAGAAATCTTTCCTGGTTGATGACTTAAAGTGTCCTGTCACTCTGTTCTTAGGTGTGAAAGTATTTGGAAATCAGGATGCTGTAATATGCCACAGCAATATCCATTAACTCACTGGGCTGAGCAGTACTTTGAAGTGTTAAGGGCAAAGAATTCTAATTCAACTGCCACAGATTTGTTACAAACACCAATGAGTCAAGGCACACTAACACTGGGGGGTTAATTTTAAAAACTACCTTCAGGCTCAGGAGGAGAAGAGCTCTTATCATAGGAGGGATGGATTTGTCCAGATCCCTTGCCACTCTCTTCACTAACTGCAGCCAAAGCATGTGCTGACAAGCAAGCTGCTGTTAGAACTGAGAGAGAAGACTGGGACTGGGAAAGATTTTTTCCTTTATGAAGTCACATTTCTTATGTCTTGATGTCTTATGTGATATGATTATTCAGTTATCAGGGAAACTCTGACAACCAAAAGAAGGGAGTGGAGTTTTTAAAACTATTTTTTACAAATCCTCCCTTTATTCAGGCTAAGAAATATAAAATTACCTTTAAAAAGCCTACAGACTATGATCCAGTGTATTTTGAAACAAAACTTAAAAAATCAAGAGTAAAGTTTTACATTTGGGAAGAAACATCCCATTATTTTTTTGTGAATTCAAAATCTACATTTCTTGGGTGACGGATACTGCATAATTAGTGGATTTTATTCTCCACAATGTCTAACTTCACTGTCGGACTTTTAACATTGTCATGTGTCATAGATTTGGGATCACAGGACTCACTTAGATCTTTTATCTAATAACCACAGACTACAGCTATAAATCTTACTGGCCATCTTTATATACACTATTGGTGAAAAAAGTGGAGGGAAAGAGGATGACTGGCTATGTGAAAATCTGTCATGACTTTAAAAGTCACTTCCAAATTATCAGTCTCAAACTGGAATTGATCCAACACACTTTATTTACACTCTTATTATGAATAAGAAACTATAGTAAAACTTATGGAGGACTCAAACAATTGATAAGACACTATGCTTACCATCATAAAGTTGACAAAGTTGTAGGAAGCAACTTGATTAGACTTGATTCTATAGGCAACAGGTTGTCATTAAAGACTTGGTACCTGCAGGCATGATTTCATAAGGTAGATAGACTTTGTTTGCCATGAAATGGGTGCCTTTGGAAGCATGTTAACTCTCATTAATGGCCCACTGGGGCGATATGTGAAGTGCCAAACATTTTTAGGCTGCATAACAAGATTCCTGGATGAGTAGACAAGTACTGAAGTTACACTCAAGTACTTTTGGAATAAGTTATTCATTGGAGTTTTTAAAAGTAATTTTAGCTCTTGTGCAATAATCACATGAAATATTTTTGGATCAGTTTTCATTTGGAAACCACCCACTTGGTTAATTGTAGATAAGAGGGTGAAAAGCCTCAACAACTTATTGAAAATGTCAGCTATTTTCATCTATATCCCTGTGGGTTAATATGAAAATGTTTATCAAGATTTTTATTGGTACTTTTTCAGTCATGACTTTCATATTTATTGTTTTAGGAGCAGGTGTGTTTTAGGAGCAGGTGTTATATTATTGCATATACTCCAAGATTTATTTGTGAACATTCTCCATAGATTCACAGTATAAAATAATTAGAGGGAATAATAAGAAGAAATCCTCTGGACTTGGTGTCAAAAAGATCATGTGCTGGTGGTAGGACTTATAAGTTATCAGCCATGTGACTTGGACAAGTCTCAGATTCTTTGGGCTTTATTTTCTTCACCTGTCAACTAGAAATGATAATATATAATGCCACTTCTCAAACTTAATATAAGGTCAAATTAAATGCTGAATGTCGGAGTACTTTGTAAAATGCAAAAACATATGCAAATATCAGTCATTATATTATGATACTCTTTGACTATTTCAATATGCTATATTTCCCATGTTTGGGATCAAGAGAGGTGAATAATTCATATTTGTAAGTTTCACTGTGCCAAACTCCTTTTAACTGTACTTCCCACCAGTTTGTCATTTATGTTATAAAAGAGGCATGGAAAAACTATGAATTTTACTCTGAACACTTTTTTCTCTGTATTGATGTCCAAATAAAGGTGTAAAATAACAAAAGGAGTAAAATCCTGGGAAAAGATGTGAAATTAAAGGATTGATTCATCCAAGAAATGAATCATGGAGGCTTCTTTCCATCAAACTGACTACAATATCTTTCTCTTTACCCTCCAGTTCAAAATATAGCATTCTTTCATAACTCATAAACATTCCCTAATGATGTTCTCAAATGAGAGAAAGGATTATAAATGAGGTAGTGCATATGACCCATGAAAAGAATTGAAGAGCTCTTTAAAAAATGTACTTCTAAAGAAATGGATTCCAGAATCAGGCAGTCAGAAGTTCAAACCCAGTGATTAGCAAGGAAAGCCAGAGGTGAAAAATAGATTTGTAAAACCTCATGGTTTTGGTGAAATTTTTTCAACTGAATAAATGATTAAAATGGCTCAATGAAAATCACACACAAAAGGGTGAAATATAATGACCATCTGATCTGTTAAGAGGAAAAAGCTTTTAAACTAATCAATCTTTTCCACAACAATTTATGTCATAGCCTTTTAAGATGATCCCATCTTAAATGGGGCAGTGACAAAGAAATATATATCTAATATACTTGCTCAATGGATAGATTTTCAGTACCCTAAGAAAATGCATTTGAGAGCTTTCATTTTTAAAGGATACTACACATTAGATTTTTGTGGATGATCTGATGCTTAGTTTTATCCTTGTTATCGCTAAGGGTTAGAAAAGTAGGAAATTGAGACCAAGACTTTTTTTTGTCAGGCTTGATGGGCAATCATGTAGCAATCATTTAACCTCCATGTGCTTCATTGTTGGCATCTCTCAAAGGAGTAACACTAATGTGTGTCACACTAATGCTTGCCATCCATCTACTTCATGGATACATTATAAGGGTTAACTAATACGGCTGATAAGCACTTTGCAAATTCAAAGCACAAAGTAGAAGTGCTAAGTAAGCTAAACAGAAAAGAAAAGACCTACCTTATGGTCGACTGATTTGAATTTTCAATGATTATGGATCTCGGGAACACTTTCTTCCACTCATTCAAAAAAGTAAAGCCATTTTGGTATTTTTTAAAAACTCACTTTGAAGACATAAGGAATAAACACTGTGTGAATCATTTCTTACATGAAAAAATGTTTCATGTTATTCAGGTTTCAAGATATACTACAGTTGTGCATCACTTTTTTATACAGGAATTATAAGGTGTTTTTTTATTCCTCTGTTGTGATATTATCTTGTGGTAGAATATGTCATAATGACAGAAGAATAAAGTACTCTAATTGGTCAGAAAACCTGGAGAGCAAAGGACAAGTTTCCCTTGGCTTCTGAGGAAAAAATATCTCAAACATGGGAAAGAAAGATAAGCTCTAAGGAAGAGAGCAGTTTCTTTCGTCTTGGTTTAATATTCAGTCCTAGTCATACCTACTTCAGCTGTCAGAGAGGAGACTAATTAGTGCCAGTGTGATGGGAGTTTTTGTGATGCCAACTTTTGTCTTTTAAGAACTGGATTAAACTCAAAATCATTTCCCACACTTTGCAAAATGAAATGCTTTGACTATGTCTCAGCGAAGTGACAGATGAAATCATTTCCATCAGACTCTGACATTAACGTTACAACTAGACATGAACAGTGAAGTGCAAAGCAGGGTAATTATCTAAGGTAATACAGACCAATCACACTTTGCTGTATTGGTCTGCCTGGGCTACCATAACAAGATACTAAAAACTGGATGGTTTAAACAACAGGCATTTACTTTCTCACATTTTGGAGGTTAGAAGTCCGTGATCAAGGTGAAGGCAAATTCAGTTCCAGATGAGAACTCTCTTACTCATTTGTGGGCAGTTGCCTTCTTTCTGTGTCCTCACATGACCTTTCCTCTGAGCTCATGGAGAGACAGAGAGAGAGAGAGAGAGAGAGAGAGAGAGAGAGAGACAGAGCTCTGCTGTCTCTTTTCTTACAAACAGTTCTATCTGACTAGCTCCCTCTCCCCCATGATCTCAGTTAGCCTCAGATACCTCCATGAAGTCCCTATCTCCAAATACACTCACATTGGGGTTTGGGGCTTCAAAATACAATTTTGGGGGAAAACAATTCAGTGCATAACACTATGACACATTAGATAATTTGACGTTCAAATGTTCTTCATTGCTCTAGATACTTTCAGAACTATAACATTCCTGTATGCTTTATAAATGTGTAGACTAAGCATTAAACTAAATTATTCTTGTGTTAATTTCCATATACAATGTTTGTTCTATATGAATAATAATTACATAGTGAGAAACAATATATTAAAGTTAGACTGTCTCCAATCTATAAGCAGTTGTTGAGAGGCAGTAAAAAGGCTCCTCCTTTATCCCTCTCAGGATCAGTCATAGGGCTAGCTGGAAAAACTTAGTAATATGATTTTAGGAAATTCACTTTTCTCGCTCTGATAAGCAACACATAGTACCTGGTTTTCTTGAAATTCAACCAGAAAGAACATAATTTCAGTCCATAATTATTTCAGTCCATAATTATTTCAGTCCATAATTATGGACTCCTCAGACTAAAATAAAACCTTTTTTTGTTGTTTTTGTTTTTTGCGGTACGCAGGCCTCTCACTGTTGTGGCCTCGCCCGTTGTGGAGCACAGGCTCCGGACGCGCAGGCTCAGTGGCCATGGCTCACGGGCCCAGCCACTCCGCGGCACGAGGGATCTTCCTGGACCGGGGCACGAACCCGTGTCCCCTGCATCAGCAGGCGGACTCTCAACCACTGCGCCACCAGGGAAGCCCCAAAACCTTTTTTTAATGTAAAAAGTACCTCCCTAAAAACCCTGGTATGGAGGTAAATTATGAAAGATGTAATCATACTATCCATTCTCCAGCTTTCCAGACAAAGCAGCATCAAGGGCCTTTGAAGAGGAAATTAAGTTAAGGGTCTTGAGATGGGGTCATTCTGTATTAGACTGGTCCCCGAATCCACTGCCAAGTGACTTTATAAGAAGAGGAGGAGACAGAGAGGAAAAGGTCATGTGCAGATGTAGGCAGAGATTGTAGTGATGAAGCCACAAGCCAAGGAACGCATGGAACCACCAGAAACTGGAAGAAGCAGGGGAGAATTCATCCCTAGAGCCTTCAGAGGGAGTGCAATTCTGCTAAAACCTTGATTTTGGATTCCTGGCTTCTAAACTATGAGACAATAAATTCCTGTTGTTTTAAGCCTCCAAGTGTGTGGCAATTTATTACAGCAGCCCTAGGAAAGTAATATAATCAATAAACTAGATAAATGATTTGATAATAAATACCATGGACATGAGCCATGGATGAAAGAGTCCAGAGGAGAACTGCATCATTCCTGTACCCAGGAGCCAGGCTGGATCAGAGTCCTCATTGGCCAGTTAACTAACTGCACAGGTGTCAAGTGTGTGGGAACTCTGGCTTTTGACAAATGGCCTCCATGAGGAATACCCAGGGGGGGCATGCCCTTGGTCCAGATTTTGAACTTTGCTTCACTGCTCTCTATCACCAGAGTATGGATGTTTAGTAGAAGTGTAATCCCAAAGTGTCCTGTTTGCAATGACCACATACTAAACCAGCTTCTCGGAGCTGCTTCAGTACTTACTACAGCAAAAACCAAGAACAGTCTAAGAGATAAAAGTTAAAAGTATATGTATAAGAAGACAATATGAGCTATGGATAGCTACCAAGAAACTGAAACTTACCAGGGGAAATACTGTACAAACCTGAAAAGTATTGATCCTTTGAGGTATCACGACAGGATAGATGGACTGGAACTTGGCTATATGAGCTCAAGAGTGGCAGAGAAGAAGTATCTTTGAATAAATAAAAACATCACTTTAAGGTCAGTGGTAGGGGCATACCCTGGTTATCCAGACCATCAACTCGCTTGTTCCTACATTCTGTGGCTCTGCTTTAAGATAGTAGTTGGGAGGGATGGGGAATAATCTCAAAGGTAATCTGTTAAAGAGGTCTGAGTATTAGAGGACTTTTGCAAAAAATATGTGCCACATTCACATTTACTAACTCAAAAGAATATTTTTGCCTTTCTTTATGTCCTGGAGACCCACTAAGGAATGACACACATGCAGTTGATTTCTTCCTAAAACTGTCTCTACATCTAGACTCCTAAAAAGTTGACTTCTGTTTAAAACCTATAAAGTGAATCTATTTGTGACCCATGGTTTTTGACTTTGTTTGGTTCTATATAGCTGCTGTTCTGGAGCCTACCGCTCATTTTATGTCTCTTGTATGCCTTCAAAAGGCATAAAAAAGCCGTAGGGCTTGTTTTTGTCCAGAAATTATTTTAAAGTCTATGAAATGTCCATGTTGCAGCTCAGCTGTACTCCCAGCACTGCCCTGAGGATGTAAGAAAAAGAGGCTTCTTTGTCCCCAAATTGATTTCACCCAACTCTTAATAACTTCCACCTGTCTATAATATTTTTATCTTTTTAAAGAAACTTTCAGGTTTGTCTCATTTCATACTCACAAAGGGTCAAATTACAAGGCCAAATTGTTCTCTACACTGCCAGCTGGCTTTTGAATTTCTGGCTTTGACTTCCCTATGTGCCACTAAATATTGAACACGGAAGTTAAACAGGGACTTCCTGAGACCATATTTCTGTCCCAGGCAATGGCAACTTGCATTCTCCTACAATTTATTCTCCTCCCATGTGAGAAAAGAAACAACTTTTGCTCATCAAGAGAGTCCTAACTTGGACTTAATATGTCAGATAATCAATCTGATCAAGAAACACAAGTAAATATATAATATGACATTGGGAATGAATCTGCTGTGAGGAACACAGCTTGCCAATTTTCCTATTACTCTCTCTTTTCTAGGGAAAGTCGTGTCTGGGATCTTGACTTGCCATTAGGGTGAATAAAGACAGGCATCATGTATCACATTTTCAGGAAGCAGGTTGCTGTTACATCTTGAAACATGCTTGGATGTCCTGGATATCAGAAGACCAACCAGCAGGTCAGAAACTGAAAATTGTTTTGCTGAATAGTTTGAGTGAATGTCTTAAGGTTATAAAGGTAAAATACTGTTAATATTTTTTTATACAGTTCAACCTTTAGAAGTGAAAATATAATGGAAATGAAAGTAGAGACAGCAGTGAAAGTCTGATTTAGCCTTTGCATTGGTGTGTTTTAAGGACTCTTCTGAAAATCTTAAAACTGATATTTTATAATGTTTCAAATGAAATAAAAGATTTTCAAAGTTTTCTTTTTTTCTTAAAATTACAGATATATATAAAGATAAAACTTAGTATTTCCCAAGAAGTTGTTTTGTCAAGATAACTGAAATATTATTGATTTATATTGGTATAGAAAACTGCAAGAGTCAGAGTAGATGGTACATATTCAAGACCAAGATACAAAATAACTCAAAGATTTAATAGTTAAAAAAATAAACGGCATAGAAATAACCTTATAAACAGAATATAGAAGACAATATTTTTTTCAAAGTCTTATGATACAAATGCTATGAAATCTATCTAATCACATAGATATGCTTTCTCTACACTGGACACTTACTAGGTAATCTCTCCAAAATGTAATTCCATTTAGGATTAAGAAATAGGCCAGAAATGGGAAAACATCTCTCTTCCAATTCTTGGTGAGAGCATAAATAATGACTTTGGAATGAGAGTTAGCAATACACATCAAGAGTTCAAAAAATGTTCATGCCTTGACACCCAGGAATTATCCTTCAAGAAGCTAATCACAAAATAATCCAAAATATAATTAGGAACTGAAAGCCTTCTGAATATCCAACATCAGGGAACCACTTAGCACTTTATAGTACATATGATATAATTATATAATTATATATAATAGAATATTAAAAAGTATGAAAAACATGCTTTGAAACTTCTAATAATATGACCAATGCTTATAACATAATATTTACAAAAATATTAGAAAGTGAAATTGCATGAAACATATGAATTTAGATACAATATTTTCACAATTTGTATTTGTGATAATGGAATTAAGAATGACTTTTGGAAACTATTGTTTTTACTTTTATTATTAAAGCTTTCCAATAACTTAATTTGTAAAATACTTTAAAATTGTCTGGAAAAATGAATTTTCATGTAAAGAAATCCTTTGAGAGTTAAACTTACTGAATAGTGAGAGTAAAGACAACTCATTTTAACATACATTAAGTAGACTTTTGAAATATTGCTTTAAATCCTATAGAGAATTGAACTCACCAAGGGGATTCTCTCACAGAGTGAAGCAATGGTTCACAGTGGCCTTTTATTTCATATCTCATGTCTTTCAGAAATGGCAAATATGTCAAAATTTGTGGCTATGCCCCCCCAACAAAGAGTCATTACGTCTGAAGAATAATCTTGCTGTGAATATTCAGGAACCTAGTGCTCGCCACAATGCAGGAAAGAACTGCGTTGACTATTTTCCATTTGCAGTACTTTCTCAAAAACTGTCCTTAGGCTTTTGAACATGAAGCTTTCACAATACAGGAAAAACTAGCTGATCTGATATTCCAAAAGGATTATTTCACATTATTAAATGACTCATAGATAAACAAAAGACTCACTAAATTGAGCTAGTTAATATTTCCCTTATTAACTAAGTCAGAAAGTTTCCGGGAAGGAAAATAACTATGTGACTGGAAGAAGGTGAGAAGCCAGGAATTAGAGGACCGAGGCTGAGCTCCTTAGCTGTGATGGTGGAGGGACACCACAACATTTTGATCTAGATTGTCATGTCTTTCCTTGCTAAAGTGCTATCATGGGATACATGTGGCTCACTGTAATGGAGAACAGATTGAATCAGAGCTCTTGCTGGAAATAGTTTCCATATCCAAACAAGGAAACTGGGAAGAAATTACAAAGAAAACCAGCAAGAGTTGGTAAAGAACCTAGAGTTAGTAACAATGGGGAACGATTACAAGCTCTAAACTTGAAGCCAAGAAGAAGGAGTAATTACTTGGGAATCAGAGAATATAGCTATCAGAGAAGGTCACATGATAGGAGATAGAAGCTGTCACCTGCTGTGATCTGTCCAGGAGGATGGGTAATCTAACCTCACTCTTCCCTGCCTCTCATTGACCAAATCCAAGTCCAAAAGAAAGGTAATTTGTTGATACAATCCACAAAGTTTAGCCTCAAGGGCACAGAATAAGATGGAGAAGGGGTGGAGAGTCAATCTGAAAAATGAAAATTATTCAGCACACGTATTTTTAGTGATGATATTCTTTTAATTTAATCCTTACCCTCTTTCCTCAGTATAAGTTATAGCTATCGATATGAATAAAAATCAAGTATTTTACCTGGGAAAGAAGGAATAATGAGAACATAGGAAGAGAGGGTAAAGAGTGATGTTGTTGATATTTTATCTATTTCAAGAGTCCTGTGGGCAGGTCTGACCTCTATGGTTGGAAGTAAAAGAGCCAGAATCCGGTGGAATCATTGTTTACAGGGATTTGGTGAGATTTTAGACACAAGCAGAATACCTTCAAGGACCAGGTGACAAAGTGTAGCTAAAAGTTGTGGACCAGGGCCTTCTCAACATCTCTTCTTGCAACCCAGACAGTACATTGGAGGGTTTCATACTCCACATGGATGCTGGGCTTTTCATGGCAAGTAGAGTCAACAGTGAGACTTCACCAGTAGTTTAGACAAGGGGAAGACAAGGCATGGAACGAAGAAAAGGGCAAACAATAATTGATGACTGACTTTGGCAAGAGATACCACTATAAAGAGCAGCAGCCAAACTGAGTATGTCAGAATAGCAGGAATAGAAGTGACTCAACCGGACTTTTCCAACATGATTGGTTTCTGGAAAAGGTAATTCATTTAAAATAATACTTTAAAAGCATTGATATATGATGGGATATTTGCACAAAATTAATAATTTTAAAAAGTAATTTTAAAAAGTACGTAAATGGAAAAACAATGACAAAGATAAAGGAACTTTATTAATGGTGTGCTAATTAGTGAATATGGATCCCAAGCTATAAACAATTCAAGTTTTGAATGCAAAATATACATTGATAGCCAAATCATTATATCTTTCATGTGAATGAGGAAAAATTGTCATATAGGAGGGAAATGGAATCTAGGTTCCATTTTGTAGTTTCATGTATAAGAGCATGTTTGGGAGCATAATTTAGTTTATTGCTTTGTGGGTGTATGTTTTCAAATGTATATATATTGGTGACTAGGAACTAACAGTTTCCTAAAGAATTTAAAAGACAAAACAAATGGGCTAATATGCTATTATAAAAGCAAGTTTATATTTATCATGATGGAAAGTACTTTGAAATCATTTTTTTAAATATTGCTATATATGGATCCTCTAGCCACTTGTGTTACAAATCAAGGAATTATGTTCTTACCACTGAGGCAGTTTTTATACATAGTATACATAGAGATATTCACAAAATATAACTGATCATTTTTTGTCTTCATTGGTCTTGTTTCTCTTTTCCAAGTCTTCAAAAATATTATATACACTGCCAAAGATTCGTTTGGGTGACTGTGTGGGAGGGGGTGGGTAAGTGGAACGTTTTACTCTCATTTAGGTCTGCTGCATTCTTTTTGGCTTATGCAGAGGATGTGTAGTAGCAATACAAAATTATCTTAAAGAACAAATTTTCCTCCATGACATTTAGAAAAAGAGATGAAAAAATTCTGATATTTTAGTAAATTTTGGGATCTTCATAATGTCAAGAACCACTGTACTCAGACAATGGAAAGCAAAATGCTATCAAGGCATCTTGGGCCCTCTGTAAATGTAACCGTTTTTGTCAGTCCCTCTATTTCTCTTCCCTTCTGTTCAAATCTTTAGAGAAACTGAAGGATTGGGAGTCTGTAAAGTAGTTCTTTAATACCTAAAAAGTGATAAAATTTATTTACTAAAATCTAACTTTTCTTTTTCTCAAAGTAGCTGAGTCCCTAAAAGTTTGAGAACAAAATAATTGACTGGATACTTCAATATGTTATAAGGTGTTTGACAACTTATAGAGGATCTGAAAAAAAAGTTTATCAAATCTTGGCCTAAGAGTCACCTCAAGGGTATATATAAAGGGTGGTGATTATAAAAGAAAGTCTAAAAAGAATATTTCTTAGGATAAAACTGTTTGAGTGCTGTGGAATTTTTCCCTCTCCCCTCCCCGCCCCCCAAATGAAGTAGAAGAAACTACAATGGGATGACTCAGAAAGCTTGGTATATATTGATACCTCCTGGTGTTTGCAGGACACGGAGTCTTGGTTTCTACTCTGTTCAGAGAAGCTTAAAAGCTTAAATGTACAATGCAATGCGTAGACTGTGGCTAACTGTAGAGATAACAGTGGAGTGTGTGCCTGTGCATGAGAGAGAGAGGGGGGGAGACAGAGAGAGAGAAGGAGGAAGAGAGAAGCGAGATTGACCTATGCTTGTGTTATGCGCTGAATTGTTTCCCTTTCAAAATTCATATGTTGAAATTCTAACCCCCAACTCTTTGGAATGTGACTATATATTTAGAGATAAGGTCTTTAAAGAGATAATTAAGCAAAAATAAGGTTATTAGGATGGGCCCTAATTAAATATGACTGATGTCCTTATAAGAAGAGGAGATTGGAGGGGGGGAAGAGGATATTAGGACAGACACAGAGAGGGAAGACTATGTAAGGGCACAGAGAGGTGGCCTCACTCTTTACAAGTGAAGGAGAGAGGTCTCAAAAGAAACATTGACAACCTTGATCTTGGGCTTTCAGCCTTTGTAACTGTGAGGAAATAAATTTCTGTCTTTTAAGTTACCCAGATTTTGGTATCTTGTTATGCCAACCCTAGCAAACTAAAACAACTGGAAATTGGCTAAATTTCTACTTTACATATGAGAAAATAATATGTGGCTATATTTCATGAAGGAATATAAGCCTCATTAAAGAGAACAGACTTCGTTCCACTTTAAATCCTTTCGATGAACCATACCCGAAGGAGCTGAAGGATGAAATTAATTCTACTTGTAACAGTTCAATTCAGTGGGGGTGCTCTCAGCAGAGGAATCCTGGAGAAGCAGAAACTATTCCCATGAGAAAAAGAGTCAGCTTAGAAAATCCACCAAACTTAGAGAAAGCTAATGAAAAATGACAGTAGTATATCAATTAGGACATTTCTTGCCCCTTACTTTGCCTTCTTTTCTAACATGTCCTCAAACACTGAAGAAGTTAGAGCCATGGTCAGCAAGTCAGTGGACAGGAGGGGAGAAAGGGATCACTTCTTCCCCAATCTACTGTCTGACTCAGAGGGAAGACAGGAGAGAGCCTTACCTTTGTAGTTGGAAAATTAGATTGTTTAGATTGGATATTTTACCTACTGAACCACTTGTGAAATGAAAGATGAACAAAAATCTATTATTGTATAGAAGTGACTTGAAAAGTGATAGAACCAGAGTGAGATCTTATCCAGCGGCAAATAACTTAGGGGAAAAATAAAATGTTTTTTTACTTACCCTGGGTGAAGTCCCATGTATGCAACGTTAAGGTTATGTTGAGTATCTACCTTTATGAAAGTTTATTCCAAACATGATGCACTGCTCTTAATAAGTTCTTGAGAAATTCTTAAGAATTGAACTGACAGAAGATATTAGTCCCTTTAAAATATATATGCCATTTAATTTTCTTAGAAGCTCTGCAAAATCTCTATTTTGTAATTGTATACAATCAAGATAACCCCTCAATTTCTTACAACTTGTAAATAAAAGAGCTTGAAATTTGAACCACAGTGTGTCTGCTACTGAAGTCCAGATGCATTCAACTATGCCTGACTAATCCCTCTACCACTTAATAATTTCTCAATAAGCAGTTTTAAAAAGAAAGGTCATTTAAAATTACTCCCTAGTTAAGAATATTAATCAAACAAAACATTAACAATTATTAATAAGTTGACTATTTTAATTAATTCAGAAATCAGTGTGCCACCTAGTATAGTTTGTTTGAAGAAGAAAATACAACCTTTATCATCAAAGGACTCACAATTTAAGATGAAAGAAATTTACAATGTGAAACATTTAAAGAACAGCTCAGATAACCTGTAAAACACTTCTTTGAGGAATATTCACAGGCACTAAGACAAGAAAAGGTCTAAACTGGTTAGGAAGGCATGGAAGATTTATCAAAGCACCTGATAAAATATAGAATTGATATTAGAATATCTAGATATTTGAATATATTGGAAAATATTTTTAAAAAGGAGAATTAAAAGATATATTGGACATTATAAATATCTCAATCAAGCATTTGTATTTGAAAGTTGAATATAGGTTTTGTGCTTTTCAAAAGGTCACTTTCTGTTGAATTAATACATCATTTAGGGATAGAAAAATATTTAGTTTTGTCTTTGACCTCTTTTTGCCGTATCTTCTTTAGTTTTCAAAACTATAAAATAAGGCCATGTACATGTCAAATATTACCACACATATAAATATTTACATTCTAATAATATTGAAGCTGAGAAATCACTATATATGCTGTTGTATAGCAATATAACAAATGTGTATTTATATCCTTCAAAACTGTATTTCCTAAATTGTGTTTTGAGAAATCAGTACATATACTGATAGAGGTTAGCAGGTTTTACGTACTAAAAATTCACTGAAAGATTTCAGAGTTGGGCTTCCCTGGTGGAGTAGTGGTTGGGAGTCCGCCTGCCGATGCAGGGGACACGGGTTCGTGCCCCGGTCCGGGAAGATCCCACATGCCGCGGAGCGGCAAGGCCCGTGAGCCATGGCCGCTGGGCCTGTGCGTCCGGAGCCTGTGCTCCGCAACGGGAGAGGCCACAACAGTGAGAGGCCTGCGTACCGCAAAAAAAAAAAAAAAGATTTCAGAGTCAATAATTCAGGAAAAATTGAATTAAACAAAGTTAAACAAGTGCATTTCTCACATAAATTTAGAGTATTTAACATACAAGTATGGACTGTGAACTTCCCTGGGAATGTGTCCTATGCAGCTTTTCAAAACATCATGTGAGTATGGATAATATTTTTGTAAGAACTTTTGATATCATAAGGAGTTTAAATGTACCTTGGATCACAGTTTTGAAAAAAAAAAAATTAACTGAAGTAAAGGGTCAGTGCAAAAAACATTCTAAACTTAAGTATATTGATCAAAGTGGTAGTCTTGCATTCCACGTAAATTGTAAAGTAGTTTATCAAACTATGTAAAATGTCACTATAATGACATAACTTCCGCTGAGGACACAAGCATAATTATTTGAAGATCCTTGGGCTAAGATGGCTAACAGTATCATAATGCCCAAGACAAAACAAACCAGAGTTATGAAATTTCATAATACTATTCACAGTTAGTAATACTTAGAATAGAATTTAATGTAACATATAGAATAAATTTAATCATTCTAATAACCACAATATATCATTCTTCGCAGGCTATGACTACAGTGAAAATGAGGTGCCTGAGGTGAAAAGTTTAAGGAGGTGTCAAAAACTCAATAATCAGAGGAATTATATTTTAATGAAATATTTTAAAAAGTTAATTTGAAAGTCTATAATGAAGAAAATATAAAAATTATAAATAAAAATAGAACTAGCATTACTGAATTTTCCTTTTGCCTTAGGCTCTAGTATGATTGATAATGGTACTGATTCTTTGCCATAGTTTCCTCCATAGTTTAGGTAAGAATGACCTAAAATAAATTGTTTTAGTTATAGTTCTAAACATAAAACCAGTTTCATGAAAAATAGCATAAAATTGTGTTGGATTCCTCATTGGTGATCTTACTTATTTGTATTATTATAATATATGGGAAGAATGCAAAACAACAATAAAACTCTCTGAAAGTTTTGGGGAAAAATTGACAAATTAACCATGTCCACTGACTTTTAGAAAGTTTCCTTCACTTTCAAATACTTCTTTCCCAAAGATATTTGTATGTTTTCAAACCAATATGCATTAGGGAAATATATTTATATTGGGGGGATAAAAATCTAATTATTATCTAGAATCCATCTTTTGTGGCACAAATTATTACAACCGCTTAAGCGGTTTTGACAGAACATTTAGGCTGTTTGGTAGGTAACTAGAGTACATGGAAAATTCCTTCAGCAACATTTGGTAGGTCCCTGGTGGCTTTAAGGAAAAAAAATCTAGAACTTATCAAGGCAGTCATTTGCAATTTGCCTACTAGAAAAATCTGTTTTGTGCAGATTGTGTATTTATTTGAGCAGTATAACAGATGTAGAGTATATTTTGCCTTGCACTATTTTTCTCTATGTTTAATTGTAACTTACAGCCAGAAAGAAGATGTAAAATACAATCAAGAAGGAGAGAAAAACACATTCAGAAAAGCAATTTTGATCATAAGCATGTGGTATCTATAGAAACTGTTATGTTGGAAGAGGGTTTGCCATTTCAGTGATCAAGTTAATGAAGGTATCATTTGATCTCTATTTTAACACAGCAATTTCAGTACATATTACACTCTATGCAGCTTAGCTGCTATACTGCTAATGTAGCTTTTCAGAGTATTGGAATCAGAAATTCTTTTATTTCACAGGAAACAAAAGGAATTCTTAATATTTGAGATAAACTCTTTTTTTTAAAAATTTAGAAACAAGCTACAGTGTTGTGGAGAGAAATTTTGACGAACAGATTCCTCAGTGAGAGGTGTGTGTTCTACCTCTCCCAGGAAAGGCAAGCATAATCCATAAGCCTACCAGACCTGGCTATAATCTGGAGCAATATACAGGTGTTAAGTTATTTAGAGGAAAGGTTCTTCAGTTCCTGAAAGCTGAGCACCATATGGAATATTACAGTATTTCTTAAACAATCAAAAAAAACTAAGGGGGCGGAAGAAAGAAAGAAAAAAACTGCATGGTTCAACTCCAGGTTGTTTTCTGTTATTCATAAACTTCCGTATACCATGAGAACAATTTTCTGGGACTATGGATTAACTAACCCTTTCTTCAATTTGTATGCAAAATTTCCAGAATCTATTACGCATGATCGTCACTGCTATTTAGAGAAGAAGGATTTCCTATGCCACAGCTCTGTGTTTTCTAGGTAGTGGTACTTGAGGGCCTGAGCCCTGATCTACTACCCATCTTCCCATCCCACCCTGACTATAATAGGACTGGGTAAAAAGATGATGCTTATTGCATTATTTTATCCTCCCCTTTGGTTTTCCTCAGACCAAACACAAAGAATGATTTTTCTAGAATGCTAAATGTGTTTCTGCCTTCAAATTAAACTCCATTTATATCAATCGCCTTTACCATTTTCTAGGAAACATTTTGGGGTGAGCTGTAGCTCGACCTGCCATTTCAATATAATTGTGTTATCTATCTAATAAGTTACCTATGGTTATCACTGGCCGAAAAAGGAAAAGGATATCTTTTCAAGACTACTGAAGGAATACAGTCGGCTTTCTGTAGCCTTGGCTTCTGCATACTTGGATTCAACCAACAACAGATGGAGAAAAATATTCAAAAAAATAAATTCCAGAAGTTCCCAAAAGCAAAACTTGAATTTGCCACACCAAGTATTTACATAGCATTTACATTGTATTAGATATTATAAGTAATCTAGAGATGATGTAAAATATATGGGAAAATATGCAATAGGTTATATGCAAATACTACACCATTTTATGCAAGGGACTTGAGCATCTTAGGATTTTGGCATCAGTGGGGTGTTGTAACTAATCCCCCACAGATACTGAGGGACCAACATACTGAGAAGTATATTTTCCCACCCCTGTCTTCATTTCAAAGGGCCACTATAATCTTTTAGAGAGATTTGCATTGTTACATATATTTTTCCTCTAGTTGGCACCTCCCCAAAAGAAGGCGTATTCAGCAAGTCATCAAGCTAAAGCATTTACATGAGCACACTGCATGATCTAACTTCAGTAACCCAGGCTACATGTGAATGAGAAACAGAAAAACAAAATAATATGTTTCAAGTTTAAAAGATCCCTTGGGCAATATGTCCCAAGTCAGATTTTCAATGCTCCTGGTGCTCTTTCTGTTCCTGCTGTGATCATTTGGTTTTTCCTCTCCCCTTCTCTGTAACATTCAGCTGCTATCTCTTGATTTCCTTTGTTACATCTTCATATGATGGCATATCTAATGTTCTAGTTGTACAAGATAAAACAGAGCTCCTCACTCCTCAGCAAACTCTATGAACTTTTTATTTAACCCCAAGTTGTCTTTAGGAAACTTTATGTAAGATAGCTACCACAAACAAAGGGTACACATTGTCTGGTGGTCTGATTTATTGTTCTGACTATATAATATATCCCTACTGTGCAAAGAAAAAAACTGTTCTCCACTCTTTTCAAAAGAAAATTTCTGGGCACTCTGAATGGCAGACACTGAAATATTTCTAGTCATTACGGACTGAAATTGTAACAATAACAAGAAGAAATAATGAGGACTGAAAATTTAATATATAGAGAAGTATACTTATTGATCTAACCATTTACTGTGCCAGGCACTGCGCTAGGCTATGAAATATAAATTTAATTAAGTCACCCTCAAGGAACTCAGATTTTTAGGGAAAAGACACATACAAAAAAGCATGTATTGGTTAGGGTCCTGCTGGAAATAAATGCCACAATCAAAAAAGCAAATGATGAAAGTTTAATGAAGGGACTACTTAAATGGGAACGAGCAGAAGAGAGAATAGGCGAGGCAGCCAATAAAAAGGAAGCAGCTAACACCGTGTACTGGATGGACTGAATAGAGAGTCAACTTGGAGGGGCAAAACGAAAATACCCACGACATCGGAAAATTATATGGTAAGTAAAATAAGAGAAGTCCTAGGGAATCTTGGAGTCACACAGGATTGGTGGGGGGGGGGCTGAGGAGGGGATAGAAACAGATGGGAACAATATCATTGTATGATGGTCCCTACTATCATCCATAATACTTTGTAATAACTTCGCTTTTGTTCAGGAATGAGGTGGTAATACTGCTCAAGACTGTGAGTTGTTTTATGTTAGAACAATAGAACAAATAGTATTTGTACTTTTTAGAATATACAGGGTAGTTATTTATACGTTAGATTTTTTCCTTTGTAATAAACATACCCAAAAGAGTAGATGGAATAGCTTCTCACACAGCTTCCATCTACCAGAGCCCCTGTTGTTCCCTTCTCTGAGCAACCCTCTTCTTTTGCCACCCTGAGGGGAATACTTCTTTGGACAATGTTAAGTGATAGCATGGGGAGTGATTTTAGTTTTAGTTAAATAGTAGTTCACCTCTTTCGTTCTCTGATTCTAAAGGCATTACTTAAATAACCTGTTATGGACTGAATGTTCATGTCCTCCTCAAATTTATAGGTTGAAGTCCTAACTCCAAATGTGACTGTATTTGGAGATGGAGCCGTTAAGGAAGTATGAAAGTTCAAGGAGGTCATAAGGGTAGGGCCCTCATTTGGTAGCATTAGTGTATTTTTAAGAAGAGGCACTAGGGAGCTTTACCTTTCTCTCCCTCTCCCTCCACCCCCTTCTCTTTCTCTCTTCACCCTGTGAGCACACAATGAGACAACAGCACCTGCAAACTGAAAAGAGAGCTCTAACCAGGAATCAAATCAGCCGGTACTTTGATCTTGGACTTTCCAGCCTCCAGAACGGTGAGAAAATAAATTTATGGAGTTTAAGTCACCTAGTCTGTGGTATTTTGTTATGGCAGCCTGACCTAATATAGAACCAAAAAACTCCTTTAATATATTGTCTTACATTCTCGATTATCTTACTAAAAAGGAAAAGATAAGGAAAAAAAAAAGAACCAAAACATAAACCCTTAACTAGAATTTGGATAAAAGTCAAATGTGCTCTGATTAGGGGAAGTTTCCTGGAGCAGGTGATACCCTGAATTTCAGAGAATGAAAAAGAGTTTAGTTAAGCCAAGATAAAAAGGAAAATCATTTCATGAACAAGGGTCACATGAAGAAGACATAGAGGTGAAAACCATGTAATGGCTCATAGAAAACAAGAAGTTGATGAATGAAAAGGTTTGAAACAAAGATGGATGGGAGATGAGGTCATTTGGGGGCAGATCAAGTGGCTACAGATTCTCTGAAAAATTGTCATATGCATAACTAAGGAAAATCCTCTTTTGAAATATCTGGACCTGTGGGAGTGTTTGCTCTTTGCGTGTGCTCTGATCACAGTTGTTTATTTGGAACCAAGAGGGCTCATTAGGAAATACTATCATATAGTTTCTGTTATTAAAGGGTTATCCTAGGTTGACCTTTGTCACAATTTTTCTGTTCATTTTATAAAACAGAAAAGCCTTGGCACACAAGAAGGTAAGGTTCAGATTTTTCCTGTGTAGTTATTTCAGGAGACATCAAAAACTCTCTGCAGATTAAAACATGGTATATAGAGAAGGGATATATAGGGAGGAGGTATACAGCAGTAGAAAATAAAACTTAATTTAGTCTTAGGCTGGAAAGTTAGCCAAAACTCTGATCTTGGTTTTTATTTTTAAAAAACAGTCCAGGACGATAATTTCCAATGACTGAATTATTTTAACAAATGAAAACAATCCAAAATGTTGTGTTAGGTAATGAATAAACAAAAGTGCCACATACAAGGATGTTTATCTAGAGGTGTGGTTCCTCCTTCAGGAAATTTGTGTGCTTACCTTCCTGGTTAGAAAAAAATTAAATATTTAGTAACATTTTATTTATACTAATAAACACATATTTTCACATTTAAAGATCTCTGGATTCAGAAGTATTCTTAAAATTGATGATGGCTGACCAGGAAACAGTCACAGTGTAGTTGTTATTGCCTCAGCAAGCCTGAAATGAATCATAGCTGTTCATATTGTCCTCACATCAATTGGATTATGTGCATTATTTGTACTGAATGTGTTGTGCTTAATTGCTCCTTAAAATATCCTTAAAAATATGACACTGTGATTCAGCATGGAAACAAAAATGTGTGTGAGCAGAATAGTATGGCAACACAGCAGGTTAATATATGACTAAAAAAGAACTCCATGGCAAGACAGAAAAAAAGTTCATTAGCAATAGTTGTAGAAAACAAGTTTCGAGTGATTTTTTTAAAAAGCATTGTATTACATGTGAATTAGCTATATTTCTTCTTTCTCGATGTTACTTAAAATAATGGTGTGTCTTACAGTTGATGATGTCTTAGATGCATTGAAGTACAAGAGAGAGATTTATTTTTTTCCTAAACTGCGTTAATACAAAAAATACTGCCAGCTTTACAATGTCTGGGGCCATGTTTGAAAATTTAAAAATGGATCTTACCCTATGCAGTTGGTCTTAAGAAATAACAGAAAAATATCCAAACCTATTTTTTACGTTGTAATACAATTCTGGAGCTGCCAAAATAAACATGAATTTAGCAATGATTTTAAAATCAGAGGACTAGTTAAATGGTCTGGTTATGCCATAGAGATCAGCAATGCTTAGAGAAAATAAAATAGTGAAAATTAAGAAACAGTACAAAGAATGAAATTACACTTTAACACATGAATCAACTGATCCTTTTCTTGGTAGACTGATCACCTATACTTGCATTGATTTATGATCATATCTCAGCAACGTGGAATCATAGGATCTAGCCTGAGTAGGTAAATGTCACATGGTTTTTCACTATCTCTACTTTCTCTCATTACAAATCTTAGTTAAAACAGGTATATACACTACCAAATGTAAAATAGATAGCTAGTGGGAAGCAGCCGCATAGCACAGGGAGATGAGCTCAGTGCTTTGTGACCACCTAGAGGGGTGGGATAGGGAGGGTGCGAGGGAGACGCAAGAGGGAAGAGATATGGGTATATATGTATATGTATAGCTGATTCACTTTGTTATAAAGCAGAAACTAACACACCATTGTGAAGCAATTGTACTCCAATAAAGATGTTTAAAAAAAAAAAAAAAACAGGTAGAAGAGAGAGACTGTTACCAATATATAAAAGTGAATACTGGGTCTTCCCACAAATATCAGCTATAAATTCTGGATCGATCCTTATGAAAATAAGAGTTATATACTCTGAACAAAATATATTAAACAAGTACCTAAGGGCTCTGGAATTTTTTAAAATAAAGGTAGTCAAATATTGAAAGTAAGTCAAAATTTGGAGTAACAAAAATATTGAAGTGAATTCCCCAGTTTTATTTTTGTTTCCCTGAGGGTGGCCATAGATATGGCTGTGATGGCAGTGTAGGAGGGGCACAGTTCTAGAAAAAGAGTCTAAATCTATCTTGCTTGAGAAATCAAGGAAAGGAAGTCAGGGCAATAACAGCTCGCTGGTGACTGAGAGGAAAACCCTAAAAGGAGAGACCCCAAAAAGAGGAAAATGTCCACGTATAGACTCAGTCCAGATTTATAGCTGATGCCAACTCTGCATGGGGAAAACTGAAAGCAGCTTTCAGCTAAGGCTGAAAGCACTGAACTGAGATCTGAACTGCTATAGGTCACTGTATGTCATTTTAAAGTTTGAGTCTAAGCAATTTAATTGCCCAATAAAACAAAAACACACATACTTTGAGGGGCAACATTGAGAATTCATGGTCTATATAACATAATATATAAAATGTTCATGATAAAATTGGCATCCTTAACATATGGGAAGCAAGATCATATTACTCGGTTTTAAGAATAGGCAATAAAGTGGCACCAGTCTTGAGATGACCTAGATATGGAATTATCAGAGGATGGTATAAATATGTTTAGAGGTCAGGTAAAGTAAAATATGCTCATTAAAAAATAGATAGGAATATTAGAAGAGAAGCAGAAAACATCAAAAACAACCCAATGCAATATCTAAAGTAAATTTTGGAACTGAAAAATACAGCATTTAAAATAAGAAATCCACTAGTTTTACTTATTAGTGAAAGGTATATAATAGAAGAAAAAGTAAAATTGAAGGCAGATATATATAAATCAGCCACTTGGAAGAAGAGATAAAAGACTGCAAGATGTACAAAGCTTCAAAGACCTGAAGGTTAATATAAAAAGTTCTCCTCTCTTGAAAGGAGAAGAGAGAGAGAGACTAGAGATGACAAGACATTTGAAGAAACAGAGGCAGGAAACTATCCACAGGTGATGAAACACCTAAATTCAGACTTAAGAAACTTATTAAAACCCAAATAAGATAAATTTGAAAAAATTCACACCTAGGCACATAAAGTCAAACGCTGAAAACTAAGATGAAGAGAAAAATTTTGTGAAACATAAAAATGCCCAGAGAAAAAATTACATATTAAATATAGGGAAAATACAATCGAAACTGTTCCAGACTTCTAAACAAAAAACATGAAGAATAGAAGACAATAGAAAGCCTTTTAAAGGACTGAAAGGAAAACAAAACAAAAAAAGAAAAACAAAGGTCATCAAATAATTCTATGTTCAGTGAAAATATCCCCCAAGAATAAAGGCTTGGAGGCATTTTTCATATAAAGGAAAAACTAAGGGAATTTGCCACCACCAGACCCATACAGAAATACAGGCTCAAATAAATTCTTTCGGTTGAAGGAAAATTATAGCAGAGGACACATTCAAGAGTGAATGAAGAACATTAGAAATGGTAAACATGTGGGTAAGTAAAGCTATATTTGCTCCTAGTTTATTTAAACACATATATTTGAATAAAAAAGTTTTAACCTACCGTTTGGAGTTGATCATGTATGAAGGTATACTACATATGCAAACAGCAAGATAAAGAGAGGTAAGGGAGTGTTAAATGGGCCTAGGTTGAAATGATTCTACATTTAAGTGATAAACCATTATCCTAAGTAGGCTGTGAAAAAAATAAAGATGGGTATTGTTATTTTTTTAATAATCAATAAAAAATGTCAAGAGGAATAGCTAAGCTGCCAAAAAAATTAAAAAGGAATAATTCAGAAGAAGATGAAGGAGGAAACAGAAGAAAAATCAGAGAAACCAAACAGAAAAAAAATAATAAATTTCTAGGCTTAAATTGAACAAACAATAATTATGTTAAATGATAATGAGCTAAACACTCCAACTGAAAGTCAGAGATTATGAGAAAGGAATAAATACACAACCTACCTATCTGTTGTCTAAAAGAAACACATTTAAAATATAGTTAAACAGATAGGTTCAAATAGTAAGCATAAGAAGGCAGGAATGAACTATAATAATATAAGATAAAATATACTTGAAGATAAAAAGTATTACCAAAGATAAAGAGGCACATTTCAGAATCACAAATGTTTATATTTCCTACAAAATAGCCTCAAAATCCATTAATCAAATTTGACAAAATTAAAGGGAGAAATAAAGAACTACTAAATCACAGGATATTTTGATGCCCGTCTCTCAGCAATTGATAGAACAATTAGTCAAAAAATATATTAAAAAAGATGTAAAGCATTGGAACACCATTTTAATAAACACTTGACCTAACTGATATTTATAAAATATCATATGCAAAACTATAGATACACATTTCTTTTCAAGTACACAAATATGCTCACCAAGATAGATCACATGCTCTTCTATACAAGTTTCAATTAATTTTAAATGACTGAAATCTTACAAAGTATGTTGTCAGATCACATGGAATTATATTAGGAATAAATAACAATAAGATATTTAGGAAACCATGAAATATTTGGAAATTAAACCATATAATTCTAAATAATCTATTGGTCATATATCAGACATGAAAGTAGAAAATATTTCAAAATCTATGATAACTTTATTACACAATACAGGTGACCCTCAAACAACTCAGGGGGTTAGGGGTGCCAACCCTCCATGTAGTCAAAATTCTACATAGAATTTAGAGCCGGTCCTTCCTATACTCAGTTCCTCCCTATCCATGGTTCCCAATCTGCAGATTCAACCAACCTCTGCTCATGTAGTACAGTAGTATTTACAATTGAAAAAAGTTTGTAAGTAGAACTGCACAGTTCAAACCTGTGTTGTTCAACGGTTAACTGTACATCAGAGTTTGTAGGATATGGATAAAATAGTGCTTAAAAGGAATATTTTAGCTTTAAATTTGTTTTTTTTTTAAGAAAAAATGTCTAAAAACAGCCACCTAATATTTTACCTCAAGAATCTAGAAAAAGAAGAGCAAAGTAAGTTGTAAGTCAGTCCAAGGCAAGTAGAAGGAAAGAAATAATAAAAATAAGAGTAGAAATAAGTCAGAAGACAAACAATAAACAAAATTAACTGGTTAAAAGCTGGTTTTTTGAAAACAGTCAATATATTAGATAAACAACTAGCTGGACCAATCAATGAAAATCAGAGAACACAAATCACCAACCAATATCAGGAATGAAAGAAAGATTGTCACTAAAGTTCCTATAGAACACTAAAGATCCTAAAGGGTCATAAAAGGATATTATGAACAACTTTATACCAACAAAGTAGCAATTCATATGACATGGACAATTCCTTCAAAGACACAGGCTTGAGCTAACAGGAATCACTAAAGTAGTAATAAATACCCTGTACAGCTACCTCTGTGTCTACTAGTGAAATTTAGTTCAAAGCTAAAAACCTTCCCACAAAACAAACAGAAACAAACAAACAAAAAAACCCTCTAAACTCAGATGATTTCACTGGCAAATTGTGTAAAATACTTAAGGAAGAAATAACACTATACAAACAAAAAAGTGTTTTACACAAACTCTTCCAGAGAATAAAAAGGCAGAGGAATATTTTCCAATGAGCTTTATAAGAACAACATTACCAAAAGCAAAGAACTTACAATTAAATAAATCTGTAGATCACCAATATCCTTTATAAACATAGACACAAGTATCCATAATAAAGTATTAGCAAATCAAATACATAAGTATATATGTATATTTGATAAAAGATAATGACCAAGTGGGATCTATCCCAGGAATGCAAATATTAGGCCAATTTGAAAATCAATCTAATTTATCATAATAATAGAATAATAGATAAAAGTCTTCTAATCAATTTAACAGATGCAGTAAAAACCTTTTTTAAAAATGCATTAAAATATCTCTCAGAAAAGTAGTAATTAATATAACTTACTACTTTGATAAAAAAGAATTTTTAAAAAATACGCAGGCACAGAAACACAGTCATAGAGTTACTATAGTAACACCATTTTGAACTCAAATACTAACGATAGAGATAGAACACTTGAAATACACTCACCTTGTCTCATAGCTTTTCTTTGTGTACTATGTTATGTTAGTCTACTCAGAAGCTAACAATTCAACTAACAAATACTTATACCTCTGTGTACCCACACTCTACTTCCTTTTCCTCACCTGTAAAAAGATAATAATAATAAAAATAAATTTTAAAAATTTAAAAAACAATACTTATCTCATGGAGTTTTTATAGGATGAAATGAGTTAATTTATGTGAGAGGCTTAGAATAGTACCTGACACATAGTGTTTTGTGTGTTATTTATTATTAAAAATATAATATCTTATGAAACTGCTAATTATTTTTGTATCACAGAATATGGATAAGAATCCCACATATTACGTTTTAGTAAGATTGTTGACATTTTACTGTCTCCAAACCGTTGTTATTTTGTGGGGATTTTTCTTCACTCATATTGGTTTCATTTAAAATGATGACTTTTATTTATTGTAATATGGGGATCTCCTGAATAAAACTTCAGTGTCACCACTTCCCATAGTCACAATATTTACATTTAGTTGGTTATAATTTGAGCTGTAACAAACATTTTGTGGAGCCCAATATCATAGTAGTCATACTTTCAACAATGACTGACAGAGAAGATTTCATAATGGCAACAGACCAATGTTGAATACAAAAACATATTAATAAATTTTCATTTTATTCATCAAAACATGAATTTTTAGATAACAGTAGAGTATTGATCAGTTATAAGAAGTGCTTACTCACCTCATACAATAAGTATATGATGTAAGGATTGTTTTCTGCATTTTGTAGATGAAAAGATATAAGGTAGGGAAACTTGAATAATGCGTCTGGGGCCTAATGAGTTTGAGAGGAAATGGATTCAAACTCAGATCTGCTTGGTTCCAAGTACATTAATATGTTGTGTCTCATAGTAATGTGTCAGACATATTACTTAGAAACACCGTGACCAAAACGCGTTGCCTGTGCAGGACCCCTGCAATAACTGCATTCCCCAGGTGCCTGAGTCACATAGTCTGAGAACTGGTGTTTTACACCACTGAGCACTGCATGCTTTATCCGACCATACATTATCCATCACAGCTCTATAATAACACACATGGCTCTCACTTTACTGGCTTCCTGCACATTGGTAAAAGTGATCCCTGAAAGCCTGTTTACCTCTTATTCATTTGAGAAAACCAGAATATTTCCCCCTTCTGAGCTATGCTTACCATTTTCTGTTTCCTCACAACAGTTTTCATAACATATATTGTAATGCCCCAGTTCATTAAGTCTATTGCTTGGAAACTAACTGCATCCTAGCAGCAGGTGCATACCTCACCATTGATTATTTCCCTCCCTCTACTTCTCTGTGATTTATTCCAGTCATGCTTGTCTTTAACTAAGATTTTTAAAAATTATTTAAAAAAATGTCTCCTCTCTAGACACACCCTGACAATCAGAGATGCACATTTACTCCCTCTAGCTGACAGAATGCAGTACATGTTTGAAACATGCGACTTTTTTTTTCTTTTCAAATTAGAAGTACATTATTTTACTTATAAAAGCAATTCAAGCAACTAATAGAAAAAAATTTAAACTAGAAAACATAATCCCCTCCACTTCTTACTCTCACCTCCACAATAAGTGCCCATTTAAAATTGGAGAAATATGACTAAATTTCTATCTCAGAGTTTATATTTATTTCACTAACACACACCATGAATGAGAGTGCCAGATTCTACACATACTTGATTGTATTTGTCAGGGTTCAAACAGGAAAACCGAAAACTCTAAATTTGAAACAGGAAATTTGTGACAGATAACGGAAGAATTAGGTAACCTTGAGATTAGTAACAGCAAAAGTCACTGCTATCACTCCCCAGATGGGACTGATAGCATACCAAGTGTGGAGTGGCGGGAGGAATACATTCGGAATGATGGCCTTGGTGGGAGGAATGTTTCTTTAATGTCACCGACATTGTTTAGAATTGCTAGCACATGGTTATATAAAAAAAAGACTGACCTTTAGTTGGTTTCAATCTGGCTTTTAAATTTTCTTCAACGTACCCCCTGATTTTCTGCAACCAGTTGTACTGTTGCTGCCATGTTGTCCATTGGGTATGACATGGTGGAGACATGATGGGTGCAAGAGACGTTACCAGAATTAGGAAGCTGGAATTATCACCTGGAATTATGTAGAGACAAGGAGGCAGTGTCACTCAGTGAAGTTACTGCCGTAAGGAGAGACAGGGGGAAGAAATAACCTGAGTCTCCTACCCATTCATTCCTTTGACAAATTCATCTGGAAGGCAACTGACATGGGTATCTTAGAGTCAGTACCCTTACAATGAAGAATGAAGAGAAGAAAGAAAAGGAATGGATTTAAGAGCAAATAGGCAAATAACTAGCACACTTCAGATACAAGATATTACCCAGCCACTCCAGCACAGAAGTAAATATTGTTTTCCTTTGATTTGTAGCTCGTTCAAACAATTTAAAATGTTCATTGGTCATTTGTTGTTTTTCTTTTTTTCTGGAGTGTCTGCTTATATTATTTCTGAATTTTGTGGGGAAATGTTTGTGGAATCTTTTGAACTTTTTTGGTAGAGTTTCCTTATCTACTTTATCCACTTCTTAATAACTCTTTGTCATATTTATGTAACAATTTCCCCCATTTTACCTTTAAACTCTGTCATTTCCATTCAGAAGTTTTAACTTTTATCTTGTTATGTATGTCAGTCTTTGCTATTATGTCATTCTTTGAAAGGTCTTCTGCACCCCAATAGTATAAAAACTGTCTTCTTATATTCTTTTTGTACTTTAATGGCTTCATTGTTCCTGCTTAATTCCTTAGTCCTTCTGAAATGGATTTGGGGACAGTGTCAGTTAAAGTTTAAAATCAATGTTTTCTTCAAGTAAGTATCTAATTTTCCCAACAGTATTTATTAATTTATCCTTTCTTCACTTATTTGAAATGATACCATTGACATACTTAAATTATATTTTAAATGTTAAAGGTTAATAAACTTAACCTGCTAATTTCCTTCATTTTATAAAGGTAGTAGCATTAATCTTTGGAGAATTAAAAATAATCCCAAATAAGCCAACATGTCTTCGATATATTGATAATAATGTTAATTTTAGTTTCATATTTCCATTCTTGATAAACTGGCTAGCATTTTTGTCATTAGCTCTGGATTGCTTTGACTGTTTTCTTTCTTTATCTTTTCATTCTTGCATAACTGGACAAAAGTTATACTTAGTGATACCTTATGACTCAAATATTAATACAATAAAATTCTGATTATGAAAATGACATTAAACAAAATTATTAAAAATTACTATGGTAATTTAAAAGATGTTCATAACAGCTAACATCATACTTAATGGTGAAAGACTGAAAGTTTTCCTCTAAGATTAAGAGCAAGACACGATGCTAACTTTCACTACTTCTATTCAACATAGTACTGCAAGTCCTAGCCAGAACAATTAGACAAGAAAATGAAATAACAGGCATCCAAATTGGAAAGGAAAAAGTAAAATTAACCCTGTTTACAGACAACATGATTTTATATGTGGAAAATCCTAATGATTCCACCAAAAACCTGTTAGAACTAACTAATGAATTCAGCAGTTGCAGGACACAAAATCAACACACTAAAATCAGTTGTTTCCATACATTAACAAATGAACAATCTGAAAAGGAAGAAAACAATTCCGTTTACATTGCAAAAATAGAACATCCCAATTGAATCTACAAACTTAATGCAACACCTATCAAAACTCCAATGACATTTCTTGCAGAAATTAAAAAAAAAATCCTAAAATTTGTATAGAATTTCAAAGGATACCAAATATCCAAAACAATCTTGCAAAAGAAGAACAAAGCTGGAGGATTCACACTTCCTTCCTGATTTCAAAACTTATTACAAAGCTATAGTAATCAAAAGATTCTCAAAATCACTAATTGTTAAGAAAATGCAAAAAAAACTGCAATGAGATACTACCTCACATCCATTAGGATGATAAATAAAACAGAGATAGCAAATGTTGGTGAGGATGTGGAGAAATCGGAACACTTCTGCACTCTTGGTACAAATGTAAAATTGGACAGCTGCTTAGGAAAACAGTATGGCAGTTTCTCAAAAAATAGATAATTAACATATGATCTAGCAATTCCACTCCTTGAAGAGATATTTATACATTCACATTTGTAGTGGCATTATTTGCAATAGCCAAAGGTACATAATGTACCTAGAGTAGTCAAATTCATAGAGACAGGAAGTACAATGTGGTTTCTAGGAGCTGGGGGAAAAGGAGAATAAAGGGTTATTTTTAATGTCAAAGAATTTCCATTTTGTATGATGAAAAGAGTTCTGGAGATGGATGGTGGTGATGGTTGCACAAAATGTGAATGTAGTTAATGCCCTTGAATTGTACACTTAATATGCCTAAGATGGCAAATTTTGTGTTAGATATGTTTACCACAATTAAAAAAATATTAATAAAACGATGTTAACAAATTCTTTGATACCGATCCTATTAAGAAATGGAGCATCTTTATTCTCCATTTGAAAATATGCTGGCCTTAACGAGTGACTTCTAATATATAGAATGCTGCAGAAGTGATGCTGTGTGAGTTGAGACAGACAATAAATCTTCCATCAGGCTCTATTTCTGAGATACTCACCTTTGGAACTCTGCTGCCATGCTCTGAGAAAGCCCAGGTTACAGGAAGAAATCATGATTAAACACGTTGTCCATGTTCTAGACAACAGCTGGGCCTCTGAGAAACCTTTTGTGATAATACCTGCCTTAGCCACTGTCTGAGTGAAGTCATACGAGAGACCCACAGAGAACCACTTAATTTTGCCTGGTCAACTCCCAGAACCATGAACAGTAATGTTAATAGGTGATTATTGTTGTCTTACACCACTATGTTTGTGGCAGTGTATTATGCAGCATTGTACAATCAAAACTGCCAAGAGCAGAGTCTATGGAATCAGAAGGACTAGTATTTGAATTTCAACTCTACCACTTACTAGCTTCGTGTGACTTTAGAATTGTCACTTTATGTGTAATTTGAGAATAAAAGTACTTGCTTCATAAAACTGGTTTGTATATAAATGAGATGTATATAAAATATCCCTTACAGTATATGGAGCATAATAAGCCTTCAGTATTTTATAATAATGGTTAATATTGCTCTTATTATAATTACCATAAAACTCTGAGTGAATCCTTGCTAAAATAATTTACATGTGCATTTCTGTTACAACTGCCCTTCCTTAATTAAAGGAATTTAAAATTTCTAATATCAATCATAATTCCCAAATTTAGTCTGGATTCCATTCCAGTTGAAGACAGGATTTTCAAATAATATAATTTTTCTACATTTGCAAGGCACAGTACTAAATTAGGTTTTATAGATTCTCAGTCTCTATTTTCTGCAGGATGTTTAGAAATTTTTGGATGTCTGAATTTTCCACGAAAGCAATTCACTGCTCTTTGTGGACACCCGGACTTCATTAGCAAAATCTTATTCCTCTTAGCATTAAACTTTGCAATATAATTAGAGTTTCATCCATTTAAAAGTTGGCCATTCATTTAAATTAGGAGCAGGGAGAAGGGAAAGGTTTTCCCTAGAGCAGTTACATCGTTGTAGGCATGGAACATTATCAATCTCAGATTTTTTGAAGGCTTGTAAACTACAGAGCCACTGAAATTACTGCCAAGTATATAGAAACTGTCTTTGTAAACAAAATCTCTAAAGATTGAGGAGTATCTTTCTGGAACCAATACAATGCAAATGTATCTATTTCCTTATAGGTTTTCTGTTAAAATATGAGATGGTTTCTACCACTTTCTTTACAAGTGGAGAAAACCATCTATAAGGAGCTCAACTATAAAAAGTATAATCACCAGCAATTTTTTCTTTAGCATAGGAAGCACTGTTTTCTAGTTTCCTGCTGATAAAAGACTAGAATTGAAACACTACTGTTTCTGTGTGATTATGTAAAATGTTATGCCTAAAAATCCTATTAAAAATGCCTGGGGATTGCATACATTAAATGGGTTTGCGTTGTTCCTTATACTTCTCAGGCTTCCATGTCAAATTTTTAGCACACAAAAGATTCTTTATTATATGATCTCAAAAAAAGGGACCTCAACCGTATTGCACGATAAGTCTATTTTTGTTTTAATATTAGAGTTGAGTCTATGCCATAGTGAGAGAACAAGGAAGTTCCTTTTATATTTCAGAAGTAATATTTGCAAACACACAGACGTTGAAAAGAGAAAAATGGTTGAGAAGCTGTATTCCTCCTAATAGTGTTTATGTAAGTCTGGTTGAACACATTTACCTTTAAGAGCCACGCAAATGCTTTGCAAACACCTGTAAAATTCAGTAGAAAATCTCAAAGCCCTTGTTATTTTTGTAACAGTGATAGGTGAATGATAAACCTCTTTGCTATGTAAGGAACTCTGAAGCAAGAATAAAGTCTCGACCTTTAAAAAACCATCCTTTGCAGACATCCTTTGCTCTTGCTCATGTGCAAGCTATCACATCTGCCAAATTTCTCCTCAAGGTATGGCAGTCCCATGATTTCGCTGCTCAGTTCATTCACCACTATCTAATTAACAGCCATTCTTCACTTTTCTGGCTTTTTCTTACTGCATCTTGCTTTCTATAGCACAGCCCCACATAGTCAGCGACCCTGTAGCAAAGATCAAGAAAAGGGCTCCAACAGGTAGTGTGAAAGTCCTGAGAGCAGTTAGCTCGTGATCCATCCTTCCCCCACCTTTGACCAGAGCAAGGGCTGAAGACTGCTCCCTCCTGCCTTTCTTCCACAGTCCTGGTCATGCTTGTGGTCTTTCAGGATAGACAAACCACTATTCCCTTTCCATTATGCCTTTAAACTAGGGAGGAGACAGTAGAGAGAGGGATGGAAAAGGCCATGATCAAGAGGAGGTACACATGGTAAGAGATAACTGCTTTCTCGAATCCACTGCAATTATAATCTCTAGCATTGCCTTTAAACATTTAGATTGCTACAATGATTGTTATTCAAATAAGTTTTCAGAAGAATGATTTTGAATATCTCCGATTGTGTATAATAATGGAATCCTCTGGGTTTTTCTTTTTTAATAATAGATTTTGAAAATATCCCTGAAATTCTTTCTAAATTCTAAGAGGGCAAACAAAAACACAGTAAATAATGTGTTTAATGTTTTTGGTGATTAGTAGGTTAGTTTTCTATGGTTTAAATTTATTGTGGGGTTATATTTTTAAGTATACCAATATTTTCATAAATAGGGGCTCCTTATATAACTCATGTTTTTAGTATATTTTGTGTTTACTTGAAACAGAGCTAGAAAAGTCTGTTAATACTGCTGAAGCCTAATCTACCTGCACATCTCTAGGGATTTAGGAGGTTTCTCCTTTTACTACAGGAGTTCTTGGAGAAACTGTTTCATGATACATGCAGGCTTCTGCAAATCTATATTAAGTGTGACCAAATGGCATAAGGTCAGGTGTCCATCTTCATCTCTCAACAGAGTTAACCTTAATTCTACGTGAATCTCATGAGGTTGGGAAAAGACACGTGTTCCCTTCCCCTGTACTAGCACTGAGAGGCATGGGGTGGGGTATGCCCTCATTCTCGAACTAGCTGGTGTTATAGTTGCTCTCAAAGTGTCTACAAAATAATATACCCTAACTCCCTGATTAGAAGCTTCAAATATGTCATTTTAACGTCTGTTCCTACATTTAGCACATACTTATTAAACATCCCATGCAGCAAGATCAATATCATAAGTCCAAGGATTTAGTGGCACAAGGATACATATTTCCCATTGCTAACCATTTCATGATCTATTGAACTTTCCAATAGTTTTGGTTTCTAGGGTCTAGTTGCTCTCACCTCTTTTTTTTTCAAGTTTGTTGTTGCTTACAGGTATATAAATGACATATGAATATTAATTTTTAAAATTTAAACAAAAGAGAAGTGCAACTTCTAAATGTTCCTTCCTACTTTTACCTTCAGCTACATGTAAGAGAGAACCAACTCAAAATGGATTACATAATGAGAAGAAAATTTATTATGCCCTAGAATAGGGTACACAAGTGAGAGCAACCCTAACGCTGACAGATTTGTCAGCTCACTCACATCCTTAAAGGCCCAGGTTCTTTTCATCTGCCAGCTATGCCATGTTAGCATGACGCATGATGGTATTAGCACCCAAGTCAGCTCCAGCATCACACCTATCACACACACATCCAGACAGACCTGACAATGTTCCCCAGAAAACTGACCCCTCATGTGTATCTTCTTTGTTTTAAGTTCATGAGAGTTTTTACTAGAAGTCCTCATTAGACCTCCCTTCATACCCTGTTAACCACTCCTAAACCAATTGCTGTCACATTGAATAGGATTAACATGTTTAGCACAGAGTAATTAGGATTGAGGAAAAGGGTTGCCTTCTCTGAGCAAAGAGCTGTGCTTAAGAAGATGGAGGCCTGAAATAAAAAAAATGCTGTTACAGATACTGTCAGAAAGGGCATTGGTAATAAATGATTGTTCACTCCAACTGGGTACTTTGAAAACAGAGTTAAATATGGGGACTATTTACAAAGGTATGAACGGGGCTTAAGAAAACAAACAAGGCATAGTGCAGAACCTAGTGGCTCACAGTAGCAGGGCACTGTTAAGATCCCTAAGCCCAAAAAAAGAGGAATAGAAATGGTTACTGGAAACCAGAGGCGGTGTCTGATTGAAACTGTGCCTCTTATTAGAGAGAAGCATCTTACCTCCAGTGACTTGGAAAGGAAGGAGTCAACGTAATAAACATTCAACACTATTTTAATTTGCCTTTGATCATTTCCTAGCAAGACCCAAAGAGAAGCAAAGTTCCAAGATGAGGTCTGTGGTTGCAGTCCTACCACCTTAGCCTCCCAGGTCCAGAGCAGACTGGAAATGGGTGATGAGTGGATCTGGAGGAGAAATGAAGACTACTCAACACAGATATCAATAATGGTAATTATTATTATAATTTTAGTAAATCTCACACATAACCTACTTTGTATCTTATATAGTGTCTGCTATAGTATTTATGCAGCATTTATTCAAAGTTACATTTAATTTTTAACATTTATAAAAATACGGCAATTATATACGTGAGTCCATTTTCTTCAGTTTCTTGCTGAAACTTTCAAATATTGCTAGATATTGCCAAATCGCAATTTAAAAATGCTTTTAATTTGCATTAATATTGGTGTTGATTTTTTTCATATTTTTTATGTAAAGGTTGACCATCTTTTTACTTGGCTGCTTCTGTTTATCTCCAGTCTGCTGTTTATTTTTTTGTTTATTCTTATTTCTCTTCATGAAATTTTTTTCAGAAATTTTAGTTTATATATGGTCAGATTTGTCCGTCTTTCACTTTCTAGTTGATTTGTTGTGTTGCTTACAAAATTTCTAATCCAAAATTCTATAAAGCTATTCTTCCATATTTGGTTATTTAAAAATAATTTCTTTAACCTTTTGCTCTCTAATCCAAATGGAAGTTACAGCAAATGTAGGTTAATTTTTGTTTTTATGTGTATAATGTAAATTGGACAACTAATGGTTTATTCTGAAAGATAATCAATGTACATCAATGTAATTTTTAATTTCCACACGTTTGAAGAGCCACTTTTTCATGATTCTATTTCTTGGCCACTCATTTTTTATTACTAATCTATTTGTTTATTTGTTTGATTAAAAGTTTGATTGCCACAATTTATAGAATGTACTCATGTTATATAAAATAACTATGCAATTTTTTGTCATCAATTTTTCATAATTTTCTTGGATATTGTTATGAAATTGCACTTTTAGGTTGGACATGAGGATAAAATTTTCAAATTTTCTAACAATACCATGAATTTTAAAAAAAGATTGTGTTTAGTTATTTAAAATAGATTTGATACTTTTACATTTACTTTGCACTTGGTTAGCTTTATAACTAACTTTTTATTGACTCTACAATGTTTTTAATTGTATTTTATCTGATCCTTTTGGATTTTCTTGAAGAAAATTCTATAATCTTCAAATAATGATGATTCTATTATCTTACATTTTAAAAAATATTTACTAATCTCATTTTTCTTGTCTTAATGCTTATTTTTACCTATATATATGTGGCTATTTTCTGTAGTAAAGTATTACAATGGTGATAGGCAGGCATTCCCACTTTTTAGTAAATGACATTTTTTGGTAATTCTCCATCACTATAGATTCTGATTAGAAAAACTTTATTACTCATTAAAAAAATTTTATTATTCCTTAATCTTAATTGGCTAAAATATAGGTAAGTTTATGTAACTATATCCTCAATCACCCCAAACTGTACTACTTTCAAGAGCAATACAAGCACCTCCATTTCTAGATTTCAATTATTCACAAAAGAGTTGCATAAAAATAATAAAATAGAATAGGAAAAAAATTGAAATGGCTAATCTGTATTGGGGTGTTGTTCTAAGAATTTTATATGCATTAGCACGTTGAATCCTTGCTCCATGAAATAGGTACTCTTACTATCTCCATTTTATAGGTAGGGAACAGAAATAGGAAAGCAATACTGCACAAAAATGTTAGAGGTGGGAAATGGTTCCCAGAATTCTGGCTCCACCTACCATATCCTTAGATACCATAATTTGCTGCATAAACTCTAAACTAATTAAAAATTTGAGGCTAGAGCTTTCTCACATTATCTTTTCAAGTTTCTGAACATTAAATTGACCCTTTCATCTCTGTTTGACCAAAGCTCAAAAAAGCTTTCTTTTTTAAGAGCCAGGCTGCATTACCTGGATTAGTTATGTGACTTCCACATTGGAAGGACTTTCCTAGAATCCAGATTAGAAATATAAACTTCTTTTCACCTCCAGCTCTGCATAAGTCTCAGAGCAATCAGGTATTTTCTGGTTACTTGGGAAATCCCCCATAGATTGATCCATGTAAAATTTTCTTTATCTGACCATTTTGATGATTGATACTTCCTTACGTGAATGCATAACCACTGTAAGACTTGGGAATAAGGTCCTTTATGTGAGCTTACTTGCTTAAAAAAAAAAAAATCATGTACTCTACCGATGTCTTCTGAAAGAAGATAGCAAACAACGGATCTCTGTTTATGCGTACAACCAGATAATCACATACAGGCTTTGAAGACAGAAAGGATGGAAAATAACCATGATGTATTAAGTGCTAATCTGTTGTGGGAATTGTGACAAGTGCTTCTAGAAATATATGTCTTATATTTGTGTCCTCACAACTCATTATCTCCATTTTTCACATGAGGAAATTGAGTTTGCAGAGATATCTGAAAACATTTTACCATAAATTACACTTGCCATACCTTCATTCTTAAAATAAATCCCTCTTAACACATCTGTAACTGGAAGTCAACTCACATACTCTCTTTTACCGTGAGGGAGATTCTTACCGAGTATATATTTTACTGGATAATCTGAACTCACAGCTCAAACACACTACCGCTACATTTTCAAATTTTAGTAAATTAGGAAACCCTCTGAATTTAATATAAATCTGGAAATAACAAGTAGGTAACATAATATATCTTGCCAAAAATAAAAATAATAATGCTATGTACATTTGCATAGTGTTATAACAGTCTATCCGATGACTTGATGACTTGGATCAAGATCTTTTTTTTTCTTCCATTTTCTAGATGGTAAGTCTAGACTTGAGACTTCTGAATTCTAGTACACTACTCTGTCTCTTCTAGTACTCTTAAAAGGTTCAAATTTGGGGCCCATGATATCCCTAACCATGAGAAGCCAATCAGCCCAGTTTTAGTATTAACATTAACCTTTTAACCTTAAAAGGTGATATCTAAATCTGACTTTAACTGACCAACAAATCCTGAGGAAGCTTCCACTCCAGGAGCCTGATGGAAAGAAGTAACTGAAGTATCTCCAGAGAGACTAAAGACCAGAGAATATATATAACTCCATATCTCTTCAGGGTCTTTGGTAAAGTGATCCAATTTATGAAGACCAGCGTATTTGAAGAACTATTTCCTACTACTGTGAAGAGTAAAACCTGCCTTTGTATCTCTCTCTTTGAATGTTACAGGATTATATAGTAAGATGCAGTTACAAAGGCACAGTAACCAGAAACCTTCCACACTGAAGACTGAAAAGCGGCAATCTTGTAGGCTTACTATACGTTCCTCACATTATTTACTCTGAAAGCACAGCAACAGTCAATAAATAGTGATGAATTTTTAAAAACTCTTCATCCCTAATATTAAAACAAGTTCTGCCAATTGTGAGTGTTCCATAAATATTTGTTGAATAAATGAGTGAATTGAAAAACAACAGACAGTTTTGCAAATTCCTAGTTAGATCCACTCTAGTGAGAAATGGACATTCCTCACTTTCCTTTCTAGCAGAATCTGGACTAAAAGTGGTAAATTTCCATTCTTTGAGGCATCTTGTTTACATCTGGCAACTAGTATCTATTTTCTACAAAACAGTTCTCATAATCTAGCTGTACATAAAATTCCTCAAAAATATCTGAGCTCTGCAGGTGCAAGAGCTAACAGAACAGCTGCCAGACATGATATCTGTTCAGACAAACTAACTCACTTGTAAATAACTTCAATTGTTAGATTTTTGTAATGGAGTTTGGTCTAAAGTAATTGGACCATAATTAGTCTGGGAGTGCAGAGATTTAGAATCTAGTCTTACATTTATCACTAACTATATAGTTAATATTTGGCAAATAATTAAACTGGGTTCAAATTCCCTCATGTTAAAATTAGGAAACTGAACTCTGATCTTTAGGACAACTGTAGCTTTGAGACACTATGATTATGAGGGCCTGTGCCTTCTTTTCAAATAATTTTGTATTTCCAAGGTTGTAGTGTTTTAATTTTATGACATATGTTAGTTCATAGCTACTACAAGAAAAATTTTTTGATAAGAGCATAACATCTACACACAGCCTTGTTTCTGAGGAAATGCAACTGACTTTACGGGCCATCTGCTTTATGATGTAGATTTAGGAAATGCAATTTTGCAAAAAGTATAGCTTGCATACAATAGCAAAGCACCACTATGCTTGAAAACTAATACCTTTAAGTGTTTTTTTGTTTTGTTTTTGCCCTACACACTGTGTGGGGTTGCACTGTATTTTCTACCAGGTTGATACACGTGTTATTCACACCTGTTTATACATTCCAGCCATAAGTGTCTGCTATTGTCAATGACTCTCTCTGAAGGTAATAAAAAAATATAAAATGCATCCATCAAAGAATCACCTAAGTATGCTATTAAAACTAAATGAGGGGCTTCTCTGGTGGTGCAATGGTTAAAAATCTCCTGCCAATGCAGGGGACACTGGTTCGAGCCCTGGTCCGGGAAGATCTCACATGCTGCGGAGCAACCAAGCCCGTGCGCCACAACTATTGAGCCTGAGCTCTAGAGCCCGTGAGCCACGAATACTGAGCCCACACACAACTACTGAACCCCGCGTGCCTAGAGCCTGTGCTCTGCAACAAGAGAAGCAATGAGAAACCCATGCACCGTAACAAAGAGTAGTCCCTGCTCACCGCAACTAAAATAAGCCCACACGCAGCAACGAAGACCCAACACAGCAAAAAATACATAAACAAAAATAAAAATAAATTAAAAAACAACTAAATGAGGTCATCTCTCACTTATACTTAGGAAGACACAAGGCTGTACATTCGTTCTATGCACTGAGGCAACTTGGCAAAATAACATTTCACTGCATGCCCACTATTATATTATCAGAAGAACTTTTAAGTGGGTAAGATATTTTTTAAAACTTGCTATAAGAAAGGATGACCTATTTGGTTTGTTTCCTGGCTTTTACAGGAAGTTTGTAATACTACATTTGGCTAACTGAAGATGAAATGAAGTTGACACACTGAATATAACAAAAACAAACAAAATGTCAGTAGTCCTCTAAGAGATATATGCTACCACAGCAAAGCAAGAAGTGAGACTTTCTAACCAGATTCCAAGCATATTCTGTCATATTACTGTAGTTATGAATCTTTATATCTCATGAGAAGGGCATGCAATTTGAAATCTTTTTCTCTGAATAGATGATAGGTTAATTACTACAAAAAAGAGGGAAAACTGAATCTTAGGCAACTACTATTGTTTTAATTGTTGTATGTATCTTTTCATCTACTAAAGGAAGTTAGACTAAAGCTTTCACTCCCTTGAAATCAATTCCTTGGTTAATTTTAATACACGTTTTACAAAAGGCTTTTGCTTGTATTTATTTCGACCCTCACAACAGTTAGATAGGTGCAGTATTAATAAACCAATAAAATAAATGAAGAAATTCAAGAGATTATAGGAGACATGCCAAAACACAACTTGTTAGAGACAGCACTGAGGTGCTTCCATGTGGGAAGAGGAGGAATCTGAGTTTATTACAAATCCTCATTAAAAATGTCTCCTAAAACTTCTACAGATGTTGTCATGCTGTAATTTGTATGGAGTTAAGCACCATCACTCCATAACTAAAAAACCATGTTTTCTTCAAGCTACATTCTTTTATTCAATTGCCAAACCCTTACTGACCACCTGCTATTTACAAGGTCATATTATAAATCCTGTAGTAATAAAGATGAAAAAAATATAATAATCTGCCAAGAAGCTAAAATAAAAATCTGAATTTATATTATTTCTACATATGTTATTTGATTTTACCTTTCCAACAACACATTGTGCTTATCAGAAAAATGGGAAAACAAAGACTCAGAGAAGATAAATTATCTATTCTCTTTTACCTGTTAAATGCAGAATCAAAAATCACAACTTGAACCTCTATCTTTCTTGTAATTAAATGCACTTTCTACTATGTAATTCAGCTTGCTAGGCTGTTGATGTTACAGATATTTATAGAATATGTTGGTTATATGGTTTTACATATATATATATATATATATATATTTTGCCATAATTGGCTCTTGTTCCCTAAAAAAAGGAACCATGATTAAGTATTCATTACATAAAAGATTAAGAAAATTAATTCAACTAAATAAAATATTTTATTTGGCTTTGGTTTATCAAATTGTAATTAAGAAATCAAATGTCATAAATATTGTTAATAGTTAATAAATATTATTAAATTTTATTGAATATTAATTATGTCTAAGAACTGGGGTATTTGTTGGGGCAGAATGTGAGGGGATTATCAGAAATAATAAGAACTAATACTTTAACTTATAACAGCATTCAACTGAGTATTGTTTGCATGATTCAACAAATCTTAACTTTGATTGGTTGTATTATTATGGCATCAGTAGAAGTAAAATTTCTTAGGAGGGCATTTTGGTATGCAAAAATTATTATCATAGAACATTACTTATTAGACATTATTTTAAAAATGGAAGTGACCTTATCTTTAACCACAGGTATAACTTTCACTGACTATACCTTTCTCTGATGTTTGAATTTAAATGGATATTAGAGCAAGTAATATATTGTCTGACCTTCTTGATTCCTCTTTCTTTTAAAATTTTCATGTAAAATGCAATTTGGATATTGTGCAAAAAAGAAATCCCAGTACCTTCACCTTAACTAAAATCTCTTATTATAACAGCAGTAAAATAAATCCAGTGTTGTTGGCATGGTCTTTCTAATGACATATATCTCTCCATGTGGAAGCTACAGTATCTATAGTAAAATATAGTGGTTAGATATGTCAGTAAATTATGTGTCATCTATTGGAATACTCTAGTTATTGTCGGAATTCATTATGATATTCAGACAAAAAATTTAATTAAACACTTTTAGAAACCAAGCAGAAATCAAATATTATTTATTAATATTATGTGAGGCACTGTGGGGAATATAAAGAACTATAAAGCCAGGTCTCATCCTTCAAGAAACTTACAGTCAATCTTCCAGGTAATGAAAAAATATCTGAATAACAGTCTTCAAAAGTGGCTGCTACTTCATTGCTGTAAGCCAGTGTCATTCCTTACATGAGCAGGTGGACTTTATTTCTCTTCCTCTTGAACCTTGCCTGGTTTGGATAAAGAAAAAGCAATAGAACTGATATTCTGGAACTATGGAGCCCAAGCCTTAAGAGGATTGGTGGTTCAGTCAATCCTTGGAGTCCAGCCCTGCTGCTGGAGGAAAATCCAAGTTAGATTACTGAATGATTAGAGGCTATGCTAGGGCCTGGGGATGAGCCAGACCATCCTCACATTTCTCATCTTCTATTTTCTCTGCTTCAGCTGAGCTTAAATCCCTTCCAAGAGGTGAAATGTTAACCTGCAACTTTTCTAACACTATACAGAAATAAAAACACTGGAAACTGACTTAAAAAACACACTTTTCCACTAATATTATATGATAATAATTTCTGGTTCCTGAGAACTTCTACATTCTATATAAAAGTATCTTTTTAAAATGGGTATACCTTTTTCTCTTTCTAAATAAAATTTCTCTTTAACTTTGTTATCTAGAAAGCTCCAAGTATCAGAGGCAAACATGCAGAGGTCCAAGTCTTTGACATCAATTGTCCAATCTAATAAAAACTCAAAATTTTAAGGTGTATCCTATTTTTAAACCCAATAAAAAATTTGTCTTGAGGAAAGCCAATATATATCCATCTCAACATCATTTAAGAGTACAGCTTGTAAAAAAAAATAAATAAATAAAGAGTACAGCTTGTAGTAAAACAATTTAAATATGCAAGAACTCAGGGAGCATTGTACTCACACACTGTGCTTAAGTCTTCTACTAGAAAAAGCACATCATACAACATCCAAGATGACAGGGGAAAATTCAGCCCAATGTGTATAGAAGCATAATAAGATGATATAAAAGGTGGCAGGATAGGTTGTAAATCTTATATGCCTTGGACAAGAAGAAATAATATAACCAAATAAATGGGTTCAAAGAACAGGAAAAAAAATAAGCATTTTAAAAATATTCACAACAGGTTGACATGAAAGGATATCATTTAAAGCTATTCAATCAAATGATAGATACCAAATGGTACTAATGTCACTATAAAATGTATTACAATGCTAACTACCTAACAGAAACACAAACCTCTGAAAATACCAAAATAATTTTTTAAACCAAAATGTAAGGAAAACCATACAGGAAATAAAACATAATAAACAGTAAAAATACAAACGATAATAAGACAGAACTATGGATAAAAATACCAACTAAATAGAAAATATAAATGTGCTTAATTCACATATTAAAAACTTATGAATGCTAAATTAGAGAGTGAAAATTTGATGAGGTATAAGATATATGTAGTCACAATACATCTTCTCGTGAACTTTGTCAATTAATAATAGGTGAAAATACTTTGCTTTGCAGAACAACCTGGAAGAAACAAATTTAAACAAATGAATAAAGTTAACATTACCAATAATCAGCCAAAACATCATGTGCCTTCTTACAAGAATAAGAGAAAGAGAAAGAAAAATATCACTTTTGTGGTATTTTGGCTAAAAGTGTAGGTATATAACCATGAGGAAGCACTGAACAAACCTGAGGAACAGCATACAAAACATTGGCTGATACTCTTCAAATACGTCCACATTAAGAAAAACAAAGAAAGGTACAGGAAATATTCCAGGTTAAAGAAACTAAGGAAGCATAAAGAAACTAAGGAAACATACAATGTATGATTTTTGGACCAGATTTTTGTTTTTAATTTCTTTTTCCTCTTCATTACTTTTCCTGTTTCTCATTTTTCCTCCTATTAGTATCCTCCTCCTCTTTCTCTTTCTTTTCCTTTTTCTTCTTTATCTTTACATTTTTTTTCTTCATCTTCTTTTATTATGAAGACATTTTTAAGGTAAATGGCATAACTGGAATAAGATGTATATATTGTCTATTGGCATTATATCAGTGTTATAGTTCCTGATTTTGATAATAGTACTAGAATATCGTTATCCTTAGTCAATATACACTGGAAGGATAGTCTTTTCAACAAATTGTTTTGGGGAAATTGTGTATTCAAGTGAAAAAGAATAAATCTTGACCTTGACTTCTTTCATTACACAAAAATTAACTCAAAATAAATCATAGATTGAAATTTAAAATATAAAAATATAAGACTTTTAGAAAATAGGTGAAAATCTTTATGACTTATATAGTAAGCAGAGAGTTCTTGGACATGACTAAAAAGGCATGATCCATAAAGGAAAAAAGTAACAATAGATTGTACATTACCAGCATTTAAAGCTTTTGCTCTGCAAAGGACCCTATTAAGAGAATGAAAAGACCAGCCACAGGCTGTGAGAAAATAACTGCAAATTTCATATTTTCAAGACAAAAGACTTGTATCCAGAATATACAAAGAACTCCCTAAATTCAATAGTAAGAAAGACACTACACCTAGAGGACATGTGGATGGCAAATACAGACATGAAAAAAATGTTTAACATCATTAACCATTAAGGAAATGCAAGTAAAATTTTAGACGAACTATAACTATACATCTATTTGAATGGCTAAAATTAAAACAAATCCCTGACTACACAACGTACTACTGAGGATATGGAGCAACTATACAGATGTCATATGTTGCTGGGGGGTATAAAATGTTACAGCCACTCTGGATAACAGTGTGGAAGTTTCATAAAGTTTCATACTTGCTGATGATCCAGCAAACATAGTGCTGGATGTTTATTCTTGAAAAATAAAAACTTATTTTCACAAAAAATCTATACATGAATGTGCATCGTAGCTTTATTTGTATTAGCCCCAAACAACCCAAATGTCCGTCAACAGATTAATGATTAAACATTAATATATTAATATCATGAACGCTATTCAACAATAAATAACAATGACTATTGGGACATGCAAACACTTGCATATATCACAAGGGAACATACTGAGTGAAAAAAATAAAAGCCAATCTCAAAGGATTACATTTCATATGATTCCACTTACATTGGGTTGGCCAAAAACGATCGTTCAGGTTTTTCCATAAGATGTTATGGAAAAATCCTAACGAACATTTTTGGGCAACCCAATAGAATAACATTATATTAATGAGAACAACTGTTGCAGGGGACAAAATTAAAGAGAAGATGTAACTATCAAGGGGTAATCAGAGGAAGTTTCTATGTGATGATGGAACAATTCTGTATGCCAAATGTGATGATTTGACATTTACACATGCAATAATTTGATCAAATTTATATATGCAATAATTTTTTATAAAACATACAACTCCCTCCAAAAAAAGAGTGCATGTGTAAGCTGGTGAAGTACAAATACCACCTGTATGTGAGTTACTAATAATTTATTGATGTCAATTCCTTGGTTTTGACAGTGTACCATGGTTATGTAAGATACTATCATTGTGGAAAGGAGTGAAGTACATACAGAAACTCTCTGTATTCTTTTTACAACTTTATGTGAGTCTTAAAACATTTGAAAGTGAAAGATTATGTTAAAAAAGGAAGTAAAAGGTGGGAAATGTCTCTATTGGTACTTGTGCTGCAAAGGCTTTTGATAAAAAAATAAACATCCATGTTTTGATTAAAAAATAATAATATAGTAAGATTGTACACACACACAGCCCTCAGCCCCAAATTTTACTAAATTAAGGAATACTTCACTAAATAAAGGCTATCATTCATAGTCACTATAAAAATGTCCCACTAATTCCATGGTAATTTAATATTTTATTGAATACATTACCCAATGCAACCAGAAAAGAGAAAACAATTAGAGGCATAATAATTGAATGAAAATTATTTTCACATGTAGGTGATTTGACAGTTTACCTAGATAATCTCGGAAAATCAATGACAAAACTAACACAATGGTAAAATAGTGTTAAAGGATCCAAGTACTTAAAAGGATCTAAAATTAACATGTAGAAGTCAGTAGCTTTCATATTTATAAATAATGGTCAGTTAGAAGATGTAATGGAAAAGAGAACTCCATTATAAAAAAAATAAAGATTAAATACTTGTGAATAAACTTAATAAGGTATTTGAGAATCCTACAACAGGAAACCTTTGAAAACACTAAAAAAAGAAATCCCACAAAAGTACATTTAAATAACATCTCATGTTCTTAGATATGATGACAGAACATTATAAAAATTCCATTATCCCCAAGTTAATATAAAAATCCAATAAAATAATTACTTTTGGAGATATGAATTATATTAAAATAAATATGGAACAAACATTCAACCAAACCTAGGAAGGCTCTAAATAGGATATCAGTGAGAGGAAACTAGGCCTATAAGATAATAAAACATACTTCAAAGCCTCAGGAATCAAAGTAGGATGTAACTGACGCATGAATAGGTGGATTAGTGGAAAATACTTGAAGAAAGTTTAAAAATAGATTCCAATATATAATAAAATTTTAGTAATATGAAGAAGGTCATAGCTCACATTAATGAGAGGGAGAAAACACTAAGAAAAGGTGTTGAGACAACTGGACAGAAATTTGGGGAAATATAAACAGGCACCCATAATCCAAATCACTCAACCACAAAGTTCCAAAGGGATCAGAGATCTAGATGTAAATTTTTAGAAAAGTATACCAGAAAGCAGGGAAAAACCTTTCTAACTGTGACTTAAAATCCAGTTGTACTAAAAGAAAAAACACATTTATTTGGTTACATATACAATGACAACCAAAAGACCAAAACCAAAAGGCAAATGACAAAATCAAATGACAAGTAAGAAGAAAATATTTGTATTATATATAAAAGATAAAAGACTAATCTCCTTAAGTTATAAAGAACTTGAACATTGCAGAAGACCAAACATCTGAAAAAAAAATGAAAAAAAGACATGTACAAATATTTTGGAAAAAATGTGTTCAAATGGCTCTTAAACATATATAAAATACTCAATTTTATTCATAGTGAGATAAATAAAAATCAAAACTATGCTAAATATTATTTCTTGCCTATCAGATGTAAAAAAATCAGAATGCTCTATTGCAAAGTCTTTGAGAAAATCTTATATTTTATTCTTTGCTGATGGAATTCCTTTTGTAGAAGGAAGTAGGACATACTCAACAAAGCCATGCATTCATATACAAATATACTGTAAATGTAAAATATATTTGACAAAAAACAATATACGTTACAACAAATGTAATGTGTATGTGTACACACACACACACACACACACACACACACACACAAGTGTATATATACTTTCTGTCCATTGAGAGGGACTAGAAGCAGAACACACCAAGAAGAATAAGCACATTTAGATCTAGACTGAAGGGCCCTCTAGGTAAATTCATAAAGAAAAATAAAAATGTATGGATGCATAATAACATTTCAAAGAAAGAAGGAAAGTGATGAGGGAAGGAGGGAGGAAGGAATGAAGGAAGGAGAAAAAGACTGACATAACTAGAAGAGAACTCATTTGAAGACCTTAATATAATAAATGATTCAGGCAGACCATCAATGGATGCAAATCATTGGATCAAGGTAGTCTGTGGAACAGATTATCTGCAAGATTTCAAAATATCAGCATATGTATTATTTATTATGAGAGGAAACAGCTACTTTTGAAATGGAGACATGATATATACCACTTTAATCAAATAATCATATTTAGCTTCACTAATAATGAAATACACCAATATTATTTGCCTTTTGATGTGATAAAATAAGAAGTATGCATCATCACCTATGTAGTACCTTGCCAAAAATGTGTAACTTGCACTAATCATTGGGAAGCAACTACAACACCCAGACTGTATGACATACTAAACACAGTTGACCTAAACTCTCAAAAATGTTGAAAAAATGAAGGCAAAACTAATTGGGGGACTGGTGTAGATCAAAGGAAACAAAATAATCATAAAATATAATTCTTGTTTGGGTTTTGCAGAGAGGTGCTGAAGGTGGGAAGGGAGTCGTGGCTTACAATGGAATCATTGAAGCAATTACTAAAACGTGAATATAAGCTTTATATTAGTAACGTAATTTTATTATGTGTTCAAGTTTTTTTTTTTTTTTTTTTGCGGTATGCGGGCCTCTCACTGTTGTGGCCTCTCCCGTTGCGGAGCCCAGGCTCCGGATGCGCAGGCTCAGTGGCCATGGCTCACGGGCCCAGCCGCTCCGTGGCATGTGGGATCTTCCCGGACTGGGGCACGAACCCGTGTCCCCTGCATCGGCAGGCGGACTCTAACCACTGCGCCACTAGGGAAGCCCCAAGAGTGTTCAAGTTTTTGGATGTGATGATATTGAGATTCTGCAGAAGACTGCCCTTTTTCTTAGGAGATATTTTCTGTAATATTCAATGGACATAGTATCTTCAATAACTTCAACTTAATTTCAATGGTTCAAACAGACAGAAAATGAGAAATATTAAGAAATTAGTATTAACATTTGCTAGATTTAAGTAAACAACATATGGGTGTCTAATGCAATATTCTTTGAAAGTTTTTCTATAAGTTTGAAAATTTCCTAAATTAAAAGTTGGGAAAATTCAAATATAAATAGATACTGAAACCTTTCAAAATTTTGGGTTGTTTTGATTTTGATATTCACTGGATTTAAGTCAAAGTTATTTCAAATGATAACTGTCATCAAGAAAAATCTAAAATTGGAGATATTATATAATAAAGAATTGTAAGATTCTCCTGAATCTTACAGACTATAGTCTGCAATAGTTTTTTCAAAGTAAACATACATTTTATGAAAATGACATTAGTATTCAGATTGTAATTTTTTAAACTGTAAATTATTAATGTACTTATAAAATGTTATATTTTAATTATATATTGAATTAATTAATATAATTAATAATTTATTAATTTAGAAAGCATTTTTCATCTGGAATTTTCTGAGTTTTTCTATGCAAAGTTTTGTAAATGTGTGGTTTTCTTAGGAAATAAGAGCCTATTAGTCAAAACACCTAGGGAGTCAATATTGAAATTATAAAGGCAAGTGTTATATACTTTTCAAAGCAAACTGCATTTTATGCAGAATATACTCTACATAATTGAAGGATTTTCAATATTTTCCAAAATCAAAACCTTTTGTTTTTGTTATATTATGGTACTCTCTATGAAGATTACTTGCTTGTCAATAATTGAGCAAGTCAAAATTTATTTCATCGTAACTCCAAAGTATGAAATTTATTGTTTAACTACTTGTAGAAATATCTAAAGTGCTCAGTGAACATCAATTTGTGTTTTATAATTGTAACATTTTTCTGTAGAGTTAAGTATTTCAGTGTTTCCTGGATATAATATAAATGGGTTTCCATTTCCTATTATTCAAAATTGCCTAGTGTGACAATTTTTAAAATGTTGAGGATTTATTTTTTTTTAATTATGGACTTATGGAACACACACACACACTGCACAGTACTGTCATATTATCCTACTTTAAATAAGTGAGAATTGTTCCAGACATGTTTTGTTCTCACATGACCTCCTAATCATTGTGTATATTACCTTATGTAGCAAAAGATGTAATAAAGTTAAGGTTCTTGAGAGAAGGACATTATCGTGGACTATTTGGGTGGCCCCCAACTACAATCACATGCATCCATATACCAGACAAGTAGAGAGGATTTTGAGACACACATACAGAAAAAATGGTATGTGAAGATGGAGGTAGAGAATGGAGCAAAGCAACCACAAGCCAAGGAATGTCAACAACAGCTGGAAGAGGCAAAAAAATGTAATCTCTTCTAGATCCTCTGAGGTGAGCACAAATCTATCAACACCTTGATTCAAACTTCTGACCTCTGGAACTGTGAAAGAACAAATTTCTGTTGTTTTAAGCCATCCAGTGTTTAGTAACTTATTATAGCATCCCTGGGAAACTCATATAAATGGGTAACCTAACCAGGATAGCTGAAACAAAATGATACAAAATGTATCAATGAACATGATGATAAACCAACAGAAACTATCCAACCTGGAGAACACAGAGAAAGATAATTGAAAAATATTTACAGGTTATTTGGAAATTATCAAGCATTCTAACATATGTGTAATTTTGGATCCCAGAAAGAGAAAAATAGATAAAGGACAAGACTTTTTGAAGAAATAATGTCTGAAAACTCTCCAAATTTGGTTTAAAAAAATTACAGATTTGGGCTTCCCTGGTGGAGCAGTGGTTAAAGAATCCACCTGCCAATGCAGGGGACAGGGGTTCGAGCCCTGGTCCAGGAAGATCCCACATTCTGCGGAGCAACTAAATCGGTGCCAAAACTACTGAGCCTGTGCTCTAGAGCCCGCCAGCCACAACTACTGAGCCTGTGTGCCACAATTACTGAAGCCCGTGCGTCTAGAGGCCATGCTCTGCAACAAAAGAAACCACCACAGTGAGAAGTCTGTGCACTGCAACGAGGAGTAGCCCCTGCTTGCTGCAACTAGAGAAAAGCCCATGCACAGCAATGAAGACCCAATGCAGCCAAAAAAAAAAAAAAAAAAAAAAAAAATTTGTTTAAAAAAAAATACAGATTCAAAAACCTTAATAAACTCCAAGAGGGTAAATATAAAAAGAAAAACTCCTAGACACATTTAAACTATTAAGAGTAAAATCAAAATGAAAAATCTTAAAAGCAGAGAGAAAAATATGATATAATGTATACAGGGAATAATGATTTTTTGACTTTTAACAAAAACAATGAAAGCCAAAAGGCATTGGAATTACATAAAATTCTATCAATCAATAATTCTATATTTAATAAAGCTATCCTTAAAAAGTGAAACTGAAAGACATTTCGCTATAAACAAAATTTATCTCAAAATGGATCACAGACCTAAATGTCAAAGTTAAACTATAAAACTTCTAGAGGAAACTGGAGAAAATATATGAACTGTGTTTTATACAAAGACTTTTTAGATAGAACACAAACAACTTGAACCGTAGGAAAAAAATATTCAAATCTGACACTGTTAATCTACAACTTTTGTTCTTTGAAAGAAACATTTAAGAAAATGAATAGACAAATCACAGATTGCGTGAAATTAATTGCATACCACAGTTAAACAAAGATTTGTATCCAGAATATACTAAGCACTTACACAACTGAAAAAGGAGAAAATAAACTATCCAATTAAAAGATGGGCAAAAGAGTTAAAGACAATTCACAAAAAAAGGTTATGAATGTAGCAAATAAGTTTATGAAAAGATGTTCAGCAATATTGGTCATGAGGAAAATGCTAATTAAAACCACAGTAAGATACCACTACAAACTCACTATCTAGAATTAGAAATAGACAATACCCAAATATTGTCAAGAATGTGGAGGAACTGGAGCCCTCATACATTGCTGGTAGGAATATATGTATATAAATTATACAGTCACTTTGGAAAACAGTTTGGCAACTTCTAAAAATAATGAACTTACCCTTATCACATAATATAGAAACGTAATCACTAGGAAATAAGAAACATGCATCCAAAGAAAGATTTTTATGTGGAAATTTATAGCAGCATTATTCCTAACAGCCAAAACCTAAAAACAACCAAAATGTCAAGCAACATGTGATGGATAAATACAATGTTGTATATCCATACTCGTGGTAACAACTGAACAGCTGTATAATTGTTCCTTAAACTCATCAAACTATAAATTTATGACATAAATTTTATAACAGGTAACCCAAAAATAAATTTAACTTGATGAACTGTCATAAATATACTCTTCAAATATTCTAAGGTTTTGTAACTAGTAAACTTACTTTCTCACATGGCAATAATCAGTCAACATAATTTAATGAGTACCACAAATATATATGTAAAGAAGTCTTCCTTCTGAACATAAAAGAAAATGTATGATGTTATCCCCTACATCCAAGGCACATAAATATTGTTTTTCCTCTTGGTTTTATTTTAACCCTCTCAAGGAGGAAGGAACTGCTTTTCGTGTGAAACTTTTATATGACAGGTACTGGTTTAGATTCTTTACATGCATTATTAAGTTAACATTGACTTTTAAAAAATGTGCATGTTATAATAAACATTATATGTCTGGTTTCAGAATATCAATGAACCTGTTGATGGTCAGACAGAAAGCAGATAAACTGGAATTTGAATCAGGGCTTCAAAGTATGTGGTTTTCCTTCATTTTGGCTTTTTTTTTTCCCTTACATATGAGACTAAAGATACCCTTGTTCACAAAACGTAACTATTAGGACCCAAAATTAAGACCATCTGTATTGACATGGCTTAACTGTTTGCTTCAGGAAATTACTGTAAACCAATTTATCTGGACAAATAGTTTACTTCTGGGCAAAACTCTCTCCTATCAGGACAATATATTGCTCATCTGGTCAAACAACTCACTTTTCAAATACCAATTTACTTATTAGGTCTCACTTTGAATCTTTTGATGCTGTGTATTCAAATACTGAACAGTTATATCACAGATGTTCCCCATCTTATTTACTCATTCTAGCCCAGAACCCAAAATCCTATAAATATTACCGACTGCCCCATTCTAAAACACTTCCAATGCTCTTTCAATGTCATGTTTTCTCTTGCTGTAGTAGGCAGTCCTTAGAAGACAAACTTTGGCTTAGGTCTTCTATTTAAATTATATGAGAATTTTCCTCATTTTTGTTTGTTTGTTTGCTTGTTTGTTTGGTCTCTGAGAGTGTGACTTAGTGATAGATCCTATCACCAAAATTTCCATCCGCTGGATTTTCTGTATCTTAAATTTCAGACAGCTAACCAAATAGCATGGGAGCCTAAGCCATGAGGTGTCCCAGCAACATATATATATATAATCAACCATTGCCATTCTTTCAGGATTGCTTCTCGTTTTAAGTGTATGTCTCCTCCATATCAGATGCTAGCTTTTTAAAAAACATGTATTGCACATCTTAACTCTAATTTTTATATTTCTAAGTGGCAAAATTTTATCAAAGATAATTTTAAATTATAGTAGGATTTAGGGAACTTTCAATATAAATAAAATTGTTCATTTGAGAAATATCTTAAAACAAAAAGGGAACAAAATTCCAAATGCCTAGTGATCTCCATTTCTTGACTGGTTTGAGGAAGCTCCTAAATAATTTTTTATAACAACACTGCATCCTGAACATCTCCCTTAAACAAAACAAGTAAAATCTGTGAAAATGTAAAACATTCTTTGAGACCTTCCACATTGTAACCTGAACATGACTTTTATCCTACTCTTGCTCTTCCCTTCTTATATATGTCCCTCCACATACTCTTCCTTTTTTTAATGAATTTATTTATTTATTTTTGGCTGCGTTGGGTCTTCATTGCTGCGCGCAGGCTTTCTCTAGTTGAGGCAAGGGGGGCTACTCTTCAATGCCGTGCACGGGCTTCTCATTGCAGTGGCTTCTCTTGTTGCGGAGCACGGGCTCTAGGCGTGAGGGCTTCAGTAGTTGTGGCTGACGGGCTCTAGAGCGCGGGCTTCAGTAGTTGTAGCACACGGGCTTAGTTGCTCCACAGCATGTGGGATCTTCCTGGATCAGGGCTCGAACCTGTGTCCCCTGCATTGGCAGGTGGATTCTTAACCACTGTGCCACCAGGGAAGTCCCCATGTACTCTTCCTATACTCCTCTTTCTAACCCACTTCCTTTTAGTTCTGGGGGACCAGAAACTCACAAAGATAAATTGTCTCTTAAAGTTAATGCTAGTTCAGAACAGAGCAAGCCCATTACGATTGATTTTAAGCCTTGATTTCAGTCTGAGCTGAAAACCATTGTTAAAGACTTAAAGCCTAGATAAGATAGAAGGAAATTTACAGATCAGTATAGAATAGATCTGGAAACATATAATCAAGGGTTCCCTGATCTGTATCAATTGGTTCATATGTTATTAGGAACCTCATATGTGAAAACGTATACAGGAAGGAAATAATGAAGGTGACCTAAGAAACCCAGATTTGCTTCTTTATTTTGTACATGAACATCTCATTGTTCTAGCACTGTTTATTGAAAAGACTAGCCATTTTCTTTGATCTTTGTTTAAAAAAAAAACAGTTGATTATATTTATGGGAGTCTGTTTCTGTTGCCTTGATCCATGTGTCTATACCTCACCAATACAATGCCTTCTTGATTACTGTAGATACATAGCAGAAAACATATTTTTAATCCTAACTTTCCCACAGATTAAAACCCTGTAAGTTTAATTTACTGAAGTTTTCCCACACAATGTTTGCATATTTAATTTTTCCCTGACTGGTTTCCTTAGGTGGAAACTAGTTATTAAGTTTAGCTTGCGTTCCCAGAATGTACTGAATGAAACTGAACCAAGAGGAACCATCCTTCTCTTCGGAAGGTAAGTAGGAACATATTGAAAACATTTGCAAGCAATCATAGGACCATATGGTGGGGGGAAGGGAAGAGGAGAAAAAGAGCCATTGTGGGGCATTGTGAGAAAAGGAGGTAGGTGTAATTTAGCATGTGCAATATGGACAAGAAGAGGAATAGCACTGCGGTAAAATATTTTATTCTCCTGGCATCTTCGCTCTTCCAAGGTTAACCTATTGACGTCTAACCAAGCAAGTTCATAGTGTGGATGAACATAAGACACATAGGACGCAACAAATTCTTAGAGTAACATTTCCAACCAGAGTTTTCTTACGTAAAAAAAGATTCATGAAATATAAAAGCTAAGATTTTAAATGGTGCTTTTTCCACAAACATAGCAACCAGTTTTCAGAGCTAAAGTCCTTCTGTTCCATTGATAAATGTCCCTTTACAGAGATTTGGCTACCAGATGGTCATTCTATCTCCATCACCCACTTCCCCAAAAGAAATAATACTAGCTGCTGATTTTTTTTTTCCTCTCTGAATATATTTAGCTTTCTTTTGCAGTACTTCACACTGAGAGTCTAATTCTGAGTCAAGCTAGAACAGCCTCATCTCATTCATTTTGCCTGAGTCTCATTTTCTTTCTTATTAATCTTAAGGTAATTTGGAAATACTTTTGCAATCATTTCACTTTTATGATAAACAGTTTTGTAAGAGTTTTCAAAGAAACAATTACAAACGTCCTTCCCCCCCACCCCTGTTTTTTTCTTTTAGCCCTATTCTCTTAAATCAGCATAGCTTGAGTTTGAGCACAGATTCCATTTCTGCTGAGTTAATATCTTCAATTTGGGCCAATTTAATCCCTGGACAGTCTTTTTACTTACTTATTGTGTAATTATTTTAAAAGACACTAGTTTTTATGATTCTAGGAATTTTCAAATTGTCCTAATTTTGAAATCAATGTATATCTGATAGCCACTGGCTATGGACCCTACTTAAGTGCTGAATCTTAAGTGTGCTGTATGTGTATGTATTTGCTAAGCTGCTTGCATCCTGCTAAGCAGAGTACACGTCTAATCCTACTGATTTTAAAACTCTGTGCAGACATCACAAAATGCCGAAATAAAATAAATCGTGTTACTATAAAACTCTAGTAGTCTACAGTTTGTAGCCTTTGCAGAGTGTCCGTTATCATTAGGATTTTAAAAGTCGTAAAAGATACAGCCCACCTGAAGTACACAATTGGATCAGGAGATCTTTGTTTGTTTAGATGTTCTCTCTCTTCTGGAGTTTTTTTTTCCCTTTATATTTCTTTCTGCTTTCCTTCTTTCATTCCTTCTTTCCTTCTCCCTCCCTCCTTTCTTCTTCCCACGTATCTTTCTCTACAAAAAAGAAAATACAAAAAGCACATTTGTAGTTCTAAATGATGTGTTACCAGCTCTTCCCTTAGAATTACATTGGATGTCACTGTTTCTTCTGTTCTGATGGCCTGTTCACAAATTCAAAACTGTATAAATTGAGCCAGAGATCAACTTAAAGAGTAAATTCAATACCTAGGACAAATGTATGAACACCCACATATACATACACATAGAGAAACGTTAAATTGGACATTCCAACATTGTTCCTAAGAGAATTGTAAACAAAATGAAGATATCTACAATCTTGGATATACCTACTTTAATGATAAAGTTAACTTAGTAAATCTTTCAGAAATATCCATTGTCTGTCAAATTTTGGTTCCACAAATGGAAACTACATTTGATCTACTACATTGCCTACCAGAAAAGGATGTTCCATAGCATTGGACTTAGAAGCACTAAAAAATTCTTCCTGGTTTATCATTTCAGTGGTTACGTCATTTTTCTGCAATGAAGATATACTTGTATTTCGTAACATTGATACATTTTCTTGGACTGTTGTAGCTGTGTTTATCAACAGGTCATGTCTTTGAGGAATCAGTTACCATAATACCTACTATAAAGGCATGTATAAAACAATAGAGGATTCCTGCTCCAATCAGGGATGACAATTCCACAAATACTTCTGTATGAATGTTAGAACTATGCCTTTACAGTTTGTTTTGACCTCAAGCCAATTAAGGTAATTTCTAAAGAATAAGAATACACATTATACTACTGCATAATGTAATTCAGTGCCAAAGTCTTATGCTTCACCTATCATTTGCCCCCAAGCCCCAGCGAAAATTTTAGTGCCTATGCCCTGAACTCTCTGATCTTGAATTTTCAAAAGAAATTTAAGTGACTCAAATAGAGGTTAAAGAATTTATTCAGCTCTTGTGAAACAGAGCATCTGAAGATGTAGTAGCTTCCTAATTGAAGCAGTCAGTTTTGACAGCATAGGGAGAGCTGAGTAGCTGCCTTTATGGTTTTGATTTAGGCTGTGATTTTTGACTTTAAGCAAAACTCATGGTTGCAGATCATGTCTTTTGCTTGGGTTTACAATAACCATCAGAACAGTTTCTCCCAGAATTATTTTTCCAAGCCTTGTGGTTTATAAGCAAGTCACAGTTCCTAAGGCAAGATGTTATCTAACAGAAAGGAAAACAAAGTGAGTATATGGGGGCCGGGTGGGAGAGGGACAAAAGCTAGAAGGCAGGAAGGAAAATGGCGACGCTCTATCTCTTTTGTTTAATTCTTTTACATCTTATATTTTGGCCCTCTGCTGCAAGTGTGGATGGGCAAAGACTCCGTGGCATACCTCCCCATTTTGATCAAATCGTACATTTAAATGTCTGGGATAGTTTATTGATGCAGACCTTTAAACGGATAAGGGGGAAGTGGCCAAAAAAGACACCTCTTAAGTTAAGTATTTCAAAATGTTCCCACAAGTAGTCAGTTGAATTATCTCACTAGAAAAAACAATAATTATATGGAGGAATTACTTTGCTATGTAAATTTCACTTGTGTTAGAACCCTCGCCCCAGGACACACACACAAATTTCAAATTTATAAGCAAACTGTTACCTTTTATAAAAACTGCATTGAAGTTAAGAAAGAGAGGAACACTCAGAGGGAGGTGGGGAACTTTTTTATTTTCTCCAAGATGAAGGCAATTAAAGGAAGCTTCCCAGAATTGGTTTGTGACATGCCAGGATGGAGAGTCCTCATGGTCCTTAGCTAAGGAAGGGAAACTTCATGAGTCTCCGACAGAGGAGATGAGACCTCATAAACTCAGCAGGGGAGGGTACATTGAGTAATATACTTACAAGTTAACCCCACTTCAAAAAGTATATTTTAAAAGGAGTATTAATGATATATAATTAAAATTGATCATTGTATTTATTCTGCTAAATATTAATGATTAATCATATTTTGTCTTTAAATAATGGTAGGTAGCACTCTGTTTTTATGGAAGGGATGATATGTCATGTTATTTATAGCACTTACTACCACTTGATGTATATATGTTATGTATATAAACATATATATATATATATATATATAATTTTTGTTTGCTGTTGATTCCTCTGAACTAAAATGTGAGGTCCAGTATTCAGAGGGTTTTTTTGTTTATTTCTTTTACTGCTATGTTCCTAGGACACCTTATAGGTATTCAATAAGTACTTTTTTAAATTAATGAATAGCAATCATAATATCTTGATCACACTACATGTATCACATCCAAGATTTATTTTAGTAAAAGCAAACCATACACAACACTTTCTTGTGTATGAAAAGATGTGTAGATGCCTTGGATAGGGCTCCAAGTTATTCTTTCAGGATGGATCGTTTCAGGAGAAAAATTGTATTGGGAACTCAAAATGTCTCAGAGTGTTCCATGTATTCTCAAAGTACATCAGAAATCTGTTGCAAAATCAGACCCTTGCATCAGGTACTGGGAATACAAAGATTCTAAATTAGTATCTATTTCAAACAATGGTCCTAAAATTGCCCCAAAGGGATTAAAATAATCTGTGAAAAAAGAACTATAGGTGAGTTGTTATCATATTTCATCACCCTCAAGCCAACATATTGAGAAACAGATATGGATACAACAAATGACCTAAAGCAGATCTTTGTAAGAAAATGGCTATCAAAATTCCTCTGTTCACACTCAGAGAGAAAGAACTCTCTGGTATCTCCTTCTCTTCTTATAAAGACATCAGTCTTATGGGATTAAGGCCTTGCCCTTATGACTTAACCTTTCTTACCTCTGTATAGGCCCTGTCTCCAAATCCAGTCACAGTGAGGATTAGGGCTTCAACACAGGAATTTCGAGAGAACACAATTTAGTCCACAGCATACTCCGTGGTGAAAAGAAAAGAGTTAAGTGTTTAATCTACTTCTGCTCTAAAAAGTTCCTGATATGCATATAGGAGACTGGACTAGTCTTGTCTTTGACATTTGGGTAACCTAACGTTTCTGCTGTAAGTGGTTTTTCCAGCACAAGGCCCAGTAGGGTTACCGTACAACAACCCCACCACATGTACAGTAGGGAACACACTCATGCTTAACACACCCCAAACTGTCAGACTTTAAAGGAAAATCTGTTTTTAGTTTATGAATATGAATGTGTTATCTATTCAAAAAGTAAAAACAAACAAACAAACAAAAAACCCTCCATAGAAGGGTTCAAGCAAGAGCAAGCTCTATGTCCTATTAGTTATTATTAAGAAAAGGGCTACTAACAATGATCAGGAAAATTAGGATGTCAGGCTATGCTATAGAAACAGATTCTAAATCTCAGTGACTTAACATAGCAAAGTTGTGTTTCTCTCTCAAGATCTTATATGGGTTAGGTAACAATATAGATTAAATGTCCATCTGGTAACTCAAGAATTCAGATGACTTCTATATTTTGATGCTGCCATTATAGGGCATTAAAGAGTTCCTGGGGCAAGGGAACAGAGAATGGGGAAGACTCATTACTCTCAAGCAGTTGAGACCGGAAGTGATACACTTTACTATCTTCTCACAGGCCATTGTCTACAGGCAACTAATTCATAGCCCCACTCTAACTGTAATGGAAGCTAGAATAAATACGGAAGCATACAGAACATTTTGGGCACTCTATAATCTATGCTGAACTGGGTTCCTTATAACTGCAAATACCACACTATATTTAATAAAAGGAGTCATCTCCAGTAAATCATTAATGTAATAAGACTGTGGCTTTTCCTCAATCATTTTAATCAAGATGTTTCCCCCAAAATAAAAGTCACAAAATACATTTGGAAGACTGTTGTTTCCACTTAATCTTTATTCATTCATAACACAAAGTTATTATTTCCTAATAGTGATAGAGTTGAACCAAGGTGAATTCCAGACATTGTAACTGAGGTCTAGGAACCCATCCTTATAAAGTCAGTCTAAATACCCTCATTAACTCAATAGTAATAAGACTTAAAATGATCCCTCCCAGGGTAACAGGCATATCATGTGGAGAGAGCCTTGCGATAAAAAAGATTCCCGTTAGGATGTCAGCAAAGAAAGGAGAGTTTTTTTGTTGTTGTTTTGATTTTCTTTTTGTTTGCGTTTTGTATTTACAATTTATTAGAACTTTTGTAAAAATATTTTAAAGGATGGGATATTTTAATTAGGTGACTCAATTTTGTTTTTTGTCCAATTTCCTTTAAGAAACAGTTATATACTGCAGTGATATACACACATTTAGTCCAAATTAGTTTTTGCCTTCATAAAGAAAAATTAAAACTAAATTACTACTCTCAAAATTTCCTTCATTATTACCCTTTAAAGGGTTGGTTCCCAAACATTAAAGAGCTTCAGAATCATTTGACATCCTGGTCAAATACAGATTGCTGGGATCTACCCTAGAGTTTCTGATTCAGTTGGCCTGGGGTGGCATCTGAGAATTTGCAATGGCAGCAAGTTACCAGGTAATGCTGATACTGCTGGTCTGGGGACCACACTTGGAGAACAACTGTTCTAAATTATATGCTATTATAATTATATGATATCAGCTCATTATTTAAAGATTCCTGTAAATCAGCTGGCTCCTGTACATGGCATGTCTTTTCAAGAAAGGGCCATTTGTAATTTATTCTTTTAATCTCAGCACCTAACAGACACACTGGAAACATGATAGATATTGAATAAGTTTTTAATGAATAAATAAAGTATCTATTCTATATCCTCATATCATATTTTAAATATATATGGTTAACATTAAAATTTATTTCAGTTATTCAAAACAATAGATGAGAAAGCAAGGTTCCCACTGCACTATGGTTTGTTCATCATACTAGACTCAGCTAGTCCCCAACTTTATTCTTTTTCATGAACTGAAGGTGAATTATCTGCAACCTCATCAGAATAATCTATCAACTATAAGCTATTAGGATCAACACTTCCATGAGGGAAAGGATGGAAGCAGTACTGGAAAAAGGAAGGAGTTTGTGGCAATGCAATGTCAACATAGGTCTTAGCCAAAACCACAGGGAGCCCTGAAGTTTGGAAAGTCCTTCAGAGGTTTACCGTATTGCATAGAGGGGGCTGAGTACTGTATTAAGCAGTCATTAGATTTAAGCTGCCCCTGAGAAGGGAGAGTGCCTTGGGCAAGGCTGATGTCTCTAATTAAGGGCAATTTCCAGAGAGCTCAGAATAAACACTTCTGCATGTGTGTATATATATATATATTTTTTCAGCAATATATATTATTCTTATTTAATATCAAAATAATTATTTAATAATAAAATTTTAACATATGTAATTAGTAATTAATGTTCAGATATATAATTATATTTTAAGTTGAGATATATAACTACTTTATCTTGAAGGAAAATGCCTTCTATATTACTTACAACTGTGTTTACAAGAAGTATTTTTATTGATTGACTACTTAAATATTGAAAATTAAAAGCTTGATATATTCCTTTTCAGTGACACAATGGACATTAAAACAGTAACACTGCATTTTTTTTACAGCTATTAAAGGTCTCATGCACATGGTGAAAATGTGAAACATTCTCACACTCGTCATATTGTCTGCCAAATCAGTGATGGTTTTATTTGCTATCTAGAGTTACTATTGGCTGGGGATGGATCATGGTGTTAAACAGGAAGTGTCCTGTAGACACTGAGAGAATAAACTATTTTGGGTGCCTACGTTAAGTGGTCAATATGATGGCTTCATACCAAAAGTGGACTCAAACTTCTCTAGCTTAGTCACAATAGACAGAAGAACATGAATAATGGATCATCTTGGGAATAAGAGTTATAGAATTAAGAAGCCCCACTATCAAAGAGAAAGCGGGATGTTGAACACTACAACCTGACTACTTAGGAGACAAGAAGGATTAGATGGACTGTACTTCAGTGTGCCTATTAGTGTAATGAGAAGTATCAAAACAAATGTCTCCATACGGAGGTAGGTGTAAATGTATTCCCTATACTAACACTTAACTCATTTACTTATCACTCAGACTCTTTATTCACTTACCAGCATATGGTTATTGGATGTGTGCTACTTATTGAAAATATTGTGGAAAAAATTTTTATACATAGGTGAACAGAGACATCTCTGGATATAAAAACACTACAGTGTTTTTAAAAATGTTTTCACATGTCTATTTTTGTTGTTGTTTCTAATCGAAAAGAAATAAATCAAACATTAAAAATCTTCCCTGGTTCAAGTTCTCATCTTATACATGGACTATTGTAACATTCTTTTAACTAACATCTGTCTTCCACTTTAATGTAAGTCTTACGTGGACTCTGGAGCACACATTGTATCTTATGATTATCCATGTTCAAAATGTTCAGTAGATCTTCATTGCCGATGTGATGTTAAAATGTTTCATTTCCAAGTACTTTACGCTCTCGTATCTCCTCATGCTCCCAACCCTTAATTCCACTTAACCTTCAAGTGCGGTCATTGCAATGTCAAACCATGTCATTCTTTTGCTCTCTTATAGCTCTTTTGCTGTTGTTGTTTCTAATAATTTCTCTGCCAAAAATGTTTCCTCTACCTTTTTCCCCTCCAAGTGAATGGTTACTTATGCTTTCTAAACCTATCTATCTCAAATGTTAACTTCTCACTGTGATATTACCTTACATCCTTAGGCTTATTCAGTCAAGTCCCACCACTCTGTTGCCATGGCATGCTGTACACATCACTCTTATAACACATATATGTTTGTTTTGCCCAGTATATCATAAGTTCCTCAAGATCTGGACCATGATTTACCCATCTTTGGATCCTTAGGCCTATAGTTATTGCCACCATGTGCACATTATATATGTCTACTGAATCAAGGTCATGTAAAATACTGAAAGTTTGTAATTTAACACATTTTGATTAATTAAGCTCATATATAGCAATTACAATATTCCTGAGAACTAAAATTGTACATTTGTTCTTGTTATTCTTGATTAAAAACTTTGATTGCATATGTGTTTCTCTGGGAAGGAGCTTATTTCTAAGTAGCAGGCAGTAATAGAAAACTACAGAGGAAGGTAAAATTGAAATAAAGGAAGGGTAGAGCTTGGGGTTCAATAACAATTCAAAAAATATTCGTTGAGCACCAGTTAGGTTCAAGGCATTGTGCTAATTTCTAGTAGAACTTAGTCCCTGCCTTTAATGTGCTTATAAGAGATCTGATAGAGAGTGAAATTAGGCATCTCAAAGATAAAAAAGTATATTTTAGGGCTTCCTTGGTGGCGCAGTGGTTAAGAATCCACCTGCCAATGCAGGGGACATGGGTTTGAGCCCCGGTTCGGGAAGATCCTACATGCCATGGAGCAACTAAGCCCGTGTGCCACAAGTACTGAGCCTGTGCTCTAGAACCCACGAGCCACAACTTCTGAGCTGGTGTGCTACAACTACTGAAGCCTGCGTGCCTAGACCCTGTGCTCTGTAACAAGAGAAGCCACCACAGTAAGAAGCCCCCGCACCGCAACGAAGAGTAGCCTCCACTAGCCGCAACTAGAGAAAGCCCACATACAGCAACGAAGACCCAACACAGCCAAAAATAAATAAATTTAAAAAAAAGAAAAAGTGTATTTTAAAAGGCCTGATATTGGCAGGCAATGCAAAACAAAAATGATGCAGAAACCATGAAGAAAATAAGCAATCATTTAAATATTTTATAATATTTACCATCATTTATGAAATATTTTAAAATATTAAGTGAATGGGTAGTTGTGACAATTTTAATTTTAAATATAATGATCAAATAAGGCTTTGTATATGCATATATCAGGAAGATAGCATAGGTTAAAGTTAAAAAAGGTTAATTTGTATCAACCTCAGGCATCTCAAATAAAAATATGAAATACCTTCAACTGTATATCTAAAAATATGATAGATCATTATTGTATTCAGCATTAATTATTATGTTTTTCAGCAAAACAAAGAAGCAGCAGACAGGCAATTCTAGACATAAGTACATTCCTTTTCTTTTCATTCTTTTTGAAGCGAGAGTTTAATTATGAAGAGATAACTAGAAGTGTTATGAACTGAATTCAAATTAATATTTGATTAAATTTCATAAGACAGCATGGAGCTATAACTGGAATGAACAGTTTGATGAAATTAAAATTACTTAGTAATAGATATTAAGCTAAGTAACTATTAAACTGTTTATTTCTTAGGGTGTAATAGCAGGTGCCAGAGGAATAGTATAAATTTTCCACAAACACAACCCTGGTAGACTTTCAGAGACTCGGGACTGCGTGGCTGAACAATTCTTGATCACAATTTATATTAGCTGTACCCCTTCAGACATGTGATGATGTTTTATATACCTCTGCAAGTCACTAATGGTACTGAAAACACAAGTAGTTAATGTTCCTGATCTACATTTTTAAAGGCTAAAGGGATGAAAGTTATACTGAAATCAGTTATGTGTTACAGAAAAACAAAAACAAAAGTATAACCTTTATCATTTGCAAATGTGAAAGAAACAAATACATGGGAAACAACTGGAAGAGACTCATTCTGGGCCAGAGGGAGGAATCCCTATCAGCAGATCATAACAGACATCCTTAGCAGAAGGTAAGTTTGGGAGAAAAGAGGCTGGGCTGGGGATTCAATGGTAATTCACACTGTTAGGTTCAAGACACTGTGCCAGTTGCTACAAGAGTGCGGTCCCTTCTTCAGTGTGCTTGTGAGAGAGTAGATAGCTAGAAGTAGGCTGCTAAGTGTAACAGAGAACATGGTGAATGCTCTAACAAAATTACAATCTATAATTTACTTTAAGACATATCTCACTCTATGAGCAAAGGGAAGAGATGAGCAAAACCTCTAAGGAGGGAGGTACCTTTGAGATAGTCCTGGCAGCACTGGTTCAGACATCAGTAGTGATGAACGGGATAAAGGCCAGGAACGAGTCTTTTGGCTAGAACAAGTACTTTGGTTGATGAGTGTGGAAGTAGCCCTGAGAACTTATTCTGGACAGCTAAGTTTTGATCGTCACTCCACCAACTATCTATTGAATTATGGGTGAGTCACTTAGCCCTTCCAGACCTAGTTTTCTCAGTGATGCATACAAGAAATTGACCTGGATAATTATCAAGATCATGCCTGTTCTTAAATGCTCTGATCTAAGAACACATTGGTTGGTTCCTGTTTTGAATGGCTTAGAATGCTAAGTTAATAAATTTCTTTTTAATTTGAAGGCAACAGAAATTTGCCAAAAGTTTTCTGAGCAAGGTAGTAGTATGATTAAGAATATACATTTGGCTTCTTTTTATGGCTGAGTAATATTCCATTGTATATATATGTCACATCTTCTTTATCCATTCATCCGATGATGGACACTTAGGTTGTTTCTATCTCCGGGCTATTGTAAATAGAGCTACAATGAACATTTTGGTACATGACTCTTTTTGAATTATGGTTTTCTCAGGGTATATGCCCAGTAGTGGGATTGCTGGGTCATATGGTAGTTCTATTTGTAGTTTTTTAAGGAAACTCCATCCTGTTCTCCATAGCGGCTGTACGAATTCACATTCCCACCAGCAGTGCAAGAGTGTTCCCTTTTCTCCACACCCTCTCCAGCATTTATTGTTTCTAGATTTTTTGATGATGGCCATTCTGACTGGTGTGAGATGATATCTCATTGTAGTTTTGATTTGCATTTCTCTAATGATTAATGATGTTGAGCATTCTTTCATGTGTTTGTTGGCAGTCTGTATATCTTCTTTGGAGAAATGTCTATTTAGGTCTTCTGCCCATTTTTGGATTGGGTTGTTTGTTTTTTTGTTATTGAGCTGCATGAGCTGCTTATAAATTTTGGAGATTAATCCTTTGTCAGCTGACTCATTTGCAAATATTTTCTCCCATTCTGAGGGCTGTCTTTTGGTCTTGTTTATGGTTTCCTTTGCTGTGCAAAAGCTTTGAAGTTTCATTAGGTCCCATTTGTTTATTTTTGTTTTTATTTCCATGACTCTAGGAGGTGGGTCAAAAAGGATCTTGCTGTGATTTATGTCAGAGAGTGTTCTGCTTATGTTTTCCTCTAAGAGTTTGATAGTTTCTGGCCTTACATTTAGGTCTTTAATCCATTTTGAGCTATTTGTAATGAGGTGGATGGACCTAGAGTCTGTCATACAGAGTGAAGTAAGTCAGAAAGAGAAAGACAAATACCGTATGCTAACACATATATATGGAATTTAAGGGGAAAAATATGTCATGAAGAACCTAGGGGTAAGACAGGAATAAAGACACAGACCTACTAGAGAATGGACTTGAGGATATGGGGAGGGGGAAGGGTGAGCTGTGACAAAGCGAGAGAGAGGTATGGACATGTATACACTACCAAAGTAAGGTAGATAGCTAGTGGGAAGCAGCCGCATAGCACAGGGAGATCAACTCGGTGCTTTGTGACTGCCTGGAGGGGTGGGATAGGGAGGGTGGGAGGGAGGGAGGTAGACACAAGAGGCTAGAGATATGGGAACATATGTATATGTATAATTGATTCACTTTGTTATAAAGCAGAAACTAACACACCATTGTAAAGCAATTATACTCCAATAAAGATGTTAAAAAAAAAGCCAAAAAACTGAATCACTGTGCTATACATCTGAAACTAACACATTGTAAATCACCTATACCTCAATAAAAAATTAATTTAAAAAAAAGAATATACATTTGGACTGTTAATCTAATGAAGACACATAGGATTAATTCTTGTGGGAGGATCACTTAGAATCTCTAATGTTCCTAGGTAAGAGGTAATGAGGAGCTAGCAGAGGAAATATATTATAGAAGCTGAATCCATAAGACCTGTCCTCACTATTAATCAATGCCAATAGGAGAGAAAAAAGAAATCAAAACCAAAACCAAAACAAGCAAACAAAAAACATAGCTTCCAGCCTTGGTATCTAAGAGCATTTTTACCAGACCAAGCTAGGAAAATTTTATGTGTAAGGATCAATGCAAGACTTTGGAATGAAGCTGTTCAACTGACAGCTGGAAATGAAGGTTTAGATCTTTTGCTCTCAAGATATGGACTAAAAGAGGGCTTGCAGACTCAAATGCTTACAGGGACTACTGAAGTAACAGGCTATGTTCAAAACAATAAAGCCATGGGGAGTGCAGCACCATGAAAGAATGTGTCTTTCTGAAGGAGGTAGCTGCTGCTCAGCTTCAACAGATTGGTGCCCTTGCAATTGTAGACCCTGCTTTTTCTAACATAAGCCAGAAATCTACATGGCTTTCCTTTTTAAATTATTGATAAGGAAACTACTCAGTAAAATTAAGTAACTGTGGGGAATAAACAAAACATGACTCTAAGCCACATTGGTATACAGACTGCTGGATATAAGTTTGGGACTACTATATTAACCTTTTCAGAATTAGCAGAAAGATAACAGTGATGAAAATTGTGGGAAAGGGTACACATTTTAAAAAGAACAACTCTAAGGAGAGAAGTCTAAGAAGAAATCCTCAAATAATTTTTATACTTAAAAAGTCAAGTAAAAGAAAATAGTGGTCCCTATACACAATGAGGTTGCCAGATATGAGAAAAATATGAGGATATACTCAAAGAGAATGGAAGGTAAAGAAACAAGGATAGACACAGTTTCCACCAACAGGAGGAATTTAAAGAATACACAATAGAAGAGACATTAGTAGCCTAAAAAGATAGGATGAAAGTGGAAAGGCATAAATTACCTGCATTTTTCTTTACATAATCTCTATATTTTTTCATTTTATGTTTTCAGAAATCTGCTTCATAGCTCAACATACTTATTGGATTGAATAGTATGCTCAATATATCCACTTTTTCATACAAACACCTGGAGATGTTTTTTGTGGTAACTGGCAACTGTGAAGTTACCATCCATTACAAGAAGACAATATGGGAAAAAAGACTTGGAAGATTTAACTGCTCATTTGTATTATCAGGTAGACAAGTCCACAATCGTGGTTGTATTAAAACATGTATAAGAGAAAGTGGAAAATGAGTTTGATTTAATGTTTAGAAGATATTTTAAAGTGTTCCTACAACCATGCTTTCTTCATTGACTCTGAGAATTCATCAGAAGAGCAAGTAGCTGTATCTTGCTGGACACTTCTCAGTCTCTGCTGGTAAGAAATCATGAGTCTCAACTGTTGAGAAGCTTTATGTTTTCCTTGAAAAGAAACAGTTCCTTGAACAGATGGTTGACTGCAAGATTTTGCCACATTTCTCAAATATTCTTTGTAAACCACCAGCAGCCACATTTAATTTTGTCTACGAGGAAGGAGCAGTGAGTGGATGATGAATCAGGCATCATTAACTGTAATTTAAGAAAAATCAAATGCAACAATGTCTTGAATAGCAATAATAAGATATTAGAAAAGCTTCTTTTGAAAAGATTTTCCAAATGTGCAAAGGATTGTCAAGGAAGTATTAGAATATGACAATGAAGAATATTAAGGTGGGTGACAAAAATTGATATATATATATATGTGAGTGTGGGGGGAGGGGGTAATTTGTATTTGGAACACACTAGGCACTCAATAATTACTTGCTGTTGCATAACTTTTCTACTCTTGCTGGTCACAGAAATTCAGATCCTGAATTTCTTCTGAGAGTCATCTATAGATCCCAAGACACCTTACCAGCAACTTTTTTTTTCTTCCCTGTTTTTCCCAACTTTCTGGTAGACTCTAGAACCATGCTGTTTTCCTTTTCTGGTCTATTATTAATTCATTTCTTATAACTATGTTTTTTTTCTCCTTGGCTTATAAAAAAGCTCAATTTTCCTTCATGATTTAATAAGCTTTTTCTTCTAGTTATCTGCTGCTAGTTATTAAACAATATCACTCCCAAATTAGTGGTCTAAACAACAATCATATCATTTTGCTCTGGACTTCATGAGTCAGGAATTCAGACAGGGCATAGCAGGCAGACTTGTCTCTGCTCAAGTCTGTCTGGGACCTCAGCAAGGAAGTCCTGATACCTGAGGGTAACTGGAAACTCTGGAGGCTGGAATCGTTTGGGAGGCATTTTTGCTCACCTTACTGATACCCATCATAACTCAAAGCCAGGGCGCAGCTGAAACTTTTGACTGGAATGCCTACTCTTATCACCTCCACATGGACTAGGGTTTCTCATAACATAGAGGATGGGACCTGAGAGTGACTGTCTAGAGAATGACAGTTCAAGAGATGCAGGAAAAGCCTGAATGACTTTTTAGGACCTAGCCTTAGGAGTCACAGGCTACAACTTCCAATGTCTTCCATTGGTTGTAGAAGTCACAACCTAGATTCAAAGGCGGAGACACAGATTGCATCTCCTAATGGGTGCATGTATCAAACTTTTTGTGATCTTTTTTTCTAACTTACCATTTTAAATTACCAAATTTTCTAGAGAAGTCATGAAAAATGTTATGGGAGGGTTTGTGAGTCAATAATGTTAGTAAAACAGCATTTGAAGAGGAGAAAACTAGGTATGCAAGAGATGTACGTGAGCATTCCATGTTTGTGAATCTGCAAGTCAATTACTGTTGGATCATATTGTACAAAACATGTGCAAGCAGTAGATTTTAAAGGGCCATTTTTGCCATGTTAAGAAGTTGCTACAATATACATTAAGTAATAGCAATCACTGAAGAACATTAAGCATGGGAAAAACCTCCTCACTACATATTAGCCCTATTTCTCTTGCAGGACTCTGAAGAAGGAATTTATTATGGGACGAGAATACAGATAAAGTGACTAGCTAGAAAGCTACTGCAGCAGTTCAGAGGAACATGAAGACAGCCTGACCTTCTTTTAGAAAGGGGAGAATCAGAACAAGAGAAATTGAGGAAGTTGAATTAAGGCAGTTTAAAAATTGATTAATCATTCAGATAAAGTTGGTCAAAGTGAAGGAACACTTTTCAGATCACTATCCGTGGGTGGTTGGTTGATGATTATTATGCTATTTAGCCAAAGTACTGATGATGGACAATTATTTTCATAATATATTAGCTTTAAAACATTTCTGAACTCATTATAGACATATCAGCCTCTTTCTGGTAAGTCAGTAATATTGATCTACTCAACCACATGAGGCTTTCTTTATTTAACTGATTATGTAGAAACTGATGGCCATGCAGAGATTAGTTAATAATGACGAAGAGAAGTGGTGGCTATAAAAGTACTTAAAATGATCCATAGGTAGTTTTTATATCCATCAATGCCAGCAAATGTCCAGTATCATTGAGGTCTTGAACTTAAACCTACTGAAAAGGTAATAAATAAAGTAGTCTAACCTATGGTATCTATTAAGTTTTATTAGCTATTTTGTCAGGCTGGTCTGTGTGCAGGCATATTGAGAGGTGAGAAAATCATTTTTTGTTTCTGCATTTTTTTAGAAACCTGTTCTTGAATACGGCTGGAATAAGTGCAACTTTAAAAATGGAAAGGTTGAGGACTTGGATAGGAAAGGAGGGTAACATTTAGAATGATAAAGTGAAACTGAAACATAAGGTTTACTTTAATGTCAAAGAATTGTGACAAATCGGAAGTCTATGTGTTGTTTTCACATATATTAATTAATTTTTACAGTAACAATGCTGAATTAAAACATCCTTATATATAAACCAGTGCTTACAGCTCCTGTGCCTATCAGTAATTTTTCCTTATGGGTGAAAGTAAAAGAACCTTTAATTCTTAAGGTAATACCTTGAAAAGGGGGCTTATCATGGAATGTTCAGGTAGTATTTTCATCACGATGCTTCTAGCCAAGTGCAGCATGAGCTGCTGCTGCATACGTGAATGAACTGTATTGGCAGCAGGACCTCTAGCTGTTTGATGGTTTTATACAAAGCATGAAACTATTAAAAACATTTACTTAAAGTAACATTTTTTACTCTACTATTAGGTATGTCTACAAAGTCACATTATGCCTAGAAGTGGGAAGCAATATCTGTTTTCTTAATAGTACAAGTGTTTTATATTCATTGTTTTAACTTCTAGATTTTACTACTATTCAGTTATGGTGAGGCCGACAGATATGGAGACTGAAAAGATAGTTTTTTGCTCACAGTTTCCAAGAGGGGGAGGCATGCCACATGATGCAGGGGACATCTGGGGAAGCAAAAAGTTCAGTAAGGAGGCAGAGGGAGCAGGGGGTAGGAAGAAAGCATGGGCAAAGCTTTCTCTGTGGTTTCCCTGAGAAGGAATGGACAAAGCAGGGTAAGCAGGTTTAGGATTGGCTAGTTTGGATAATTTCAGTGGGTTCCAGGTTGCAGCAGCTCTCTAGCTGTCTGGTACCTGGCCATGGGTGATTAGAGGCAGGGAATAATGGCCCAGACTGTAAGAGCCCTGTGAGAAGCTGATACCAGAGGTGGATGGAATATGGGTTCTGGGTTGGTTGGTTTGTATATGAAAGGCGTACTTACAGGCAAGTCCTTTCCTGTCTCTAGGAACTGGCTAACCCTGGGAGAAGCAGTCTCTCTAGAGTCAGCAAGGCCCCAGATGTCAAAGTTTCAGAAATACCAAAAATAAAAAGCCATGATTAATATACTCATCAATGACAGAGCCTCCATCTTTATTCACCCCAAAAAGAAAAAAACAAGAAAATTAAATCTGTTCTTACTTAAAACAAGCCTCAAATCACTGACAGCCTGAGACTCCTGGTCTGGTGCTATTCTTGTTGCTAAAGCTGAGAGAAACTAGACACTAGAAAATTCATAATTGTCTTTTGCTTGTGTTTTCCAAAGACTTTAAAACATGTCATGAATTCAAAAAACTATATTTAAGGTAAAGGAGTATTTCTTTTCCTGATTATCTAGTGGGCTAATAATATAAGCTAGTGTTAAAATCATCTGGGAGAAAGGGAATTTAGAAGGAAATTCAGTTTGCCCATTTTGCCTTCAAACAAAGTAACATATAATCTATAAACAGAGGAAAATCCATTTCACTCTGAAGCATTATTATATTTTTATTGGGAAGACTATGTGAGGTTGTTTTTTTCTATCTTTGATGGTGTGTGTCCAAAAATACAGAAGGACCATCTATTGGTCGACAGGTTCAGGGTAAAACAGGCCATCTATAGGCTGAATGTTTGCAACCGCCCACAAATTCATATGTTGAAATCTAACCTCCATTGTGATGTTGCTTGGAGGTGTTGCTTTTGGAAAGTAATTAGGTCATAAGGGCAGAGTTCTCAGCAAGATCCTTCATCCCTTCTACCAGGTGAGGTTACAGCAAAAGGAAGGAAGTATGGTTAGGAAGGAGCTTTCATGAGACACTGAATCTGCCAGTGACTTGATCTTGGACTTCTCAGCCTACAGAACTGTGAGAAATAAATGTTTATTGTTTCTAAATCACCCAATCTATGGTATTTCTTTTAGAAGCCCGAAAAGAATAAGACAAGGCCCTATATTCAATGTTCAGATTGGAATTTATAGGATCGTTCTATGTATTTTGAAAATGCCTTTGGGTTTTGTAATACAATTATCTTTAAAAATCTTCAAGATTAATTTTATTTGTATCTAACTAATAATTTTCTCTTTTTTTGTATTCCTGCCAAGAATGCAGTACTTCATTTCTTTTATTTTTAAGCTCTATTATGGTATTTTTAATACCCAAAATACACAAAACTGTATACAATGTGATGAGTTTGTATACATGAATATACCTATGATACCAAAACCACAATCCATCACTTTCAGAAGTTTCCTTGTGTCCCTTCATTATTTTTTTTTTCTGGTAAGAAAAATTAACATGAAATTTTCCCTCTTAACACATTTTGAAATGCACAATACTGTGTTGTTAATTATAAGCACTCTGTTCTACAATAGGCCATCTCCTGTAACTCCTGTCTGAACTACATTTCACATCAAGAACATGGCTTTTGTCTTTAGATGAATCAAAATATCTATAAGCATCTGGCCATTCAACAAGTGTCTGCTGAATTTCAAATTATATTATTTTGTAGGCTTAGCTATTACAGGCATAAAATGATCAATGCTCATTACAAGATCTACAATTATCCCTGTAAACATAGAAGACCACTTTTAAATGCACATTTCAATTTGGTGTCCCTGAGATAAGATTAGTAAGATATCGTCATAGGGTTTTCAGGTCACAAACATACATCTTAACAGTGCACATTACAGCCTAATCCTGGAGCCAATTAATAAATTGGTTGAAATAGCAGTTTGATTAAAATCTCAGATGTGCTAATTCACTTTCCTAGTGCCCTTTAATTAAGGCTTTAATAGAGTCTGCAATTACCTGAAAAGTTTTTTTCTTTGTCTTAAATATTTGCGCTTCTTTCCTTAACTTTCAAAGCTCCTTCAACTCACCAAAGCACAAGAACAATCACTCTAAGAAATTAAGTTAAAGCATAAAGAAAAAACAGCTTTTCCTTTAATTGGGTGAACAAGTACTGTATGCCTTTAAAATGTTTGTGGAAATTTAAGTTGCAAATGGGTATTTTACTATAAGTTATAATATGTTTTCTGTTGTTTTTGCTATTGTTGTTGTAAAAAACATTAGTTTTGGTGAATGAAGCACCACTCTGTGGACTTTTTCTACGTAAACTATCTTGACCTTAATTGAATTTTAATATAGAATACTTAACACTCAAATTTATGTCTTCTGTGTTAAATTTTGATTTTATTAAAAAATACAACTTTATCTCAGCTCGTTTATAACTACTATATTTTGAGCTTTTTTTTCCTGTATCAGGCACTGTTCAAAGTGCTTTACATAAACTTTGTCATTTATTACTCCAATAACTAAACTCAGTAGATGCAGTTGTTATCCACATTTTGAAGATAAGAGCATTAAGAATTACTGCTTTGGGGTAACTGGTCAAAGTTACACACATGTAAATGGCAGAACTGCAACTGAGCCAGGTGTGTTTGACTCTGAAATTTGTGGTCTTAACTGCACTAAGCTTATCTCAGTTGTTTGAATTTATTGGCTTATTATTAACTATACCAACATTTGTGTAAAGTAAAAGGGCTCATGTTTAAAATCTCTGGTGTGTGATATGACAAATGTTTCTAACAAACTTCCAAATACAAATTTGTATGATTTGTAATGATTACTTATTTTAAATGGAAATATAGATAATACCTTGATATTGTTTTGTGGTGAATCATGCCTCCACTTTGAAAAACTTCACTTTGAAAAAAACCCCAAATCTCTCTTCAGAAACAAACAAATGAGCAAGTACACCACAGACCTCAGTCTCAGGCTTTTTTTCTATAACTAAATATCTACGCATTGAAAACATTGCAGCAAAAAACCCACCCTGGATTTGACTGCCATCCAAAAACAACTCCCCTCCCACCTACCTTCAAAAGTGTTCTTTCAGAGAAGGATTGAGTCTGTTGCTAGTAAACATGTCTAAGATTGATTCAGAAAACCTGAAGAATGCTGTAAAAATATATGCTATGACACATACTGAAAAGTACCAAAGAAATGTAAAAAATGTAGTTCCCAGCTTAGTTTAGAAGTTGTGTAAACTACCAAAGATTCCAAGTTTGGGGAGTCACCACTTGAGAGACATTCTAGCATATTCATTGATTCAGAATAGAAAATGTTTATCTCATAAAATATACAGACACTAGAATTATAATTGATAACTGATTGAAAATTTTTAAAAATATGCTTGTGTATTTTGAAGTCACTTACATAATGTAGAAAATTAGGTTTAAAAATGCACTAATAGTTACTCTTGCATATACTCTTGAAGTAAACTCACTGCAACACTATTACTATAGGAAATAAAAAGAAGATGAAGAACAACTTAAAAATCACTTTGTATAGGAAAATATATTTAAAACTCACTTGTACCACAAATTTTTTCACATATGTTAATATTTTTTGAAATTGCAAAATTATATATCCCATAAAAATTGTAGGCCAATTCAAATCCCAACAGCATTTGAGGGTCACGGGTTGGTGAAAAGAACTTTGAAAAATGATACCAATGCTCAATATGGAGAATAAATATTGACAATAACAAGAATCTTTCCAACAAATACTTAATAAGAAGTGGCTTGTCTGTCTAGGTATTCAACTCATACAATAGTTTAAGCAATATGGAAATGTTACAAAGATTGAAAAATAAAACAGTGGAACAAAATATATATTTCAGAAAAGATCTAGTTTATATAAAAATTAAAAATTTTATAAATATCTGCAAAGAAAGAAATTACATGCCTCTTAGCTTAAATTACTTAGGCCATATTTAAATAATCAGGAAAATAAATAAAATGATAATTCCTAATTTGATCTCTTAATACACAGATAGTAGATATTTGGATTACTATATTAAAAATATTTATAAGTGAAGTAATTAATTTTCAAAATATTTATTTTAGATTTATATGGTAATACCTGACCCTAACCAATGAAAATACCTATCATTTAAACATTTTCAAATGCTTTTCTAAAGAAGAAATAAAGTTTTCCAGAAAACCTTTTCTATGATGATTGAACTAGCTTATAAAATATTAGTAAAATCCTGGTGCTAGAGCCTCAGAGAATATACATTACCTGATAATTTTCCTGTCTCTGTCCTCTCTCTCTATTTGCACACTTGTTCTCTTTCCTTTTGTCCTACTATATCCCATTTTGATTGCGCAACTCATTGTGTTATATCATTTTACTTCTTTATAATTTCAGGGTCTTTAAGAAAAAATAGATGCTCTCTTCTCTTGAAGTGCTTTCCATGCAGCTGATCCATCAGCATATTTATATTAAATAATGGGAAAGTAATAAAAAGATGACATCATATATTTGAAACCACATTTTCATACTGAGGGGTGTAGAGTCAGTGTGATTAGAGAAGTGAATATTTAGGTAAGAAAGAATTCTTAGAACATGTAAAATTTGGGGGAATTTGTAGACCATCTCTGTGGGGCCTTTAAAAGAATTTATAAATGCCCGTCATCTACCATGGGCATTTGTTAGAATGTACTGACTTTTTCACAGTAGGCAATGTGTTATCTAATATATTTTGATATACTTTTATAATCCTCAGCTCATTTGATGTAAAAATTAGGCATTTCTACACATCCTCTTATAATTAGGATATCTTGAACCTCCATAAATAGAATTACGTGTAAAAAACTTATAAAGAAATGAGTAATTTGGTAACACTGAATCTAGTAGTTGGAACTAAATTTCATTGATAGCAATTTTAAAGTAAGAACAGGTGATAAATTCAGAGACTCTCCTCTTCCTGATAAGTTTTATGAGTTTATAAATGCCAAATATCAAAAATGATATTTTACCAGGAATAGGGGCAGCACAAATACTAGTTGACTGAGCCAAGGAAACACGTTCTTAGATAAAAACTTTTATTGTGCTTTGTAAAGTCAGATCTGTGCAAAGGAAGAAACAGCCTGAATTATTGAAAATTATGAAAACTAGAATATTTGGTAGGTGGATAGGGAAGATTACAAGTTACAAAAACTTTAAAGAAGGAAGTTCAGAAACTTTGGGTACACTTTAAGAAAAAGAGCAATCATGAGCAACATGGAATGAGCACCTCGAATTGGCAGAAACAAAAAAACCCAAACTAGTGAGAAAAAAGATGATAAGGAACAAAGAGATGTTATTACCTTGTCAAGGTGCTGACTGAAGAAACTGTATATGTTTTGATTAATGTAATTAGGTTCCCCATCCCCCATAATAAAATCATTGGGCACATCACCTTTAGAAAAGTTAAACTCCTGATGCTGCTCATTCTTCTGTAAAATAAAGATATATCTAGAACTCAATATCCCATGTTTAGCTACCAGACATGCTAGAAGAATCTGGCTTCCACATGATCACAATTAAAATGAAAGACTATATACCAATTATTCTTCAGTGTCAATGCCAATTTCCCTATTTAGAAGGGAAACAGTACAAAAGTTTTCATATCTTCCCTAACTTCTCCTTCTATTGAGAACAGCAGTAGCAACTGCAATTAACATGTCTAGACTGCCTTGATTCAGCCCTCACCATCCCTCATCTGGACTGTTGTAAGAGCTTGCTAACAAGATTCTCTGCCTTCTTGTGATCTAGACAGTACTCTTCTGCTGTGTAGTCCTTCTGAAACAGAAATCTGACCATGTCACTCTGATGAATAAAATCATTCACTGCACAAAGTAAAACTCCTGAGCACAACATCCAAAGCCTTTCACAATCTGTTCATTTAGCTCCTAGTACATTTGCACAATCTTGTTTTCATCTCCTCCATTTGCTTTGTGTTCTAGAAAAGGCAAAGTTCTTATCCGTTGCCAGGTGTCATGCCATTTCCACCACACTGAAAGGGCAATTACTGCTCATCCCAGCTCCTGGCAGGACTTCCCATTCTCCAGTTGTCCATCTGGGGAACACCAGCTTCTTGTGGTCAAGGACTTAGTTTAAATGTTAAAGACTCTCCTCTGCAGAGTCTTTGCTCACCTGTCCTAGCAAACTTTGGTGCATCCTCCTTAGGTTACCCCCATCTCAAATTTTATACTAGCAAGTATCAGTTCCTATAATTAGTTACATGACTGATTTAAATTAAATGTTAGTACCCGGAGGACAGAATAGTTCTTTTTACTGTATTTTATATGAATAGAGCCTAGCATATGGTAGGCTTATAAGAACTTTGTTGACTAGGTAAATAAATGAATAAGACAACATTTATGAAAATTCTGGTGACATCTTTTTTACATATTATGAAGCTGATTCAGACTTCAGAAAATTTTATAACTTTAATTCTTTATGTAAATTTCAGCAACAGAATTTTTTTCTTCTGAAACAAAACTAAACAACTCTACTGCCCTGAAAATTATTTTAGCTATAGTTATAATTCTGTCTAGAATTAAATGACCACAGTTGTTTACCCATCAAGAACCGCCTGGAGGGGTGGGATAGGGAGGGTGGGAGGGAGGGAGACGCAAGCGGGAAGAGATATGGGAACATATGTATATATATAACTGATTCATTTTGTTGTGAAGCTGAAACTAACATACCATTGTAAAGCAATTATACTCCAATAAAGATGTTAAAAAAAAAAAAAAGAAATAGTTGAGAAGCAGCCTTAAAAACTTTTCCAGTTAGCTAAAATTTGTTCACAAATTAAAGTTTCTACCCTTCACAGGTAGAGAACAGTTCTTCAGTACTTAGTTTTCACTTAGAATCCATTTGCTCTAAACACATACTTCTATCCATCTGTCCAGTGATTATTAAGCTGCTGATATTTAAATTTAGTGAGGGATAGCAATGTTAAAATTAATACTAATTTTGCTGTCTAGGAAATGATGGCTTAGACTATTAGGTATCTTTTCCATTTAATAATTAAACAGAAACAATAGTGGCTCTACCTTTCATCTCCTCTCCTCACAACAGGCCCTATAATCCTTCAAATGTACCCTTGTATAAAAAGATACTGAAGACCCACATTGTCATGACCTTTCCAGTTTTCAAGTCCTCAAATTTTAAAAGCCCCTTCTTAAAACGAAGCAGCTATAAACCAATGTAAAGCACTGATACTTTGACTTCTCCACTTGAAAATATATTTATTTATTTTTTTTACTATTTATAAAATGTGCTTCAGACAGCCCTAAGATTTACTTCATTCTTAATCCTTATCCCTCTCCTGGAGTGAGACTCAGAAAGGGTAGATTTTGCCTAAGATGTCTGTTGCAAATATTACCTGCTATTTTTTGTAATATTTCAATAGGAATTTTTCCCTTTTTTTATTGCCTGTATTTTTTTCTATTTTTAACACTAGCTAGAAAACTCTTACGATAATCAAGTTTTAGTGCTTATATTGTATACCCCTTTACATATTATCTGATTGATACAGGAAGAAAAGGAATTATCTCCTCCTCTCCTAGGTTACATTATGCTTCTATTAATTCATCCTAAGACTGAAATAGCCTTTTACTGGCAACCATAATTCTTATTGGTTCATACTTAATTTGCAGTAAAATAAGACACAGCTTTTAAAATGAATAATAATTGTTTTGAAATATAGAGACTTTGGTTAATCAAGGAAAGCATGCATTCTCTTCAGTATGCTCTGAAAGTGTAACAAAGTAAGTGTTTCCTTTTCAAAATGCATTTCTTCAGTCACTGATTTATTCATTAGCCACTTTGGAGGCATCTATTCCATGTGTCTTGCAGAAGAATTTCTTTACAAAGTGGTTAGACAGCTAAGTCAGATAACTGAATAAAAACATTTACTTATTCAAGGGAAAGCTTTTATTTTGTTGTGTATTATCTAGATCATTCTCTATAAGCAAATAGAATTCTAGGTAATATTTAGTATTCTGAATAAGAATAGAGTTGCTTGTGTTTAACATGGTACACTCCATGTAAATTATTTCTCACAGTCTTTACATTATAGAGTCTTTACATTATAGAGAAAGCTAATAAAGAAGTTATGGTTAAGAGGAGAGGCAAAAGAGCAGTTCAGGGATGATAAGCTATTGAAAAAGGAATCCAGTAGCATTAGAGATACACATTAAAGATAATCTTACCAGACAAGAAGGCAAGGATTGCTTTCCTTCCTTTCTTCCTTCCCTCCTTCCTTCTTTAGAAGATAACAAACCTTCTGTTCAACTGTAAAAACATTAAAATCCACAAATAAGACTGTTTAAGTCTTCCTTTCTGATTCTCACCTTCTACCTTTCTCTCATTCTAATATTTATTAACGTGACCTAGTCTATCTGTTCCATCACTATTTTTTCACCACAAACTTAACCTGGTTCTGCAGCAATGGCAAAAGTATGACCATATATCTATGAGCAGGAAGTATTGTAGATTAAATAAAAAGATTTTGAGATAGGTCTGAATTATTTGATTTATTAGCGCTACAATTTTAGACATGTGGCTTTACCACACACACACACACAAATATATATATATATATAAATTTCTTAATCTATAAAATTGAGGGATAACACCAACTCATCAAGTTATTGTGAAGTTTAAATAAGTGCTTAATATATAGTAGCCATTTTAATTATTACTATTATTATCATTCTTAATATCCAGTGTAGGGAGGGCATTTATTTCGTTGTCTCCTTGGCTTTTTATGACGCCTATCTCGTCAGTAAGCTTCAGTATGTGCACATCTATTGATGTGCTGTCTCCCTTGCTCCCATACTTCTCAGGCTAGCATGGCTCTTCTCAGATCTGCCATTCCTGTCATTTTCATCACAACTTTTCTCCGGGAGGTGCCATGTTCTTACGTGTCCATGGCCACATGGTCACACTTAGTTTAACAATAGTAATCTGAATTATGTTTAGCAGCTCATCTTAAACCATTGCAAATTACTTCAAATCTTTCAGCTTTTTTCTTTTTTGGTTTGGGTTTATGAATCTAGAAGAGTACCATACCTAGTGCGCCCAATAAGCATTTTATATTTGTTAAATATTTGTTAAATAAATGATTGAACATATTATTAAGTATAGCTTAAAAGAATAAGAAATAAGTCTTAGGATCAGGCAATTGGCTGTGCCTTGTTACTTTTTATTCTTCTATACATTGTGAATTTGTAGTAGACTTCTTTAGCTAAAACAATTTTCTCCTTTATCACAGAAATGAGTGAATCACATATTACACTAAAATACAATACTTAGAATTTTACTTGTACTATATAAACTACATGGTAAACAGTAAAGAGCTCAGCTTTTTTCAAATTATAAATATTTGACTTACTTTCATATTAGGCAAGAATGATATGAATTGTATGGACAAGAGATTGAAGACACAAGGAAATACTGGGATAAAGATGAATTTCTAAATTTCTGTCTTGCAGTCTGTTTTACTCAAAATGTTGCCTTTTGTGTACTTCATTTACAAAAATAAGAAAGGGACCGAGGTCCATGAGGAATCTGAATAAGGTTGAGGTTTGACAGTCTTTTGATTATGACTTATTGGTGACTTTATTGTATGCAATTTGATCACTGTTTTCCAGTTCCCACAATCTGCATGGCCAGCTGTGCAAGGAATGCTGCTGAAGTAGGCTGTCTCTCTCCCACCTGCTGTTTTTATTTTTACTTGCTAATTATGAAATTAGGTCTAGGAAAATGAAAAAAATTTAATATGCTACAGCTACAGTAAGTTTTTCATCACTATATGAGTGGTTGGTCATACAGTATAAGAGCACTGGGCGAGATTTCATATGACCATGGTTCTTATTCCTGTTTTATTACCAGTTAGCTGAGTAGCACTGGTCAAGTAACATGTAATTCCCCTACTCTGTGATTACATTACTTACAAGGGCTAACTTGGTGCAGATTATGGATAAAGCAAAATATTAATACCAGATTTTAAGAAATTACTCTCATACAGGTCTTATGTTACAAAACATGTTTTTTAAAAAACAATCTGCCTAAATTTGGTACAGGCATAAAGACAGACATATAAGCCAATGGAACAGAATAGAGAGCCTAGAAATAAATCCACACATATACAGTCAACTGATCATTGACAAGGGAGCCAAGAATATACAATGGGGTAAAGACTGTCTCTTCAACAAATGGTCTTGAGAAAACTGGATATGAAAATGCAAAATAATGAAATTGGACCCATATTATACATGATACAAAAAAATAAATAAATAAACTCAAAATGAATAAAAAAGTAAACATAAGAACTGAAATTGTAAAACTCCTAGAAGAAAACTAGGGAAAATCTTCATAACATGGTTCTTCGTAGTGATTTCTTGGATATGACATCAAAAGTACAAGGAACAAAGGCAAAAATAAACAAGTGAAACTACATCAAACTAAAAAACTCTGCACAGCAAAAGAAACAGTCCACAGTATGAAAATGCAACGTAGAGAGAGGGAGAAAATATCTGCAACCCATATATCTAATAAAGTTTTAATATCCAAAATATATAAAGTAATCCTAAACTCAGTAGCAAAAAAAAAAAGTAAACAAAACAAAAAACAAAACAAACAAAAAAACCCCAAAACCAACTAGATGAACAAATAAAAACAACAAATAACCACTAAAAATGAGCAAAGGGCTTGAATAGATATTTCTTCAAAGAAGACATACAAATGGCCAACAGGTATATGAAAAGATGCTCAACATCATTAATCATCAAGGAAATGCAAATTAAAATCACTGTGAGATATCACCTCACATCTGTTAGGATAACTATTCTCAAAAAAAATTAAAACAAAACAAAAAAAGTGTTGGTTAGGATAGAGAAAAACTGGAACCCTTGTACACTGCTGGTGGAAATGTAAAATTTTGCAGCAGCTGCTGTAGAAAATAATGTGAAGGTTCCTCAAAAAATTAAAAATAGAACTATCAGATGATCCAGCAATCCCTCTTCTGGGGATATATCCAAAGAAAATGAAAACAGAGTATCGAAGAGCTATCTGCATCCTCAAGTTCATTGCAGCATTTTTCACAATAGCCAAGATGTGGAAAAAATCTAAATGTCCATCAACAGATGAATAGATAAAGAAAATGTGGTACATATATACGATTGAATATATTTTTTTAACATCTTTATTGGGGTATAATTGGTGATTGAATATTATTTAGTCTTAAAAAAGAAGGAAATACTGACATACCTGACACCATGAATGAACCTTGAGGACATCATGCTAAGTCATACAAGCCAGTCACAGAAGAACAAATACTGTATGGTTCTACTTGTATGAGGTATTTTAAATAATCAAACTCATAGAAACAGAGAGTAGAATGGTGGTTGCCAGGGTCTGGAGGGGAGGGGAATGGGAAGATGCTATTCAATGGGTATAAAATTTGCAATATGCAAGATGAATAAGTTCTAGAAATTTGCTGTATAACACTATGCCTATAGTTAACAATACTGTACTGTACACTTGAAAAGTTGTTAAATAAATAAATACTAGGAATGTAATGTACAATAGGATGACTATAATTGCCACTGTTCTATGATGTATATGAAAGTTGTTAAAAGAATCAATCTTGGGCTTCCCTGGTGGCACAGTGGTTGAGAGTCCGCCTGCCGATGCAAAGGACACGGGTTTGTGCCCCGGTCCGGGAAGATCCCACATGCCGCGGAGCGGCTAGGCCCGTGAGCCATGGCCACTGAGCCTGCGCGTCCGGAGCCTGTGCTCCGCAACGGGAGAGGCCACAACAGTGGGAGGCCCGTGAACCGCAAAAAAAAAAAAAAAAGAATCAATCTTAAGTGTTCTCATTACAAGGAGAATTTTTTTTCCTTTTTTCCCCCACTTTTATCTATATATCTATATAAGATAATGGCTATTAACTAAACTTACAGTGGTAATCATTTCACAAGAAATGTAAGTCAAATCTTTATGCTGTACACCTGAAACTCATACAGTGATATATGTCAATTACATCTCAATGAAAATGAATAAAAGAAAAAATATAAAAACATTCTTAAGAAGTAAATCTTGGGACTTCTCTGGTGGCACAGTGGTTAAGAATCTGCCTGCCAATGCGGGGAACACAGGTTTGATCTCTGGTCCAGAAAGATCCCACATGCCGCAAAACAACTAAGCCCATGTGCCACAACTACTGAGCCTGTGCTCTACAGCCTGCAAGCCACAACTCCTGAGCCCACGTGCTGCAACTACTGAAGTCCCTGCGCCTAGAGCCCATGCTCCAAAACAAGAGAAGCCACCACAATGAGAAGCCCATGCACCGCAACGAAGAGTAGTCCCCACTCTCTGCAACTAGAGGAAGCCTGTGCTTGGCAACAAAGACCCAACGCAGCCAAAATAATAATAATGATAATAAATTTTTAAAAAAGAGGTAAATCTCAAGTTGTGCCCTTACAACTACTTAAAATAAGAAAATGGAGAGTAAACCTAAAGACACTAGAAAGTGCTCAGGTTCAAAATTAAAATTCTGCCTATATAAACAACTAGATTAAGGTCACGTTAATTAATTTCATTAAAAATTTTAAAGTGCTATCTCGTATGCTAACAATTTACCACCACGCCTTCTCTAAGTTATTTTGAAGTCACAAAAGAAGTGAAAAACAGACTAGAGCTTATCAGAATTACACAACGTCTTCCTGTCCTAATTAACACTCCTCCCAAATACAACAGACGATAGAAAAAATGGTGTACTCAGCCACTTGCCAATAGATTCAATTAGGACATGGTGTTCACAGCACAAATAGAGCAGTGACTGTCAGGGGACCAGATAGTGAAGGGCTTTGGGTGCACGAGTGAGAAATCAGAATTTATCTTGAAGGTAGTCTGGAATCATTAACTAGTTTTTAAAGTGGGATAACAGAACTAGTTTACATTTCAGAACCACTGTTTCACTTGAAAAAACTAGAAAATATGTTGCAGAAAAGACAACAATAAAATTGGAAAATTAGATAGCAAGAAGTTCTTATTAACCCTTGCCTTGTAAATCCAGGCAAGATGTGATGATGTTCTGAACTGAGACGCTGAGATACTGGGATATGTAGAAAAATAGGGAAAAAAGAGAGAGTCATAGGAAACACAATGAACAAAACCTGATGATTTATCATTCTTAGGTTCGATTTCAGAATATTCCCTGTTCTCTCATTCTTCCTTTGAACTTTAGTTATTGATATACACTTAAAATCACCTTGATAATTATTATCATGTAAATTATTCCAAAATATAAATATTTTAAATTGATGCTTATTCTGTCAAAAAACTGAATTATCACTGACACAAAGAAATTTTGCACTAAGGTGCTCTTACAGGAAATGTGTTCTTCACAAAGTAAAGACATGATGGACTTCCCTGGTGCCCCCAGGGAAGAGCAGCCCCTGCTCGCCGCAACTAGAGAAAAGCCCGAGCACAGCAACGAAGACCCAACGCAGCCATAAATGAATAAATAAATTGAAAAAAAAAAAAAAGTAAAAACATGATATTAAACATTAGCATGCAAAAATGAAGAAGAACATGACTGACTGAAAAAATTGTGATGAGTAGTTCTGGCAAAATTTAATCAAAGCAAAACCAAAAGAGAGTTCTATGGTTATACTATGGTGATAATGAGTGGGATTTTTTAAAGCTGTAAATGGTGAATTCATATTTAGTATGTGACTAGGAATATGTTGAAAGTGATGTTTTTGGAAGAACATTTTCAGTACTTGCAAATAAGGTTTGCCAAGTAAGAGTCGACTGTATATTAAAGACTTACCCAGTTTTACCATAAATTTTATTAGAAGATATAAGCTGTATATAAGAAATTGAAATTGAATTTATTTTCCAAAATGGAATTGTTTAAAATATTGCCTAGTGAATTAATCTCTGACTATCATTATCATAATAATATCTGTGTTTTCCGGGCCAGGGAATGTAAATAGCTATGCTTCCTGCCTTTTGGAATCAATGGGCCTAAAACGGATGACGAAAACAATAAACATAACCAGAAAAGCAGCCAAATGAATCTCCACTATACAGAAATCCTGAGAGGCAATGCCTTGAAAGAAGATGTTGAAAGAAAATAAATTCAATAAGGAAGGGCTTTTAATTTTATATGTGACCCTATGCCAGAAATTAAATACATATAAGCAGAAATGAGACAAGAATTGGAAATGTTCTTTGGGTATTCCTTTCAACATTCCCAGTGTCTATAATGATATTCATTGTAGAGCACTTTCATATGTATCATCCCTCTTTTTAAATCCTTCAAGTGTATTAAAGTTATTTACATATTATACATATTTACAATCCAACTCCCATGAGCCAATCCAACAAAGTTTCTACAGAAATTGAATATCAATTACTTAAACCTGAAAAGTGGATGGCAAAAGTTTGTTTCTCTTTACTTTTTTTATCCTCCCATTCTGTTTTACTAGTTATTTAATTAATTTATTTCTGGAAAGTTTGTCTCTAGGCATTTTATTACATGTATATGCTACTCAGAGTGTTTATTCTCAAATTCTAATTAGCATATCCTTCTTTTGCCCCTTAAATATTTTCTTTGTAATGTAGTTTACTCTTCGATTCTGTTAAAGTAAATAGGCCCAAAGTCATATACTCTACCATGTTCAGAGGTTGAATTGTTTTATCCCCTCTCCCACACAGTCCCTGCAATCTTTCTCTCAAGCTCATACATTTTCTTTAAGCCCAAACTTTAGGAAGGGTTTAAGAAGCCATATACCATCTGCTGGTCTTAGTTGGATTTCCTTCCTCCTCTTAGATAGGTTTTAAAGTTCAACTTCTTAACATCATTCTTTTCTAACTGCCATCAATATACAAATTGTGTCCACTTCCTTCCTCCTTTTATCTTCTGCTTTCTCAAGACCTCTCTCAAACGTTGTGCTTCTTTGCATTCTAAACTTTCGCTTTGGTGGAATACTTTCTTCACCATAGAATTAACACGAGAAGAAAGAATTATGAACTTACCCTTTAGCCATTGTCATCTTCTTTTTAAATGTTGACACATGAAAGTTAATCAACTGCGACAGAAGCTTGTATTAAATCTGCCTAACGCTGTACCTGCAGTGTCAGGCACATAGCCCTGGACCTGCAGTGTCAAGCATGTTAGCTAAAGCTTGCTTGAGTTTGCCTTGCCATTCTAGAAGGAAGAGTCTGCAGGACTCTGCATGGGGTGATACTCAACACCCACCACTAATATTCAAGACAATTAATACTTCTCTGTGTCTGAACTAGTAATACTCTACTTTAAAAAGCTCAGCATGCTTTGCTTTTCTTTTCCAAATTTACCTGGTTTCCCTTTCCTATCAACATGCATAAGGAGTATGTTTACTGCTCTATCTTGAACTTCAATAAATCATGTGACTTTTGGGTATCAAATTTCTGACCTTCCATTTTCTTCTATTGACTCTCACTCAAACTTCTCTGGCATGATTGTTTATATATTTTAAATATTCTCCCCTTTCTTTTTCTCAATTAGTTAGAGAAATGTCAGCACAAAGTTATATCATGAATATAACCTGCTTATTACTTTCCCTTTTTCATCTTTGCACTATACTACTTTCAAATGTGGAATCCATTTCCCTGAGAGAGTGTGTTCAATCCATAATCAGAGTGGAAGCTAAATGGGCTGCTTGACCTCACTGGCTCCACTTGTCACTTTCATTTCTCTCCCCACCTACCCATTCAGATGCAGGATGCCTGTTACACTGGCAAGTAGAGAGCATTTTAGCATCCAAGACATCATGCAGCACATCTTTGTATTTCCTTAAAGAGAACATAATTATTTGTTTGTCCAAATGTAATAAATAGTCATTCTATGTTCTCCTTTAGAAAAAATTGAGATTTCTCATCAATTGAACATCTACGTTTTTATTCTTGGAAATTGACTGCTTCTACTCTAAAAGTCCTTCAGTGGAACAGACTAACAGTATGGGGATATAATCAAGATTTAATGATGCTAAATGAAGCCTTCTTATTCCAAATCTTCCCTTTCTGGCCCCTTGAATTTTGACAATATTTCAAGCGTATATCCATCCAATAGGCTTCAGAAAAATCTTATCAGAGACTTTGATGTCTCCCAAATGGGCATCTGGAGCTGTAACACCTAGTACCAAGTGTCTTCACCTGTCATTAAAAGTTGCACATACAGCCAGCCTCAGCTCAAGCACAGTTCTGATGTTTTCACACCCGAGAGTACACTTCCCACTTTCAAGTTTTTCTCCTCCTAAATTTCTTTACATAGCAATATTAATGTAGCACTTTCTAAAAACAATGTTCCAAGCCCTTTAGAATGTCTTGTGAGGTAGATCCTATTATTATTTTTACATCACAAATAAACCACAACACAAGAGAAGTATTTTAACTTGCCTATTGTAAGCATCCAGTGGCAAAGGACATTTGAACACTGAGTTGTGAGCTTCTTGTTAAATCCTCTACTTTGTGTATGTAGCAAAAAGTCCTTAAATTTTAGTAAATACAAATAACCTCAAATCCCAGGAATCTGCATCAGAATGAGTTTGAATTTTATTTGCTGACAAAAAAGAGAATCTTTTCTTTCATTACAGAAATTTCATTACAGTATATTTTCATTATCAAATTGATATACTTAATCTTGTAATATTGTTTTAAGAGTTTAAGTGTTTTTATTATTTTTTCTCTTTAGATATGTAGGATATATTTTTCTGTTTTCTTTCTTATTTGATAGCTATAAAAACAACTCTTTGTAATTCTACTGGAGATTACTTTAGCATTTTGAAATAAAAAATGAGCCTACACTTCTCTTATTATTACAGTTAAACTGATATGCTATATATTGATTCTTTTCAAAGAAGGATTTAGCACACATTTATTTACCTTTTACCCATAATTATTTTCCATTTTTACTATAATGCCATATTTTTACTTCAGATTTACTTTATTTTTAAATCATGTATCTCTTTGTCCAAAAATTATTGTGACATTTGTGTTCAGTCTGTTTAACCATTAATTATCTTAACTCGATGTTTAACTGACTTCATGTTGACCATAAGAATTTTCTTATCATGACTACCATATTAACTTCTTTACTTTGATGCTGCTTTCAAACAGCTGCATATTTCAAACAGGACTACGTCTGTGAAAGCTTTTCCCCCCTTGTAAGAGTGTGAAAATTACACTGTTGAGCCACGTGTATTTGAGAATTTTCTTCTTCTTCCTTCAAGCATAACAGAGTTATAGAGTTCTGGGTGGTAATATTTCCCCTCAAAATTCTTTTGATATTTCAATGTCTTTTGAAGTTAGTGATACATAAAGAATATGAGGTCAAGTTGACATTATTCCTTTGTATGCAAACTTTATTTTTTCCTGCCTGAATGTCCTTAGTATTTCTCTTAATCCATGCATTTCAAAAATTTCACCAGGCTCTCTAGGTATTGTTGTATCTTAACTAAGAAACCTATAGATTCAAATTATTTTTCAGCTGAGGTAAGCTTTCCTATTCCAGATTCTCAATTATTACTTCAACTCTATTGTCAAATATATATATATATATATACACACACATACACACTTCTATCCTGTTGTCATATATATGTTTTATATATATATATAATTTTAAGTATATTACTATATAATTTTAAGTATATTTATATATATTATATATATATTAATATATATAAATATTATATATATTTAAGTATATTACTTATACATTACATATTACAAATTAATATTTTAGCCTCTTAATATCTTAGAGGTTTAATATCTTAACCTTAATATCTTAGCCTCTTTCTTCTGAATGTTGGGCAAGCTACTCAAACTTTTCTCCTACACTACTGATTGTATTTCTTGCAGAGATCCTTATTGCTTTAAACTTATGTTTTAATTTATTTTCTCTATCTCATTCATTTATCAAAAATCTCCTCTATTTTTATCATTTCTCACTTGGTTTTACAACACAAGATTTCTTGAATTTTATTTTAAAAGTTGAAGTGCTTTCTAAAACTACTTTGTGCTTTCTCAAATAAAAATATACTCAACAAATATACTCAATTGAGTCAAAAAGACTCAATTTTTCCCTCTATATCTGCTATGCAATACTAATGATCCCTATATTGCCACATATATTTATGAGCCCCTAAGATATTTGGTTTTATTTTTTAATCACTAAATATGGAAAATTCCAGCAAAACCAGACACTTTGTTACATTCTCTTTGTTCCCTTTATCCCCTTCCTTTTAGCTTTTATGCTAAAGTATAGGTTATTTTTTGATCTTGTGTTAGGCAAAGGTTTCTTAGATTGGACAGAAAAGCAAAAAATATAAAAGAAGAAGATCAATAAAACTGATGTTGTCAAAAATAAATTCTTCTATTTGAGACATACCACTACAAAAATGGAAAAAAAAGCCACAAACTGCGAGAAAATATTTGCAATGTGTATATCTGGCAAAGAAAAAAGAAAACAACTTGCTTCTAGAGCTTATAAAGAACTCTTACAGTTGAATTATAAAAAAAGAAAGAAGTGGGCAAATGGTTTAGAAAATACTTGACAAAGAAGATGTAGGAAAGGCCATTTCACACATGCAGGCATTTCTGACACCATTAATCATTAGGGAAATGTGAATTAAAGCCACAATGAGATATTATTATACATATATTAAAATGGCTAGAATTAAAAAGACTAACCATACAGAGTGTTGGCAAGGATCTGGAGGAAATGAAACAACCATGCATTTCTGATCTGAATGGAAAATAGTACAGCCACTTTGTAAACTAGCATTTTTAAAAATAGCACTTTTAAAAAAATTGATGTGTAGTTGATGTACAATATTATATGTTTCAAATTTACAATACAGTAAATTTTTAAAGGTTATATACCATTTATAGCTATAAAATATTGGCTATATTCCCTATGTTGCACAATATATCCTTGTACCTTATTTATTTTATACATAGTAGTTTGCACCTCTTAATCTTTTTTGCAAAGTGAAACCTACATCTAACATAGGACCTAGCCATTCCATTCCTAGGCAAATACCCAAGAGAAATAAAAGCATTTACCCACACATAGATTTGTAGATAGCAATTTGTGCATAGCAACTTCATTCATAATAGCTCCAAATTGCAAACAACCCAAATGCCCATCAACAGATTAATGTATAAATGATTTATAGTATATCCACATGGAATAACATTCCACACTGAATACTACTGTGGCATACTACTATTGTATATACTAATATATATGGAAGAATCTCAAAAGCATTACATGGAACAAAGGTAGCTAGATACAAAAGAGTACATCCTTTATGATCCCATTTATATAAATGTTTAGAAAAATATAACTCACTCATAGCGAGAGAAAACAAAGAGGAATGAGGGAGCTTTTGGTGTGATGAAAATTTTCTAACTCTAGATGGTGATGGTGGTTACTGAAGTGAACACATTTTACCATATTTTTCTGACAATGTCAGGAAATTTGTTCATACAAATTTCAGGACAGGCTGCTCACTTTCTGTGGAACAAAGGTACATACCTGCATTTTAAGGGACTGATAGGCTGAATATATGTTAATCTTGTACAATTTTTCCTTGATTAACTTTCCTTACCTCTTTTGAAGTTTAATAGTTTAATAGCCCTTACCTATTGCTAGTTTTCAAGATTATTGCAATTTGGCATATTCTTTTACTCTCATAATACACTTTAAGAGAAAACTAACATTGCTAACTAGCTGTCGTCTGCACCTGAGTGTAGCCTTCTCTCAAACCCAAGGGGATTTCTTTGCATTCACAGGGACAAAGGCTCTCAATTCCATTGCTTCATTCATCTGGAATCTGGAAAAGAGCCAGGCGCTCATGCCTTCCCTTCATCATTGCTTCCCCTCTGAAAAGTTTGCATAGCTCTGACTTTTCCGTCAAATATCGGTACATATTTCTCGTTACCTGAAAACTTGCTGTTTTTTTGTTTTTCACAATTTTGAGTTTTTCATCTGCCTCTACAGCTTCTCTATGGCTGAATAAATCTAATTGTTATCTTGTATTTTGCCTAAACAGAAAGGTTCTGGAGCCTTTTAAAATCAAACATAAAACTACAAACACCCCAACAGAAAAACTGGCAGAAGAGGCAAGTTACAATAAACATGAAAGGACATAACCTCATAAGTAATCAAAGGAATGCAGATTAAACAGTGAGATATCATATTTGCCTTTTGTCAGAAAAAAATAAAAATATGCATTGTTTTAAAGGCTACAGGGAAAAGAGGCTACTGGTAGGAATATAAATTGTTTTCTGAAAGAGAATTTTGAATAGATATTTTTAAAAACCTTAAATGTATATTATCTTCTGCTAGAAATTCTACATCTAGTAGCTTTTTCAGACAACAGCATAAATATGGAGGCACAAACACATTCATCACAATGCTTTTGAAATGGTTGAAATCCCTACGTTTCCAATAATGAGAGTAACTGATGGTACATTACATAAACAATGTCCACCTAATGTTTGATGGCTAAGAAAAAAATGTTCATCTATAGAATATTCCACATTGGTGTCATGATTTTTGTTTTAAAATGTACATGTACAGGGACTTCCCTTGTGGTGCAGTGGTTAAGAATCCGCCTGACAATTCAGGGGACACAAGTTCGAGCCCTGGTCGGGGAAGACCCCACGTGCCGTGGAGCAACTAACCCATGCACCACAACTACTGAATCTGCGCTCTACAGCCTGCGAGCCACAACTATGGAGACTGAGTGCCACAACTACTGAAGCCCGCACACCTAGAGCCTGTGCTCCAAAATAAAGAGAAGCCACTGCAATGAGAAGACTGTGCTCCTCAATGAAGAGCAGCCCCGGCTCTCCACAGCTAGATAAAGTCCGTGCACAGCAACAAAACCCAACACACCCACAATGTAAATAAATAAATAAATAAATAAATGAAATGTATATGTATATATTGAAAACTATCAAAACAAATATATTGAAATCTGAATCACCAATATCTATGTTGTGAGATTAGGATAGTTTTTTTTCTTCCTTTCTTGTGGTTCGTTTTTTTGTACTTCCAAAATGTCTGAAAGCCATATATAACATAACTTTTGTATTCAGATTTCAGGCATATGATTAACTCTGTGTTCCATGGGCCCATGTCATACCTTCTAGTTTTCTGAAATCTGTCTGTATTTGGTCTCATTTGCATTCATCCATACAATATTCCTTAAGAGGAAAAAAATCTTCACATGACTTTCCCATTGGATTTCTAGCAACTCAATTATCTCCAAGATATGTTCAAACTACTAGTATAGTGCATAAGATCCTTCATATTCTAATAGTTCTAACTCTAATCTACCTATTGAATTTCATCTTCAGCTACTGCCTCAATCCTCATTCAGTCCATATTTTGGTCTCAGCAAATTCCTGTCATCACCTGTCTCAACCTTATGCTTTTGTGCATATGCTGGAACATTTTCTTTCAAATTGTTATGCGTGGCATACTACCCACCCTTCATATCCAGGTGAATTGCACATTCCTGTTGAAAACTTCCCTGACTGTGCCAGACCTTTCCTTTCTCTGGTCACCCACAGTATCTTGATCATACTTCTTTGAAAATCATTATTTGAGGTATTTTAACATGATCAATTAAAAGAGCTGTCACAGAGATAAGAATCAGAGAGTAGAGAAATATACCTCTATTTTCGAATTCCCAGAACCTAGCACTTGGAATCTAGAAACTTCATTACATGTCTGTCGAAGAGAAAAGGAGAAGGAAGGCCAAAGTTCATATAATGATGAGGAAACTGAAATGCACAGAAACAAAATTATTAATCACAAAGAGTTCTAATCCAAGATGGTGACATAGGAGGCTCCTGAACTTACCTCCTCCCACAGACATACCAATTCTACAGCTACAAATGGAGCAGTTCCCTCTGAAACATCCAGAAACGATATGAGCAAATGCGAATCAGGCCAATGAGAAAATATCCACATCAAAATAGATCTTGGCTAATCCTCAACTACTAGGAGTCACTAAAAACAAAGAAGGTGACTTGGAAACCCACAAAGATTTGAGAGACAATGAAGAGGTAAGACAGGGCTGAATGTTAAGTCTCATCTCTTACACAAGATCATGTTATCAAGACTCAGAGAGGTGACTGTTTTATCTAATGTATAGAAACCAACATAGAGAGTCAAAGAATACAAAGAAACAGAGAAATATGTTCCAAAGAAAATAACGATAGAACACCAGAAACAAACATTAATGAAATAGAGAGAAGTTATTTTCCTCATCAAGAATGCAAAATGTTTATGAAGTTATTCACCAAGGTCAGGATAATAACGCATGAAGGAAATGAGACTTTCAGCAAAGAGAAAATATATGAAAGTAGGAACAGGAGTCAAGATGGAAGCGTGGGAGATGCGGAGTTTGCATCTCCCCTCAATTAGGGCACCTGCCAGATGCTGGTGGGGGACCTTGACACCCAAGGAGATGGGAGGAGCCCGCCGGAAACTGGGTAAGATGTGGTAGGGAGTGAGGGGAGAGGAGAAGTGAAGGCCGGACAGGACTGGCGCCCCTGAGGGGTGGCTGGGAGGGGGGAGGGGTTCCCACGCCTGGAGAGAGCCTTGGGGTCTCAGAGGATTGGGGGAGCATGCCTAGAGTTTCCCCTGCCCAACTGGGTCCTGGGAAGCCTGCTGGTCTCCCAGGTGAGTCCTCCACCCTCTGAGGCCCCATCCCAGCCGCGTTGGTCCTAGGGGTGTAGGAGGGAGAGGGGGAAAGGGGAGAGGTGGGAAGGAGGAGCCCTCCAGGACTGGAGGCTGAGGGGAGGTGCAGCAGGCGTTTCCCCCACCCACTTGGGCCTCAGGAAGCCTGCTCGGCTCCCAGGCCAGGTCCCCCACCCTCCGAGGCCCCCTCCAGGCCTCATTGGTCCTAGGAGTGTAGGAGGGAGGCGGGGAGAGAAGATGAGAGTTGGATGGGGAGGGCCCTTCAGGATTGGAGGATCAGGGGAGGCACAGAGGGTATTTCCCCCACCCACTTGGGCCCCGGGTAGCCTGCCGGGATCCAGGGCCTGGTCCTCCATTCTCTGGGGCCCCCCTCCAGCCTTGTGGATCCTAGGGGCATGGGGGGAAAAGGAGGAGGGGGAAGAGGAGGAGAGGCGGAGGGTCGGGGGGGTACCCTCCAGGACCAGAGGATCAGGGGTGGTGCACCAGGCATTTCCTCCACCCACACGGCCCCGGGAACCCTGTTGGGCTTCTGGGTCTGGTCTTCCGCCTTCTGGAGCCCCCTCTGGCTGCCTGGGTTCTAGGGGCATGGGGGATACGAAGAGAGGCCAATGGGGAGGGACCCTATGGGATTGGAGGATTGAGGGGAATGGGCCTAGCATTTCCCCCACCCACTCAGGCCCAGTGAGACTACTGGGGTCCCAGACCTGGTCCTCAGCCCTTCAAGGCCAGAGGCACTCCTGGGTACCTCTTGCTGTGTTGAGCCTAAGCCCCACCTCTCACCCCCCAGGGCCTTTACCGGTCCTGTGGGTCCTAAGCATAGGCCCTGCCCACCACCTAAACCCTGCTCTAAGCCCCGCCCCCCACAGCCAAGGCCTTTTCCGGCTTTTTTTTTCCCTCCTCTTTTTTACTATTGTGGTTCTGTTTTACATTCCGGTTGTTGTTTCGTGTATATATATATATATATATATGTATTTTAAAAAATTATATATATATTTAATTTTCTTTTTAATTCTTTCTAACATATCTGTTAGCTTTCTAATATACTTTTTACTCTTTGCTCTTGTTCTGCTCCTTTTTTTCTTTCTTTTTTTTTTTGCCACCTGCGCAGCTTGCGGGATCTAGCAGCTTGCGGGATCTAGTTCACAAGCAGGGTGATTGGTCTGAGCTCCTGCAGTGGGAGCTCTGAGTCCAAACCACTGGACAAAGAGAGAACCTGAGACCCAGGGAATATTCATCAGAGTGAGGTCTCCTGGAGGTCCTCAACTTGGCACCAAGATCTAGCACTACCAACAGCCAATAAACTCCAGTGCTGGAAGCCTCAGGCCAAACAACCAGTAAGACAGTAACACAGTCCCACCCATCACAAAAAAAAAAAATTAGATGACGAAAAGATATGTCACAGATGAAGGAGCAAGGTAAAAACCTACACAATGAAATAAATGAAGAGGAAATACGCAACTTACCTGAAAAAGAATCTGGAGTATTGACAGTAAAGATGATCCAGAATCTTGGAAATAGAAAGGAGGCACAGATCGAGAAAATACAAGAAATGTTTAATAAAGATCTAGAAGAACTAAAGAACAAACAAAGAGAGATGAAAAACACAATAACTGAAATGAAAAATACACTAGAAAGAATAAATAACAGAATAACTGAGGCAGAAGAACAAATAAGTGAGCTGGAAGACAGAATGGTGGAAACTGCTGAGATGTAAAATAAAGAAAAAAGGCTGAAAAGAACTGACAATCACAGAGACCACTGGAACAACACTAAACACACCAACATTCGAATTATAGGGGTCCCAGAAGAAGAAGAGAAAAAAAAAAGGGTCTGAGAAAATATTCGAAGGGATTATAGTGGAAAACTTCCATAATATGGGAAAGGAAATAGTCACAGTCACCAAAGTCCAGGAAGCACAGAGAGTCCCATACAGGATAAACCCTAGGAGAAACACACCAAGACACATATTAATCAAACTAACAAAAATTAAATTCAAAGAAAAAATATTAAAAGCAGCAAGGGAGGGGACTTCCCTAGTGGCAAAGAATCTGCCTTACAATATGGGGGACGCGGGTTCGATCCCTGGTCAGGGAACTGGGATCCCACAGGCCGTGGGGCAACTGGGCCCACGCGCCACAACTACTGAGCTCACGCACCTCAACTAGAGAGCCCGTGTGCTGCACACTACAGAGCCCAGGCACTCTGGAACCTGTGTGGCACAACTATAGAGCCCATGCACCCTGCAGCCTACATACCACAGAGAGAGAAAAAACCCACATGCTGCAACTAGAGAGAACACTGCACACCACAATGAAAGATCACACATGCCTGAAAGAAGACACCACATGCTGCAACTAAGACCCAATGCAGCCAAAAAAAAAAAAAAAAAGCAAGGGAAAAGCAAAAAATAACATATAAAGTAATCCCTATAGGGTTATCAGCTGAATTTTCAGCAGAAACTCTGCAGGCCAAAAGGAAGTGGCAAGATATACATAAAGTGATGAAAGAGAAAAACTTACAACCAAGATTACTCTACCCAGCAAGGATCTCATTGAGATTCAACATTGAAATCAAAAGCTTTACAAACAAGCAAAAGCTAACAGAATTCAGCACCACCAAACGAGCTTTACAAAAAATGCTAAAGGAACTACTCTAGGGAGGAAACACGAGAGAAGAAAAAGACCCACAAAAACAAACCTGAAACAATTAAGAAAATGGTGATAGGAACATACATATCGATAATCACCTTCAATGTAGATAGATTAAATGCTCCATCCAAAAGACACAGACTGGTTGAATGGATACAAAAACAAGACCCGTATATATGTTGTCTACAAGAGACCCACGTCAGACCTAAGGACACGTAAAGACTCAAAGTGAAGGGATGGAAAAAGATATTCCATGCAGATGGAAAAAGATATTCCATGCAAATGGAAATCAAAAGAAAGCTGGAGTAGCAATACTTGTATCAGATAAAATAGACTATAAAATAAAGACTGTTACAAGAGATAAGGAAGGACACTATATAATGATCAAGGGATCAATCCAAGAAGAAGATATAACAATTATAAATATTTATGCACCCAACATAGAAGCACCTCAATACCTAAGGCAAATGCTAACAACCATAAAAGGGGAAATTGACAGGAACACAATAATAGTAGGGGACTTTAACACTCCACTTACACCAATGGACAGACCATCCAAACAGAAAATAAAGAAGGAAACACAACCTTTAAATGACACAATAGACCAAACAGATTTAATTGATATTTATAGAACATTCCACCCGAAAGTGGAAGAATACACTTTCTCCTCAAGTGCACACAAACATTCTCCAGGATAGATCATATCTTGGGTCACAAATCAAGCCTCAGAAAATTTAAGAAAACTGAAATAATATGAAGCATTTTTTCTGACCATAGCGCTATTAGATGAGAAATCAATTACAGGAAAAAAACTGTAAAAAACACATACATGGAGGCTAAACAGTGCGCAACTAAATAACCAAGAGATCACTGAAGAAATCAAAGAAGAAACATAAAATATATAGAAACAAATGACAATGAAAACACAATGACCAAAAACCTATGGGACACAGCAAAAGCAGTTGTAAGAGGGAACTTTATGGCAATTCAATCTCACCTCAAGAAACAAGAAAAATCTCAAATAAACAATCTAACTTTACACCTAAAGCATCTAGAGAAAAAAGAACAAAGAAAACCCAAAGTCAGTAGAAGGAAAGAAATCATAAAGATCAGAGCAGAAATAAATGAAATAGAAATGAAGAAAACAATAGCAAAGATCAATAAAACTAAAAGTTGGTTCTTTGAGAAGATAAACAAAATTGATAAACCTTTAACCAGGCTCATCAAGAAAAAAAGGGAGAGGAAGTAAATCAATAAAATTAGAAATGAAAAAGGAGAAATCACAACTGACACTGCAGAAATACAAAGGATTATAAGAGACTACGACAAACAACTTCATGCCAATAAAATGGACAACCATGAAGAAATGGACAAATTCTTGGAAAGGTACAATTTTCCAAGACCGAACCAGGAAGAATTACAAAATATAAACAGACGTATCACACGTAATGGAATTGAAACTGTAATTAAAAATTTCCAACAAACAAAAGCCCAGGACCAGATGTCTTCACAGACAAATTCTATCAAACATTTAGAGAAGGGCTTCCTTGGTGGCGCAGTGGTTGAGAGTCCGCCTGCCGATGCAGAGGACGCGGGTTCGTGCCCCGGTCCAGGAGGATCCCACATGCCGCGGAGCTGCTGGGCCCATGAGCCATGGCCGCTGGGCCTGCGCATCCAGAGCCTGTGCTCTGCAACGGGAGAGGCCAGAGGCCCGCGTACCACCAAAAAAAAAAAAAAAAAAACATTTAGAGAAGAGCTAACACTGATCCTTCTCAAACTCTTCCAAAAACTGCAGAGGGTAAAACATTTCCAAATTGTTCTATGAGGCCACCATCACCTTGATACCACAAACAGACAAATATATTATGAAAAAATAAAATTACAGACCAATATCACTGACGAACATAGATGCAAAAATCCTCAACAAAATACTAGCAAACAGAATCCAATAACACATTAGAAGGATCATATACCATGATCAAGTGGGATTTATCCCAGAAATGCAAGGATTCTTCAATATACACAAATCAATCGATGTGATACACCATATTAACAATTTAAGGAATAAAAACCATATGATCATCTCAAAAGATGCAGAAAAAGCTTTTGACAAAATTAAACGCCCATTTATGATAAAAACTCTTCAGAAAATGGGCACAGAGGGAACCTACCTCAACCTCATAAAGGACATATATGACAAACCCATAGCAAGCATCATTCTCAGTGGTAGAAAACTGAAAGCATTTCCACTAAGATCAGGAACAAGAAAAGGATGCTCACTCTCACCACTCTTATTCAACATAGTTTTGCAAGTTTTAGCCACGGCAATCAGAGAAGAAAAAGAAATAAAAGGAATACAAATTAGAAAAGAAGTAGGGGCTTCCCTGGTGGCGCAGTGGTTAAGAACATGCATACCAATGGGGGGGACACGGGTTCGAGACCTGGTCTGGGAAGATCCCACATGCCACAGAGCAACTAAGCCCATGCACCATAACGACAGAGCCCGCGCTCCAGAGCCGGTAAGCCACAACTACTGAGCCCATGCACCACAACTACTGAAGTCCACATGCCTAGAGCCCATGCTCCACAACAAGACAAGCCACCTCAATGAGAAGCCTGTACACTGCAATGAAGAGTAGCCCTGGTTCGCTGTAATTAGAGAAAGCCCACATGCAACAATGAAGACACAATACAGACAAAAATAAATAAATGAAATAAATAAATTTTTTATAAAAGAAGTAAAACTGTCACTGTTTGCAGATGACATGATACTATACATAGAAAATCCTAAAGATGCCAACAGAAAACTACTAGAAATAGTCAATGAATTTGGTAAGGTTGCAGGATACAAAATTAATGCATGGAAATCTCTTGCATTCCTATACACTAACAACAAAAACCCAGAAAGAGAAATTAAGGAAAAAATCCCATTTACCATCGCAACAAAAAGAATAAGATACCTAGGAATAAACCTACCTAAGAAGACAAAAGACTTGTATGCAGAAAACTATAAAATACTGATGAAAGAAATCAAAGATGACATAAACATATGGAGAAATATACTATGATTTGGATTGGAAGAATCAATATTGTGAAAATCACTATAATACCCAAAGCAATCTACATATTCAAAGCCATCCCTATCAAACTACCCATGGCATTCTTCAAAGATTTAGAACAAAACATTTTAAAATTTGTATGGAAACACAAAAGACCCCGCATAGTGAGAAAGGAAAATGGAGCAGAAGGAATCAGCCTCCCTGACTCCACACTATACTACAAAGCTACAGTAATCAAGACAGTATGGTACTGGCACAAAAACAGAAATATAGGTCAATGGTACTTGATACAAAGCCCAGAGATAAACCTATGCACATATGGCCACCTAATTTATGACAAAGGAGGCACAACATACAATGGAGAAAAGACAGCCTCTTCAATAAGTTGTGCTGGGAAAACTGGACAGCTACATGTAAAACAATGAAAGTAGAATACTACCTAACACCAAACAGAAAAATAAACTCAAAATGGATTAAAGACCTAAATGTAAGATGTAATAAAACTCTTAGAGGAAAACAGGAAAAACACTCTGACATAAACCACAGCAAGATATTTTTTGATCCACTTCCTAGAGTCATGGAAATAAAAACAAAAATAAACAAATGGGACCTAATGAAACTTAAAAACTTTTGCACAACAAAGGAAGCCATAAACAAGACAAAAAGACAATCCTCATAATGGGAGAAAATATTTGCAAATGAAGCAATGGACAGAGGATTAATCTCCAAAATATACAAACAGCTCATGAAGCTCAATATCAGAAAAAAAAAAAAACAACCCACTTAAAAAATGGGCGGAAGACCTAAATAGACATTTCACCAAAGAAGACATGCAGATGGCCAAGAAGCACATGAAAAGGTGCTCAACATCACTAATTATTAGAGAAATGCAAATCAAAACTACAATGAGGTATCACCTCACACCAGTCAGAATGGCCATCATCAAAAAAATCTACAAACAATAAATGCTGGATAGGTTTTGGAGAAGAGGGAACCCTTTTGCACTGTTGGTGGGAATGTAAATTGATACAGCCACTATGGAGACCAGTATGGAGGTTCCTTAGAAAACTAAAAATAGAACTATCATATGACCCAGCAATCCCACTACTGGGCATATACCCTGAGAAAACCATAATTCAAAAGGACACATGTACCCCAATGTTCACTGCAGCACTCTTTACAAGAGCCAGGACATGGAAACAACCTAAATGTCCAATGATAGATGAATAAAAAAGAAGATGTGGTACATATATACAATGGAACATTAGTCATAAAAAGGAATGAAATTAAGTTATTTGTAGTGAGGTAGATGGACCAAGAGTGTGTCATACAGAGTGAAGTAAGTCAGAAAGAGAAAAACAAATATTGTATATTAACACATATGTGGAATCTAGAAAAATGGTACAGATGAACCTATTTGTAGGGGAGGAACAGAGACATAGTTGTATAGAACAGACATGTGGATATAGGGAGTGAAGGGCAGGGTGGGACAAACTGGGAGATTAGGTTTGATATAAATACACTAAAGTGTGTAAAATAGATAGCTAGTGGGAACATGCTGAATAGCTAGTGGGAGCTCAGCTTGCTGCCCTGTGATGACCTAGATGGCTGGGATAGGGGGGTGGATGGGAGGTCCAAGAGGGAGGAGATGTAGGTATATGTATAGATGATTCACTTCTTTGTACAGAGGTAACTAACACAACATTGCAAAGCAATTATACTCCATTAAAAAAAAATGCTGAACAACTTCTGTTCCACTATGAACATAGATAATAGGTGCTTCCCCACACCCTCACCAACACTGGCTATGAGAATCTTTTTAACAATTCCTCAGATTAATAAGCAAAAGTAGCAGGAACCAAGATGGCAGAGTAGAAGGACGTGCTCTAACTCCCTATTGTGAGAACACCAGAATCACAACTAGCTGCTGGACAATCATTGACAGGAAGACACTGGAACTCACCAAAAAAGATACCCCACATCCTAAGACAAAGGAGAAGCCACAATGAGACGGTAGGAAGGGTGCAATCACCGTAAAATCAAATCCCATAACCGCTGGGTGGGTGACTCACAGACTGGAGAACACTTATACCACAGAACTCCACCCACGGGAGTGAAGGTTCTGAGCCCCACATCATGCTTCCCAATCTGGGGGTCCGGCAACAGGAGGAGGAATTCCTAGAGAATCAGACTTTGAAGGCTAGTGGGATTTGATTGCAGGACTTTGACAGGACTGGGGGAAACAAAGACTCCACTCTTGGAGGGCACAAACAAAGTAGTGTGTGCATCGGGACACAGGGGAAGGAGCAGTGACCCCAGAGGAGACTGAACGAGACCTATCTGCTAGTGTTTGGAGGGTCTCCTGCAGAGGTTGGGGGTGGATGTGGCTCACCATGGGGACAAGGACACTGGCAGCAGAAGTTCTGGGAAGTATTCCTTGGCGTGAGACCTCCCAGAGACTGTCATTAGCCCCAACAAAGAGCCCAGGTAGGCTCCAGTGTTGGGTTGCCTCAGACCAAACAACCAACAGGTAGGGAACCCAGCCCCACTCATCAGCAGTCAAGTGGATTAAAGTTTTACTGAGCTCTGCCCACTAGAGCAACAGTCAGCTCTACCCACCACCAGTCCCTCCCATCAGAAAACTTGCACAAGCCTCTTAGATAGCCTCATCCACCAGAGGGCAGACAGCAGAAGCAAGAACTACAATCTTGTAGCCAGTGGAACAAAAACCACATTCACAGAAAGATAGACAAGATGAAAAGGCAGAGGGCTATGTCCAGATGAAGGAACAAGATAAAACCACAGAAAAGCAACTAAACGAAGTGGAGATAGGCAATCTTCCAGAAAAAGAATTCAGAATAATAGTAGTGAAGATGATCCAGAACCTCGGGAAAAGAATGGAGGCAAAGATCGAGAAGATGCAAGAAATGTTTAACAAAGACCTAGAAGAATTAAAGAACAAAGAAACAGAGATTAACAATACAATAACTGAAATGAAAACTACACTAGAAGGAATCAATAGCAGAATAACTGAGGCAAAAGAATGGATAAGTGACCTGGAAGACAGAATGGCGGAATTTACTGCTGAGGAACAGACTAAGGAAGAAAGAATGAAAAGAAATGAAGACAGCCTAAGAGAACTCTGGGACAAAATTAAACGCAGCAACATTTGCATTATAGGGGTCCCAGAAGTAGAAGAGAGACAGAAAGGACCCAAGAAAATATTTAAAGAGATTATAGTCGAAATCTTCCCTAACATGGGGAAGGAAATAGCCACCCAAGTCCAGGAAGCACAGAGAGTCCCATACAGGATAAACCCAAAGAGAAACAAGCCGAGACACACAGTAATCAAATTGGCAAAAATTAAAGACAAAAAAAAAATTATTGAAAGCAGCAAGGAAAGAACGATACAAGGGAACTCACATAAGATTAACAGCTGATTTCTCAGCAGAAACTCTACAAGCCAGAAGGGACTGGCATGATATACTTAAAGTGATGAAAGGGAAGAACCTACAACCAAGATTACGCTACCCAGCAAGGATCTCATTCAGATTCCATGGAAAAATCAAAAGTTTTACAGGCAAGCAAAAACTAAGAGAATTCATCACCACCAAACCAGCTCTACAACAAATGCTAAAGGAACTTCTCTAAGTGGAAAACACAAGAGAAGGAAAAGAACCTACAAAAACAAACCCAAAACAATTAAGAAAATGGTCATAGGAACATACATATCGATAATTACCTTAACGTGAATGGATTAAATGCTCCAACTAAAAGACACAGGCTTGCTGAATGGATAAAAAAACAAGACCCATCTATATGCTGCCTACAAGAGACCCACTTCAGATCTAGGGACACATACAGACTGAAAGTGGGAGGATGGAAAAAGATATTCCATGCAAATGGAAATCACAAGAAAGCTGGAGTAGCAATACTCACATGAGATAAAACTGAGTTTAAAATAAAGAATATTACAAGAGACAAGGAAGGACACTACATAATGATCAAGGGATCAATCCAAGAAGAAGATATAACAATTATAAATATATATGCACCCAACATAGAAGCACCTTAATACATAAGGCAACTGCTAACAGCTATGAAAGAGGAAATCAACAGTAACACAATAATAGTGGGGGACTTTAACACCTCACTTACACCAATGGACAGATCATCCAAAATGAAAATAAATATGGAAACAGAAGCTTTAAAGACACAATAGACCAGATAGATTTAATTGATATTTATAGGACATTTCATCCAAAAACAGCAGATTACAATTTCTTCTCATGTGCGCATGGAATGTTCTCCAGGATACATCACATCCTGGGTCACAAATCAAGCCTCAGTAAATTTAAGAAAATTGAAATCATACCAAGCATCTTTTCTGACCACAAAAATATGAGATTAGAAATGAATTACAGGGGAAAAAATGTAAAAAACACAAACACATGGAGGCTAAACAATACGTTACTAAATAACCAAGAGATCACTGAAGAAATCAAAGAGGAAATCAAAAAATACCTAGAGACAAATGACAAGGAAAACACGATGATCCAAAACCTATGGGATACAGCAAAAGCAGTTCTAAGAGGGAAGTTTATAGCTATACAAGCCTACCACAAGAAACAAGAAAAATCTGAAATAAACAATCTAACCTTACACCTGAAGGAACTAGAGAAAGAAGAACAAACAAAACCAAAAGTTAGCAGAAGGAAAGAAATCATAGAGGATCAGGGCAGAAGTAAATGAAACAGAAACAAAGAAAACAATAGCAAAGATCAATAAAACTAAAAGCTGGTTATTTGAGAAGATAAACAAAATTGGTAAACCATTAGCCAGACTCATCATGAAAAAGAGGGAGAGGACTCAAATCAATAAAATTAGAAATGAAAAAGGAGAAGTTACAACAGACACCTCAGAAATATAAAGCATCCTAAGAGACTACTACAAGCAACTCTATGCCAATAAAATGGACAACCTGGAAGAAATGGACAAATTCTTAGAAAGGTATAACCTTCCAAGACTGAACCAGGAAGAAATAGAAAATATAAACAGACCAATCTCAAGCAGTGAATTTGAGACTGTGATTTAAAATCTTCCAACAAACAAAAGCCCAGGACCAGATGGCTTCACAGGTGAATTCTAACAAACACTTAGGGAATAGCTAACACCCATCCTTCTCAAACTCTTCCAAAAAATTGCAGAGGAAGGAACACTCCCAAACTCATTCTATGAGGCCATCATCACTCTGATACCAAAACCAGACAAAGATACGACAAAAAATAAAATTACAGACCAATATCACTGATGAACATAGATGCAAAAATCCTAAACAAAATACTAGCAAACAGAATCCAACAACACATTAAAAGGATCATACACCATGATCAAGTGGGGTTTACCCCAGGGATGCAAGGATTCTTCAATATATGCAAATCAATCAATGTGATACACCATATTAACAAATTGAAGAATAAAAACCATATGATCATCTCAATAGATGCAGAAAAAGCTTTTGACAAAATTCAACACCCATTTATGATAAAAACTCTCCAGAATGTGGGCATAGAGGGAACCTACCTCAACATAATAAAGGCCATATATGACAAACCCACAGCAAACATCATTCTCAATGGTGAAAAACTGAAAGCATTTCCTCTAACATCAGGGACAAGAGAAAGATGTCCACTCTCACCACTATTATTCAACATAGTTTTGGAAGTCCTAGCCACGGCAATCAGAGAAGAAAAAGCAATAAAAAGAATAAAATTGGAAAAGAAGAAGTAAAACTGTCACTGTTTGCAGATGACATGATACTGTACATAGAGAATCCTAAAAATGCCACCAGAAAACTACTAGAGCTAATCAATGAATTTGGTAAAGTTGCAGGATACAAAATTAATGCACAGAAATCTCTTGCATTCCTATACACTAATGATGAAAAATCTGAAAGAGAAATTAAGGAAACACTCCCATTTACTATTGCAACAAAAACAATAAAATACCTAGGAATAAACCTACCTAGGGAGACAAAAGACCTGTATGCAGAAAACTATAAGACACTGATGAAAGAAATTAAAGATGATACCAACAGATGGAGGGATATACCATGTTCTTGGATTGGAAGAATCAATATTGTGAAAATGACTGTACTACCCAAAGCAATCTACAGATTCAATGCAATCCCTATCAAATTACCAATGGCATTTTTTATGGAACTAGAATAAAAAATCTTAAAATCTGTATGGAGACACAAAAGACCCTGAATAGCCAAAGCTGGCTTGAGGGAAAAAAATGGAGCAGGAGGAATCAGACTCCCTGATTTCAGACTATACTACAAAGCTACAGTAATGAACACAATATGGTACTGGCACAAATACAGAAACATAGATCAATGGAACAAGATAGAAAGCCCAGAGATAAACCCACACACCTATGGTCAACTAATCTATGACAAAAGAGGCAAGGATATACAATGGAGAAAAGACAGTCTCTTCAATAAGTAGTGCTGGGGAAACTGGACAGCCACATATAAAATAATGAAATTAGAACACTCCGTAACACCATATACAAAAATAAACTCAAAATGGATTTGAGACCTAAATGTAAGATCAGACACTATAAAACTCTTAGAGGAAAACATAGGAAGAACACTCTTTGATATAAATCACAGCAAGGGCTTTTTTGTTCCACTTCCTAGAGTAATGGAAATAAAAACAAAAATAAACAAATGGGACCTCATAAAACTTCAAAGCTTTTGCGCAGCAAAGGAAACCATAAAGAAGACGAAAAGACAACCCTCAGAATGGAAGAAAATATTTGCAAATGCATCATGGACAAAGCATTAATCTCCAAAATATATAAACAGCTCATGCAGCTTAATATTAAAGAAACAAACAATCCAATCCAAAAATGGCCAGAAGACCTAAATAGACATTTCTCCAAAGAAGACATACAGATGGCCAAGAAGCACATGAAAAGCTGCTCAACATCACTTATTATTAGAGAAATGCAAATCAAAACTGAAATGAGGTATCACCTCACACCAGTTAGAATGGGCATCATCTGAAAATCTACAAACAACAAATGCTGGAGAGGGTGTGGAGAAAAGGGAACCCTCTTGCACTGTTGGTGGGAATGTAAATTGATACAGTCACTATGGAGAAAAGTATGGAGGTTCCTTAAAAAACTATAAATAGAATTATCATATGATCTAGTAATCCCACTACTGGGCATATACCCAGAGAAAACCATAATTCAAAAAGACACATGCACCCCAATGTTCATTGCAGCACTATTTACAATAGCCAGGTCATGGAAGTAACCTAAATGCCCATCGACAGACAAATGGATAAAGAAGTTGGGGTACATATATACGATGGAATATTACTCAGCCATAAAAAGGAACGAAATTGGGTCATTTGTTGAGATGTGGATGGATCTAGAGGCTGTCATACAGAGTGAAATAAGTCAGAAAGAGAAAAACAAATATCGTATATTAATGCATGTGTGTGGAACCTAGAAAAATGGTACAGATGAACCGGTTTGCAGGGCAGAAGTTGAGACACAGACATAGAGAACAAACGTATGGACACCAAGTGGGGAAAGCTACGGTGGGGTGGCGATGGTGGTGTGATGAATTGGGCGATTGGGACTGACATGTATACACTGATGTTCATAAAATTGATGACTAATAAGAACCTGCTGTATAAAAAAAAAATTAAATTAAATTAAAAAATTAAAAAGATAAGTAAAATATTGCCAAAAAAGTAGTATATGTGAAAATACCAAAATAAAATCAAAAAGTTGAAGAATATAATTACTTAACTAAAGAAAGTGCAATAGAGGGATTCAACAGCAACAAGATAAGTAGAAGAAAAGATCAGCAAATTGAAGACAGCATAGTGAAATCCATCCAGTAAGAGGAGCAAAAAGAATAAAAAGAGTGAAAATAGCTTATGGGACTTGCATTATAGTATTCTCAGAAGAAGGAGAGATAGAAAAGGAAAAAAAACCTTGAATAAATCATGGCTGAGCACTTCCCTAATCTAAGAAAAGAAACAGATATTCAGATATAGGAAGCCCTGAGAATTCAAAATAAGAACTCAAAGAGATCCATACCATGACATTATAATTAAATTAAGAGAAAAAAAATTGTTACACAAAAAAGGAACATCCATAACTATCAGCAGATTTTTCAGCAGAAGCTTTGCAGGCCTGAATGGAGACATAATATATTCAAAAAGCTGAAAGAAAAAAACAAAACTGACATCCAGGAATACTCTACTCAGCAAAATTGTCATTCAGAATTGAAGGAGAGATGAAGAGCTTTCCAGACAAGCAAAAGCTGATTGAGTACATCACCACTAGACTGGCCTTACAAGATATGTTAAAGGGATTTCTTCAAGCTGCAACAAAAGGACTCTAGTTAGTAATAGAAAAATATATGAAAGTATAAATTTCACTGGTAAAGATTAATATACATGTAAGTTTAGAATATTCTAATGTTGTAATGATGACTTAAATTGCAGAAAGATCTGTTTTGATCCACCTCCTAGAGTAATGAAAATAAAAACAAAAATAAACAAATGGGACCTGATTAAACTTAAAAGCTTTTGCACAGCAAAGGAAACCATAAACAAAATGAAAAGACAACCCACAGAATGTGAGAAAATATTTGCAAATGAAGCAACCATCGGGGATTAATTTCCAAAATATACAAATAGCTCATGCAGCTCAATATCAAAAAAACAAACAACCTAATCCAAAAATGGGCAGACCTAAATAGACTTTTCTCCAAAGAAGACATACAGATGGCCAACAAACACACGAAAAGATGCTCAATGTCACTAATTATTAGAGAAATGTAAATCAAATCTACAATGAGGTATCACTTCACACTGGTCAGAATGGCCATCATCAAAAAATCTACAAACAATAAATGCTGGAAAGAATGTGTATAAAATGGAACTCACCTACACTGTTGGTGGGAATGTAAATTGGTACAACCATTATGGAGAACAATATGGAGGGTCCTTAAAAATCTAAAAATAGAACTACCATAAGATCCTACAATCTCACACTTGGGCATATATCCAGAGGAAACCATAATTCAAAAAGATACATACACCCCAATGTTCACTGCAGCACTATTTCCAATAGCTAAGACATGGAAGCAACCTAAATGTCCATTGACATAGGAGTGGATAAAGACGATGTGATACACATATACAATGGAATATTACTCAGCCATAAAAAAGAATGAAATAATGTCATTTGTAGAAACATGGATGGACCTTGAGATTGTCATACTGAGTGAAATAAGTCAGACAGAGAAAGATAAATACCATATGATATCATTTATATGTGGAATTTAAAAAAAATGGTACAAATGAACTTATTTACAAAACAGAAATAGAGTCACAGACGTAAAAAACAAACTTATGGTTACCGGGGGGGGGAAGGGGGGAGGGATAAAGTGGCAGATTGGGATTGATTTATACACACTACTATGTATAGAATAGATAACTAATAAGGACCTACTGTATAGCACAGGGAACTCTGCTCAATACTCTGTAATGACTAATATGGGAAAAGAATCTAAAAAAGGGTGTATATATGTATATGCATAACTGATTCACTTTACTGTACACCTGAAAATAACACAACATTGTAAATCAACTATACTCCAATAAAAAATTTTAAATAAATAAATAATTATTAAAAAAAAGAATTAATACAAAACTTTCTCAAACTCTTCCAAAAAACAGAAGTGGAAGGAACATTATTAAGCTCGCTTTACAAGACTGCATTATCCTGAGACCAAAACCTGATAAGAACACTAAAGGAAAAGAAAAATACAAGCCAATATTCCTGATGAACCTAGATGCAAAAGTCCTAAAAAAATACAAACAAAATGAGTTCAACAATAGATTAAGAGGATAATACACCACATCAAGTGAGATTTATTGCAGGGGTGCAAGGAAGGTTCAACATTCACAAATCAGTGAAATACAGCACATTAACAAAATAAAGGATAAAAATCATATGATGCAGGAAAAGCTCTTGACAAAATTCATCCTGCTTGTGATAAAAACTCTCAACAACCTGGGTATAGAGAGAAGTTACCTCAATATTATAAAGACTATATATGACATGCCCATAGCCAACTTCATATTCAATGGTGAAAAGCTGAAAGCTTTACCTCTAAGATCAGAAACAAGGCAAGGATGCCCACTCTTGCCAATTTTATTAAGTATATCACTGGAAATCCTATTCAGAACAATTAAGTAAGAAAAAGAAATAAAGGCATCCAATTGGAAAGGAAGAAATAAAACTATCTCTATTTGGAGATGACATGATATGATAAATATAAAGCCCTAAAAACTCCACCCCAAACTGTTAGAACTAATAAATGAATTATTAGCAAATTGCAGGAGACAAAATCAATATTAAAAAAATATGTTGTGTTTTTACACACTAATAGTGAAATACCAGAAAGAAAAATTTAAGAAATAAATCCCATTTATAATTGCATCACAAAGGTCAAAATACCTAGGAATAAATTTAACCAAGGAGGTGAAAGATCTGTACACTAAAACTATAAGACAAAAATTGAAGAAGGCACAAATGAACAAAAATATATTCTGTGTTCATGGATTGGAAGAATTAATATTGTTAATCTCCATAATACCCAAAGCAAACTACACATTCAATGCAATCCCTATCAAAATCTCAATGGTGTTTTTCACAGAAATAGTACAAATAATTCTAAAATTTGTATAGAACCACAAAAGACCTCAAGTAGTCAAAGCAATGTTGAGAAAGAAGACCAAAGCTGAAGGCATCAAACTTCCTGATTTCAAACTATATTACAGTGCTACAGTAATCAAAACAGTATGATATTGACATAAACACAGACATATAGCCCAGTGGAACAGAATAGAGAGCCCAGAAATAAACCCATGTATGTATGGTCAGTTAATTTATGACAAAGGAGCCTAGAATATATAATGGGGAAATATAGTCTCTTCAATAAATGGTGTCCGGAAAATTGGACAGCCACATGCAAACAAATGAAACTAGACCAATATCTTACACCATGCACAAAAATCAACTCAAAATCGATTAAACACTTGAAAATAAGACCTAAACCATAAAACTCCTAGAAAAAAATTTTTTTAAATGCTCCATGACATAGGTTTTTTTCAATGAGTTATTTGGATTTGACACCAAAAGCAAAGGGAACAAAAGCAAAAGTAAACAAGTGGGACTATAACAAACTGAAAACTTTTGTACAGCATAGGAAACCATTAACAAAATGATAAGGAAACCTACAGAATAGGAGAAAACATTTGCAAATCATATATCTTATAAGGGAGTAACATCCAAAATATATCAAAAGCTCACGCAACCCAATAACAAAAAATATCTGATTTAAATATAGGCAGAAAATCTGGATAGACATTTTCCAAAGAAGACATACAAATGGGGAACAAGTACATGAATAGATGTTCAACATTATTAATCATCAGGGAAATGCAAATTAAAACCACAATGAGCTATCACCTCACACTTGTCACAATGGCTATTATCAAAAAGACACGAGACAGCAAGTGCTGGTGAGCATGTGAAGAAAAGCAAACCCTGGTGCACTGTTAGTGGGAATGTAAATTGGTACAGCCACTGTGGAAAAAAGTATGGAGATTCCTAAAAAATTAAAAATAGAACTACCATATGATTCAGGAACCCCACTTCTGGGTATGTGTATAAAGAAAATAAAATCACCATCTTGAAGAGATATCTAAACCCCCATGTTCATTGCAGCATTATTTACAATAGCCAAGATATGGAAACAACCTAAGTGTCCATCTATGGACAGATGGATTAAAAATTGTGATATATCTCTATCATGTATCTATATCTATAGATACATAATAGACTTTTATTCATCTATGAAAAGAAGGAAATCCTGCCATTTGTAACAATATAGATGAACCTCTAGGGCATTATGCTAGTGAAGTAAGCCATACAGAGAGACAAATACTATATGATCACACTTATATGTAGAATCTGAACTCACAGAAAACAGATTGGTTGTTGTCAGAGTTGGGGGTGGAGGGTGGAAGAAATGCATGTAGTAGGTCAAAATGTACAAATTTCTAGTTATAAAATAAGTAAGTCTTGGAAATGTAATGCACAGCATGGTGACTATAGTTAACAATACTGTATCGTATATTTGAAAGTTGCTGAGAGAGTATAGATCTTAACAGTTTTCATCAAAAAAAAAAAAAAAAAAAGCCCTAGTGAGGTTACGGGATGTTAACTGAACTTATTGTGCTTCATTTCAAAATATGTACATATATCAGATCATTATGTTGTACACCTTAAACTAATATAATCTTTGTATTATATAATGTATATATTATGTTATATATTATATATATTAGATCTCAGTAAAGCAGGAAAAATTATTAATCACATGTTAGAGCTAGTGATTAGTAGAATTTAATATTGTACTCTATGTTTCCTGATCAGTATTTTTCCTTTAAACCCATCTGTCTTTTAAAATGTGTTTCAATGGTATTACCTGTATTAGAAAATCAAATACAGTTCTGAATAAGATCTATAAACTCCAAAGCAAGAAGTCATCATTTTTAAAAACAAAAGTTTTTAAAACAGAAGTTATTAACTGCCTTTGAGCATAGTTGTTATCCATAATATCTTGTTGTTATCCATAATATCTTGTTGGACTATATTTGATTGATACTTATAAACATTGTATTGGAGAGAGCTCTGTTTTAATCTTTAAAGCTTAATGATTAAAATTTCTTTCTTCCATGTTCTGAATAAAGACCAGAAAAATTATGCCGCTTGGTTTTATTAAGGAAAATATTTCCTTCTGTGCCAGTACAAAATATCCTATGACTTCTAGAAATGTACTCATGAAAGCAAAACGGATCAATTTGCCAAAAATTAAATGAAGCAACACGCAATCTAACCATCCAGGCAGAATGATATTTTGCCTACCTAAACGCCTCCTGACATTTTCATTGGTTAAGGAATTACACCTCACTTCATGACACAAATTTGCTTAGTGCTTCAGTAAAAACAGCTGCTGAGTATCTTTCCTGAAGCGACTATTTGAAAATTACAAATAAAGAAGTATTTGAAAGTATTCTGTATGTCCATTTGTAAATTATTTGGACGTTTTAGATGAAAAAGGTAGGCATTTTATGAATATTTTAAGGTTCTACATATTAGATGTACTGTTTCTCATCCCCCCAATGTTTAAAAAATTCAATGAAAACATGTACTTTGTAAGAAAAATCACTCAATTAATACATAAATACGTTCTTTTGGGAAAAAGAAGATACAATTCCTTTCAGTAATCTTCAATTCCATCCATTCCTTTCCCCCAGAAATGAACACTGTTTTGGGTTTGATGAGATCCTTAAAGAACATTTTCATATATTGACTGAATATAAAATATATATCTATAGTGTATTTTTACTTAAATACTCACATGATACGTTCTGTGTCACAATTCACTTTTCTTCTATTAACTTTCTTTTCAACTGTACATGGTATGAATGAATTGTAGGTTCTTTAATTATTCTTCTGTTGATAGAGATTTAGGACATTTACATACTGTTGTTTATATCTGACACGTTTTGAAGCCTCACACTGTGCCCTTATCCTAATTGGTTTAAACAAACTGACTAATTTACTTTTCACAAGAATTCAATATATCAATTCAACCAGGAAATCTGACCTTTTGATACTGCTATTTCAAACTTTGACTTTCAACTCTCAAAGGACCACCAAGAAAATCTGTAACCAAGCAATGGTAAGTTGATTAGATTGACTGTAGTAAGAGAGAATGTCAAGCTGACGGAGTTTAGGAATGTCCCAGAGAGGGGGATCAGGGTTTTAAGACCTGGGCAGGATGATTTTTTAAAGAAAGTCTTATATGGTAAGGAACTGGGTGGGACTGGGCAGAATTCATATGTATCGTATACCTTTGGACTGGTGGCAGAGAGAGATGAGGAAGCAAATTTTGTTAACAAATCTGTTATTATTGATAAGTAAGCTGTTATGGTTTCTTCTTAGTCTTATCTTCCTAGAACAAGTACCTAAGTTATTTTGCCAATTTTCAATATTGTTTAACAATGGAACAGGAAGGTATGTTTAAGTTCTCACCAATACCGCTACAGTAAATATAGTTTTGCATGACTCCATGTATGTGAATGATATTTTTCTAAGATAGATCCCTAGAAGTGGAAATTCTGGGGCTTTAGGTTTGCACATTCTTTTACGAGATACTGTCAAATTGTGTTCCAAAAACCCTAATGTTAACTATTTTCAGCAAAGGCATATGGTACTCGATTTCCATACCCACACTAACACTATATCTGATCAAGCTATCAATTTTACCAACCTGATAAGAGAAAAATGCTGGTTTGCTCGACATTTTAATTACAATTTCCTTGATTTTTTTCCTGCATTTTCCTAGCAAAGTTGAGCAGCATATTTCTTATGCTGCTCATTTGTTTGTTGTCTCCTGTGATATATTTGTTCATTTCCTTTGTCATTTTTTCCCTATTGATTTGTAGGACCATTATACAAAAATGCATTTCTTGCTCATGTATTTAAGAGATGGCTTCATCAGCTCTACTAAAGGCTGCTGTTAAGTTTAGGTCTATTCCACCTGTACCAATTTTGGGCTTTGGTTGAGTGGCAGCAGTTACTTGGAACATTTACTTTTCATGGAAGAAATGGAAGCTTTCTCCAGAGAAGTGAGTGGAAATATGGGGTTTCTCTTAGGGGTTAATATACTTTAACTTCCATCCATATTATACTGTCCAAAAAAAATCACATTGTCCAGCCCCAAATCAATAGGAGGGCTAAGTTTACTCTTTTCATGGATGTAAGGGGAGAAGAGATTAAATAACTGTGAACAGAAATCTCATCTCCTCAATTCTAGGTAAAGCTCACTCTAGCTTGAACCCTCCCAGAAGATAGTCATGATGCAGAATTTGGTGACTACCATTGCTATATATGTATTTGTACCTACTCAACAAATATAATGTATGTTCCACTAACCATAGTGTATATACTGTTGTATTTTAGATTTAGCCATGTTTATAAAAGTAATTACTAATAATCACATGAACAGATAATCTGGTAATTAGGAAAATATAAAGTAAAATAATAGGATATGGGGCTTCCCTGGTGGTGCAGTGGTTGAGAGTCCGCCTGCCGATGCAGGGGACATGGGTTCGTGCCCTGGTCCGGGAGGATCCCACATGCCGCGGAGCGGCTGGGCCCGTGAGCCATGGCCGCTGAGCCTGCGTGTCCGGAGCCTGTGCTCCACAACAGGAGAGGCCCCAACAGTGAGAGGCCCGCCTACCACAAAAAAAATAAAAATAATAGGATATGACATTTTCATCTTTTATAAAAATACGTATGATAACACCAAGTGTTGGTGGGTAAGTATGAAATGAGAATTCTTATTGATGGTGAAAGTATATATAGAGTGATAGTGACTGGGTTTTGACTCATAAAGCTGAAGCTGCACATGTCCTACAATAAAGCAGCTTCCCTTATTTTTATGGAAGAGACTATATAAGAGGGGAATTTTCTATTCCTTTAAAGTTTTGGAAAACTCAGCCACATAACCTTTGGGGACTAATGTATGTTTTGGTACAAAATTTGAATCACATTTTCAATTTTCTTTCTATAGTTATTATGCTATCCAGATATTTTAAATTGATTCTTATCAATTTAGATAGTTTTTATTTTTCCAGTAAATAGCATTAATTTTATTTAGGGACTCTGTTGATATTTATAGTTCCTCTGTGGATCCCTCCTTGTTTTCCAGCACTGCTATGATGTATTGCTACTTTTTTAGATCTCTTAATTTCAAAGCTTGGTGTTGGGATGTGAGATAACCTGTCTGCCAAGTTATCAACCTGATTTCCTGTGTGCATTACAACAATGAGCCTGGTTAGACAGCATATTAAATATAGGCTCTCTCTGACATGCCATACCTTCAAAATTTCACATTAAGTATGCATACATTAAATTTCTGATAACTCAGAGGGCAAATACAAGAAAATCGTTTCCAAGAAAATGTAGTAACCTCCAATAAGCCTTGTTATTGCTCTTGACCATGGTTATATCATAGACAATCTCTTTGATCTAGCATCTTAGCACAGAAAACCTCTTTGATTTGGCATCTTTTTAAAAATATTCTTTCAGTTAGTATTTGGCAAGAAATTGAAGAAGGTGGTGATGCCATCATTTCTTACTCAGTTTTCTCTCTAGTATATATTCTGTGTTTCATTGTTTTTAGTTTAATGAAAATTCTTCATGTTCACACAACTCAGGGAATGTGGTCACTTTTCCAAGTGAAATGGGATATAAAAATCCAATGTTACCTGGTCAATTCAGAAAATACTCTTAATTTTGAGATTCCTATTTGGACAAACTAAAGCTACCTCATTCTGTATAACTAAAGCTTATTTGAACATTGTCTTTACATACACTTTTTTTTAACATAGGTTTTAGTAAATGTTCTCATGGATTATTGCAATGTGCTATAGAGATTTTATAAATGGTCTATTTTATTCTATTTATATCATATTATCTGGAGTTTGGAGTGTCACCTTCTTTTTTCTAGAACAGATAATTTGAGTTTTATTTTATGACCTTGACCGGAGTTAGAAAGCTAAAGATATTATATGAGAAAGTTAGAAGGTTGAGCAATCCTAAATTAGAAATAACTGAGGTATTGAACAATTTATAGAGTTAGCTCTTCCAATGAGTTTGCTCTTGCCCACAAGATCTAGTAGAAATCTGCCTAATTAAAAAAATTTAAGTTGGAATTAGTGGCAAAACAATGATCACAACAAACCTGCAATACCCAAAACATACTCATTAACACTCAACAATTCATCCAAAAATCTTTCCAAATTCCTTAGTATTAAAATTTTACCAAAATATCTCTCTATATAAATATGTATTAAGACTGCTGTAAATACCTTAGCCCAAAGTCATTTGGTGAGAAGGTAAGTAAAGAGTCAGAACTTTAATTTAGTGAAATATCTTTCAGAATACTCACTGAGTAGCCCTACCAATGCCAACCAACTGGCCCATAATAATGTAGCTTGCTGTCTAATACATTTCAAAAATGAGATACATATTTTAATGTAACCCCACATGTTCTTTTTTATAAATAGGCAAAAATCTCAGTTTCAAATTCACAGTTTGTATATATCAAAATTAAAAGGACATAAGTGAGATTTTAACATATCTGAACAAATTTGGAGGTTTCAAGCTGTAATCCTGTTTTAAAACTTCTTTGTATGAACAAAATTGCTATTGAAAATAATTGCATTTCTCAAATAGAAATATAATTCCAAACATTAAAAAAATTCAACACATTTCTCACTCATTATGTGTGCTTCAGGCATAGTGCTGTTCGTATTCTAGTTAGTCATTATCATGTACTTTCTAATTATCTCAATTCTAAATCATTAAAAATTACAAGATCAAAGTTTTAAATGATAGCAGCAATGAATTAGTCACCAAGAGTAGTGAGAGAACTGAATTCAGTATAAGAAAAAATCTATTATTTTTAAATGTCATTTTTTACTTTATAGTACCTTGAAAATACCACTTCCAGTAATTTTAGAAGTAAATTGAAAGATCTAATTATTGAGAGGAAAGATCAACTGATTAACAAAATAATATTTCAAAAGGCTCTATTTCCTCTAATGATACAAAACTATAAAATGTTAATATATTTTTGCTGCCTAAACATCCTAGAACAATTTGCAATTTTCTAAATGAGCTAGGACTGGTAAATAACCTGTGAGGTTTTACAGAACAGACTTCAACAAAGTGCATCATCTCTTTCTTTGCCACAGAGGTGATCACAGGAGATCAAACTGAATTAAAAATTTATGTAAATATCAATTAAAAGACCAGAATGAATCCCATTTTAACAAGTAATCAAAGCAATCAAATCAATGACAGTGCTGTTAGGTAGCTGAGGAGGGTAACATTAAAAGTTCTTTAGATACATATAGTCTTGAAAGGTAACATAGCAGGTTCTTTTGAAGATTCACCATTTGAGAATGGAAAGTATATATTTAAGTTCATCTAAATAAATAGTTTTTTGAATAATTGCTGAAGGTCAATTTTAAATTCAGAGAATGCAAACTCAGAGAGGATTTATGTTAGAGCAGTGGAAACAGAGCTAATTTCCATGCTGATATAGACAAATGTGTATATTTTTGTAAGAAAAAGAATATACACAGTAATAATATGTGAGGCAATTTAAAACTGGGACAGACAAAAAGAAGTCATGGTTCACTGTGAAATTTTAACTGGATTAATAGGAAGCACTGGCACTTTAAAACAACAAACCAATATGTAGGAATAAAAGTTAACTCTCCATCACACTCAAATGGGTTTAAAGGATGTTTTGCCATCAAAAGCACTGGTGTTAAGAGCAAGGTTCAATTAATGAGAGGTTCCCAGCAAAAGACTGAGCTCTGCTGAAGATAATCAGGGAGGAGTCTTATTTACATAAACAACAGAGTCTTAAATTGTTATGAGGGCTGTTGGTGTTATTTTGTTGTACATGAGGTAGAGAATATAAAGGATGAGTTGGAGGGAAAAACAATTCTCAGAGAAAGAAACAAACAAAGAAACAAACAAAAAGATCCTGGAAGAAAAGAGTTGTGCCATATGAAGAAAAAAAAAAGGAGCATTGCAAAATAATTGCACTTTATTCTTCAGGGTGCAGTCCCAGGCCAGAGAATTGGAAAACAAAATTAAGATTATAGATTTCCATGTATACAAGTATCAAATGTATTGATACCTAAGGGACTAGATCTCAGATTTAAAACATAAAAATGCTTTTTTTTTTTTTTTAAAAAAAGCACTATGTTACCCAAAGAAATATAATTGAGTTTGAAGTTGAGTTAAATGAGGAATTTTAGGAAATGGATAGGCCATATTTGGATGAGACCAGGAAGAAAAGAGAAATAATAATATTGTGGTAGTGTAGAGAAAGAAGGTGTTGGAGAAGGAAGGTATTGGTGCCTTCCATGGAGAAAGAAGGTATTGGTGAATTTTTTTCTAGTAGAATTTATAGACATAATTCAGTGGGAAAATGTAATAGTGGTGGTAATACAGAGATGTAAGGAATGTTTCACTTTTCTAAGTTCAAATTTCTATGAAGCCTTAATTTGCCTTGCTGATCCCTAAAACAATAGAGGAATGCTGAGGCAGTGCTTTTTGAGACTTCTTCCATATCAACAAGGGGGAAGAGGTTCATAAATCTAAAGTAGTAAAAATTGTGGTAGGAAACGATCATACTGCTGCAAGTTATAATACTGAAAGACAGAAATAAAAGACATAGTCACATGCAAACTAAAAACTGAATTGTTTCCTCCTTCTTGACTGTCTAGTTATAAGAGCACAATTACACTGAGCTGTCATTATCTGTTGATATCCCATCTTCCCAGGTAGACTTCAAAACTTTCAAAATCAACAGTAATTGTTACTCATCTCCATATCTTTAATGCATAACACAGTGTTTTTGTTTGGGAATTTAATACATTTAATCCTCATTATTCATGGATTCTGTATTTGCAAATTTGCCTACTGACTAAAATGCATTTATAACTCCAAAATCAATACTCATACTACTTTCACAATAGTTTAAAGGCATGAATATGTACAGAGAGGTAAAAATTGGAGTTCCTCAACACACACTTTCCCAGCTTAGGTGGAACAAGGAGAAGGTTGTTTTGGCTATTGTCCCATAAACAAGTATATGTTTTGTGGGCTATTTAATGCCATTTTTTTTGGCTTTTTGTTGCTGACGTCTCTGTTTAAAATGGCCCCCAAGCAATGTTGAAGTACTGCCTGTGTTCTGAATTAAAAAAGGCTGTGATGTGCTTTACTGAGAGCACATGTTTTACATAAACTTTGTTGAGGCATGTGTTATAGTGCTGTTGATAGTGAGTTCAATGTTAATGAATCAACAGTATGTATTAAATAAGGTGTCAAACAAAACACACATAAAATAAGGTTATGTGTGCAAAAATGCTGTGGCCAAGGCTTGCAGGAATCTAACCCTATATTTTTTCTAGGAACAATGATTCAGTATTTGTTAATTCAGTGTTTGCAGCAACTTTGTAGAACATAACTATAGTGAATAACGAGAATCAAATTTGTATGTTTGTTTTGAATGAGTTATTTAAAAGATGCATCTATTATTCATAACACTAGTTAGACTAGCTTTTTTATAAATGCAATTTTATATATTTTCAAAAAATACAGCTAATCTGCAAATTAAATGGATTCAGGTTTTTAGATATTTAACAGCTAAAATTCCCGGATTTAATTTATACATCTACCAGTCGCATTCCAAGTGACAGGCTGTAACTTTACGTTGTCGCTAACTTCTTGGAGTCTCTGCCCTCAACTAAAAATAATTGCCTCGGGAGCCTGATATGAGACCCAAAGAAGTAATGTGAAAGAAAATATTTTTCTAAACTCTAAAATGCTGAACATTATTATCCTTTGATTATATCAGTTGTATCTGTTGAAACAAATTAAACTTACTTAAATAATTATTACTAGTTTACACATTTTACTCACCTTTAAAAAACTGACTCCGCAACTGTAATGGCGGCGCGGCGAGTGCAGCGTTAGCCCGTGGTTCTCAGCCCGCGGCCGTTAGTGCACAGCTGTTAGTGCGCGGTCCTTAATGGTCCCCCTCCACCAGCGGTCAGCATCGCAGTGCGCCAGGCGGCGGTCACCCTGGGTCGCTGTGCTGTGACCTGTCGCCTGTTGGGGGGTGCGGAGCAGCCTGAGGGCCGGCTGGATTCTGGACGTCCTGCTCCCTCAGTGACGATGGCTGGCCGCAATTTGACCCAGAGGGCACTGCCAGCTGAGATCTGCCTCTTCAGTTGCACCTGGGCACTGGTGGGAGCACCCAAACTGGGTGCTGGATGAGTGCTCCTGGGCAAGGGTGACCGGCCTGCGCAAGGACCCCCTCTCAGCCGGGGCCTAAACCTCGGAGGGGGAAAGTCGATCCTTGGGACCCTGGACAAGTAAAATGAGGGGTAATGATGTCACTTTGCTCACAGGATTTGTTAAGTGTTAGAAGTCGTATAATTGTATTGTATAATACAAGCCGAATTGTATAATTCTCAAGGCCATTACCTTTAAGAGCATGACACCTTTAGGGCTTCCCTGGTGGCGCAGTGGTTGGGAATCTGCCTGCCAGTGCAGGGGACACCGGTTTGAGCCCTGGTCTGGGAGGATCCCACATGCCGCGGAGCGGCTAGGCCCGTGAGCCACAACTACTGAGCTTGCGCGTCTGGAGCCTACGCGTCTGGAGCCTGTGCTCCGCAGCGGGAGAGGCCGCGACACTGAGAGGCCCGCGCACCGCGCTGAAGAGTAGCCCCCGCTCCCGGAAACTGGAGAAAAGCCCTCGCACAGAAACGAAGACCCAACACAGCCAAAAATAAATAAATAGATTAATTAATTTATAAAAAAAAAAGAGTATTACTACACCTTTAGATAAAAAATTGCCTTTGTTTTGAAGGTTTACAGGAATATCGTGGCCTGTGACCTGACCTACATGGACAGCTGCGAGAACAAAGGGTCCCTCACCAAGAGCTTTGCAACAACTAACCACGCCCCTCTCTCACCTTTTCTATAAACAGGCTTTGCTGAAAGCCTTCCAGCAGTTCAGGGTTTTTAAGGCATGAGTAAACCCTCTCCTGCGTGGCCCTGCAATAAACCTTTCTCTGCTCCAGACTCCAACGTTTCGACATTGTTTGGCCTTACTGTGCATCAGGCACACGGAACTGTGCTGGGTAACACAACTACTAGATATTTGAAGTCATCATATTTGGGGCTGTGAGACTGACGAATGTAAAAAGTACAAGTCTCCTATACTCAAAAGAGCTTGTTGTAGATGTAAAAATTTGGCATTCGTATTTTTAATAGCAACATAAGCAGTGTAGAATAAACATAAAAAATCAATTTCTATTAGGACACTAAAAAGGGTGAAACCGAAAATAAAACTTCCCTCAAAGAGACAATGAGAGGCCACAACAGTGAGAGGCCCGCATACCACAAAAACAACAACAACAACAACAACAACAACAACAAAAAAGAGACAATGTAAGTGAATCACAGTTCCCTCATGTGGGAATAGGAGGAAAAGAAGTGAAAAAGTTTATGTTATTGGCATTTTATTTTCCTCGATTTAAATAAAATTATTTAAAATACATACAAAAAAAGTTCCTAAGAAACATTCTTGTGCTGTAACAATTTTTACCTAAATATGAAGTACAATATGCTTGATGTCAAGTTTGTTCCAAGATATGATTTTGGAATTCATCTAATGAACTTTTTTTCTTGCAAAAAATATACGTTTTTCTAGACTTGTTATGTGCTTTAATTATGTTTGCTAGTTATGACATGATCTCTGTTTACACTAATTACTAACTGCTTGTAATTATACAAATCATGCCTATACACCCTAATTTACTTAAGATGATATGTAAACAAAAATTTATCTTTTTCCTGCCTGCAACAGGGGAAGATGAGGTGCTGAGATTTTTTTAAATAAAGAGGATCAAAAACCACAGAGGCATCATCAGCTGTACAAGCAAGTTGGGGCAGAGGTGGGGGGAGTGAGGCAGGTATTCTTTACTTGTGCTGAGTGGCTCTCCTTGTCTCTAAAGCACTTTCTTATCCCTCAATCCCACAAAAGCCTGGGATCAGTTAAGAAGGAATTATCAGTACCTTAATGGATGATGTAGCAATCCCGCCCAGATACTATTTCTTTGTAACCAGACTCTATGTACCTATTAGATCCTTGCTTCTCTAACATAAGGTTTTGCATTTTGCTCAGCACATCTATAAATCAGCAGCTACTGGCTGTAGAAGGAGACGCCTGAAAAACCTAGTCCTCGTTCTATATGTTATATGTCAGAAGAGAAGGGAAAGATTACATACTTTACTTTCAATATTCCACCTGATCGTCGTAACAATCTGATGAGATTATAGTTAGTTAGAAAAAGTAAGCCGATTCAATGAATAGTTTTCTAAATCTACACAGTTAATAAGTGGTAAAATCGCTATTAGAACCCTGACTCTAATCTGTTCTATTTTATGTTATATCAATGGCAACTATAGAACCCCTGTTAGAATTCTCTTGAACCATAGACACACAGGCCTCGCACTCAGACACAGCCTGATTAACAAACAAGTATAAAAGAAAAGTTCCTTTTTTCCATGATGACAGCTGCTTAATTGATTGTTTGCTCCATTGTTTTTTTCTTTTTTTTTCCCCTTTGTTCTGGATCATGTTTGCCTGAGCCTGTAATTCCCCTAGGGCTGTGGGTCCCTGGCTCTTAGTGCTCTGCTGTTCACTTCCCCATTGCTATTGATATTCCCATATCCTGGTTAGCACTGGACAGAGATCAGTACTTCATTAGTCCTCTTGATAAAACCTCACCCTTGAGTTGGAGGCAAAACATTTAAATTTAAAACAAACTCCCAAATATTAAAATGGACTTTATCTAGAAGCCAAGCAGAATTCAACAGGTTGTTTGGTTTGGTGGTTGATGTCAAGAAGACAGAAGAGTGTTTTTAAAAGAATTGAGTTAGAAATTGAAGAGTGAATAGGAAGACATGGATAATTGTGGAATATGGGTTAAGTGACCCATGAGGAATTTTGAAAAAATCAGGTTCTCCTATAAAATTTCATTTTATATAGATCCCATACACATATTTTAAGAATCAATTCAAGTTTTCTTTCCCTCCAAAGCTTTTTGTGACTTTCCCAGTTTTTATTGCTATTCCTCCCAAATGTTTCCATGGTATCTTTACATCATAAATCACAGGAGTTATACAGTTAACATATTAAGAACTCTTCCTTTTAAATTTTGTATCCCCATCACAAAAGGCGTATTTTGTTTGTTTGCTTAGTAAAAATGTTCCTGGAACAAGAATACACTTAGTATGTTAACAGTCAATCTGGTTGCATATAGTTCCCATTTTAAGTGGTATAATGTATTTTAAACTTTGGTTTGTAACTTTTCACTTGTGAAGATATATGGTATGCATGGGTGTTACTGTGCTACCTGTATGCAAATCGAGACTTAGTGAAGTGTGGCATTCTTGCAGCTATCAGTCAAGGCAATGCTAAATATAGCTTTTTGCATAAAGGTATGTCTGTTCTTTGTTTACAATGGTTATTGAACAGTGACTGTAAGATCATAATGGTGGTTTTCTTCTCATATTTGAAGCTTTATATTGACCTCTATAAAAATATAAGAAATATGTGATATTTTTCTGAGCATAGACGAAAGATGAAAATCCATTTCTAAAGGAAATAGACTTAATGATAAAAACATAAGCAGAAATAAGGGAGCGAAATAGCTGAATTTCTTGTTTTAAACTGCATGGATTCTATATGAGGGTAGGTCAAGCTCATTTTCAGGAATAGTTTTTTTTTTTAATATTACTGAGTTTTAAGTCACAACTTAAGCATTATAGATATTTTTAAAAATGAAGTATTCAAGGAATTATCTGACATAGAAATGGAACTCAAAACAACATAGGAAGGTAATTTAATCTGCAGTTGTTAGCATAAAATAACACAAAACCTAAAGATAATAGTATTTTTTTCCTTACCATTAAGCCTCATGTTTATTTTAATTGTACCAAGCATTTAAAAATGTGTACCCTCTTGGGCTTCCCTGGTAGCGCAGTGGTTGAGAGTCCGCCTGCCGATGCAGGGGACACAGATTCGTGCCCCGGTCCGGGAAGATCCCACATGCCGCGGAGCGGCTGCGCCCGTGAGCCATGGCCGCTGAGCCTGCGCGTCCGGAGCCTGTGCTCCGCAACGGGAGAGGCCACAACAGTGAGAGGCCCGCGTAACCGCAAAAAAACAAACAAAAAGTGTACTCTCTTTTCTTTCATATAATAACTCTGTGAGATAGAGAAGTTTCATATTGCTACCACCACTTTATGGAAGCCCAAAGCAAGCGTTTCAAGGTGATATAAATAGACATCACAAATACAACCTAATCACACGACCAAGAATTCTGAACCCTTTGAGGAAAACCAACAATATAAAAGAGACACAAAAGAATAGAAAAACTAACATCTGAGGAAACAGACCTAACAGGACAAACAGAGTAATACTTTAAATCATGATTATTGTCAAAGCTCTGTCAGCAGCAGTGATTGTACAAATTTAAACTGCTATCAACAAACAAAACTCTGAAAATCTATGCTTAACATCATAATTGACTATGGTAGTGAGCTAAATTTTTGAATAGGGAAAGATGCCCATGCATTAAAACAAACAAACAAACAAAAAAAAAAAGAAAGAAAATACCAAAGAGAGACTCAGCAGTCCTAAGATTTGTTTTTTAAAAATGTTACAGAAGATCTGAGGAGATAAAAGGAGGGGCTAAATGTTCTTTAAAAATGGGGAAAAAAATTTAAGTAGGACTGAAGAATAATGAGATTACTAAATTGAAAAGGCTTGCCATGTATTGAGTGGCAGGAATTTTAAACACACAGATACACAATTATATATCACTAGACACATCATTGTGGTAAAATTTCTGAACTCCCAAAATTAAAAAAAGAAATCACTTTAAGATGTAGACACACTACAAGAATTAAATGACATTGAAAACAGACTTGTTTTGGGCAGTATTTCTTGCAAGACCGTAAACATATTTCTTCGGAATTTTGAAGAACTGATCTTGACCATAAAACCTTAATTTATCATTTAAGGGAGAGAACATGCAAGAACTCATATTTTATTTTTTAAAAAGTACCCAAATTGTAAGAATTATAAGAGAACATGCTCAAAAGAAACAATGCAAAAAAAAAATTCAACCCAAAGGAATAAATAAAGCACATTAAATATGAGTAAGTTTGATCTGCTTAAAAATATATACAATCCTATAACTCAAATCCCAGAGGAATTTATTAAATAGAAGATGATGGTTTGGGGGATGGAAAGGGATAGTGGAAAAAGGAGATTGATTTTTTTTTCATTTTGCTTATTTTAGCTTTATTATGTAGATTAAAATATCTAAAGCTAATAATTAAAAGATATATATCTATATATCTATATCTATCTTACAAACCATTATAATACCAAGAATGAAACAAAGAGAATTGAAAAATTTGAACAAAGGCAGAAAAGGAGAGAATAATGAGAAAACATGGAAAACTGAAAAACAATATATATAGTAGAAGTAATTGCAAATATTTTATTAATGAAAATATGTCTAAAGTCATATTGAAAAGACAGAGACAGCCTCTTCAATAAGTGGTGCTGGGAAAACTGGACAGGTAGATGTAAAAGTACAAAATTAGAACACTCCCTAACACCATGCACAAAAGTAAACTCAAAATGGATTAAAGACCTAAATGTAAGGCCAGACACTATCAAACTCTTAGAGGAAAACATAGGCAGAACACTCTATGACATAAATCACAGCAAGATCCTTTTTGACCCATCTCCTAGAGAAATGGAAATAAAAACAAAAATAAACAAATGGGACCTAATGAAACTTCAAAGCTTTTGCACAGCAAAGGAAACCATAAACAAGACCAAAAGACAACCCTCAGAATGGGAAAAAATATTTGCAAATGAAGCAACTGACAAAGGATTAATCTCCAAAATGTACAAGCAGCTCATGCAGTTCAATATCAAAAAACAAACAACCCAATCCAAAAATGGGCAGAACGCCTAAATAGACATTTCTCCAAAGAAGATATACAGATTGCCAACAAACACATGAAAGAATGCTCAACATCATTAATCATTAGAGAAATACAAATCAAAACTACGAGATATCATCTTATACCGGTCAGAATGGCCATCATCAAAAAATCTAGGAACAATAAATGCTGGAGAGGGTGTGGAGAAAAGCGAACACTCTTGCACTGTTGGTGGGAATGTAAATTGGTACAGCCACTATGGAGAACAGTATGGAGGTTCCTTAAAAAACTACAAATAGAATTACTATATGACCCAGCAATCCCACTACTGGGCATATACCCTGAGAAAACTAGAATTCAAAAAGAGTCATGTACCAAAATGTTCATTGCAGCTCTATTTACAATAGCCAGGACATGGAAGCAACCTAAGTGTCCAACAACAGACGAATGAATAAAGAAGATGTGGCACATATATACAATGGAATATTACTCAGCCATACAAAGAAACGAAATTGAGTTATTTGTAGTGAGGTGGATGGACCTAGAGTCTGTCATACAGAGTGAAGTAAGTCAGAAAAGAAAAACAAATACCGTATGCTAACACATATATATGGAATCTAAGAAAAAAAAAAAAAAGGTCATGAAGAACCTAGGGGCAAGACGGGAATAAAGGCGCAGACCTACTAGAGAATGGACTTGGGGATGTGGGGAGGGGGAAGGGTGGGCTGTGACGGGGTGAGGGAGTGGCATGGATATATGTACACTATCAGGCATGGAATGGATAGCTGGTGGGAAGCAGCCGCATGGCACGGGGAGATCAGCTCGGTGCTTTGTGACCACCTAGAGGGGTTGGATGGGGAGGGTGGGAGGGAGGGAGACGCAGGAGGGAAGAGTTGTGGGAGCATGTGTGTGTGTATGACTGATTCACGTTGTTATAAAGCAGAAAGTAACACACCTTTGTAAAGCAATTATACTCCAATAAAGATGTTAAAAAAAAAGAAAAGATAGAGCCTCACAGATTCATAAAAAACAAAAATCTGTTTATAAGAATAACTAAAAGTTACAGAACTACTATCAATAAAGACATATAAATATTAGAAAAAACTTAAAGGGATATTAAATATGGAAATCTTAATGAGCCTTAATGTAATTACTGATGCAAAACATTAGAAGGGGAAAGCATTTATATTGATTAAGATACGAAAAGATTGTATTTGTTAGGCTAGGTATTATGCAACAAATGTTTATTTTTCACTCAAGTCACAATCTGATATTTAATGGTAGGTTTTCTCACTGTAATTCAGTTATCCCTGATCTTTCCATTTTTGCTCCTTCCATCTTCACCATTTCCCTGAAGAGCCCTCTTCCTCCTCTACATTTTGATGAATGAAGAGAAAGAGCAAAAATAAAAGCATACCTATATACACATAGTTAAGTATGAGTATATATTGTGCATACACACATAAACACATATGTGCATATATAAACATAGCTTATATTACATTGTCTCAAAATGCAAAAACCACTATTATCTATGTTCTGTCACTACTGATATAATTGTTATTACAATCTTAAAGGTCAGTGAAAGCACCATAAAAACTGTTTATAGAATCCTATTCGAGTCAAAGTTACAACTCCAGTCAAGTGTTTTGTTGCTGTTGGGTGGATGGTTTTGCCTTAGAAAAAAAAAAAAAAGAAGTTTGAACAGCATGAAAAGAACCTGTTACAGTAGGTGAGATTTAGGTAAGTATTTCTAATTAAAAGTATTTATAGTCTTTAAAATAAATAGCTTAGTAAGTTGTCACATTTTGCCCCAATATTCTTAGAAATAAACAACACTAGTATTTTAGGCTTCATTTTACTGCATTTGTAGTCAGGTTAGAGGGCTTGAATGGATGAAATTCTCTAGCATTCTGATTATTCAGACAAGTATTCTAGCTCATGGAGAAGGAAATGAGATGTTATTACCTCATATTTCACCTTTTCATTGCTGGCAGAAAAACCTAAGACATGCACTGAGCTTATCAAACACAACCCGCACTGTTTGTTTTTCTGTTTCCTCATTTATGAACTTTTTGAGGAAAAGACCAACTTTTTAATATCTTCGTACTTCAAGTGCCTAGCACAGTACCTGAACATAATGGATTTTGGAATTGTTTATTTGGGGAACTTCATATAAGAAGATTAGACCAAGAACAGGGGACATTTTTTAAAAAGAAGAAAAATGGTCTCTTGACTTCACCTTTCCTCCTTACCACATTTATCCCTACTAGAACTCCTAGCCCTTGGCTCTTTAAATACATTGGTCCTATTTCATCTAACATTAGCTAAATCTTTATTTCAACAAGCAGGAATATCGGCATCAATATCAACTGTGAAAGTGAGTCACTATGTATGTTAATTGCCAACGCAGAGGCCGAGGACTGCTAATTTTTAAAAAATGCATTTTTGAAAAAATTTCTTCCTGTTTTATTCCAAATCTGTGTGCAGATATTTCTTACTGTGATGCTGAACCTCCTGACAGAGATGGCATTTTCTTTCTAGTCAACAGCTAGCCTTCTCCTACATATGGTAAAATACTAAAGAATTTAAGTATTCACACTGATAATTCGTTAACCTGACCTTTAGCAAAATGTGGATTTCTGGAGTTTATCTGCCTCTCCATGCACAAGCTTCCCCATGATTTATATGTTCTGCAATGAATCCTACTTTCCAATCTTCTTGTCACCAATTTTATTCTCTGATCAGTCTTTTCTGTCTTTCTCTCTGGAGTCTCATTTCAGTCTGCCTCATAAAAAATATATTAGTTATCAACCTAAAAGACTCTCAGCTTCTGTTTCTGTGCCCATCTACATGCAGACTGCTCTAAAAGGCGTCACTGGCTCTGCTAGCTAGAGTTTACTGGGGTCCAAGATTATTATTCAAGGTAGCGTCTCTGGGCCCCAGTGATCCCCTGGCCTTGTGCTAATGGATTTTCTCCTAAAGATGCAAATAACGGCTGCCTGAATTCCTGTCTTAATTGCCTCAAAATGAGGCAATCTGGCATCCTTGCAGAGCCATAAATAATCCTCTGAAACTACTTGCAGAAATGCTCTATCAAGATGTTTTTTTGGGACTTGATGATAAAAGTGTTCAGTGCCAAGTTGCCACCATAAACCAGATCACATCTGTAGAAGGGGGTTTGCTGAAGGAACCTTCTCCCGAGTCTACCCTTTTACTCTGGGTGTAAAAATCACCTTCATTTATTAATATTACTCTTGTAGTGATGTGAGGATTCAAACACTATCCAAAGAGCCAATGTAAAGTTAGGACTTTATGAAAATGAAAGTGGGGCTTCATTTCTGCTGCAGTCAGATCAACTGTGCTAATTTTTTTTTAAACCATACTGAGAAAACTACAATCTAACACTATTTAAACTTACTTTTCAAAACTGTCCAAGACCACACTACAAGCGCTTTGATGATTTATACTTGGAATTAGGGGAGTAAATAGGGTTAAATCAGAGTGATAAAGAGTTCCTGACTAAATATTCAATTTGACTACTACCTATTAAATATTATAAAATGTAGCTGACCCATTATAGAAAATTAAATGCAAGGAAAAAGGGTGTTAATGTTAACTAAGCCTAAATATTTGTAATTAACATTTACATTTATCATTATGTACTCAGATGTACAGTCTCTGAAACACAGTAGTAAGAACTCAATAAATATTTAACACATGAATTAATGAATATGACTTTTAATATCATCTTTAGTTCCCCTGATAGTTTCACAGGCATTCACCTAGACAGTAACTTGACATTCATCCAGAAACCAAATTTCTGCAATCTTAGCCACGTGGAATGGAATCAAGAACCCCAAATACTGCTTGTGAGACTATTATACGATTTTTGGTATTCAAAAATGGGTAACTCTGATATCACAAATTTCAAATATTAACCTGTTTAAGAAGAAAGTGTTTAAGATGAAAAAGATGCAAAACAGAACTTCTTAACATTATTGAGTGTGGGTAAACAGAGAAGCAAGTTTCAATAATGTAAAATATTCATTTTCACTGAAATTTTATATCATGTTAAACCTAGATATCTAAGTTATCTTTTTCATTCAAAAGACCATGATGAACAGGGAATCCTGGAGAAGAAGAAGAATGTGTCATTATTTGTCATTCTTAAAGTGTAGATGGTGACTGGATTATTTAGTGAGCCAGGCACAGTGAGGGCTCATCAGTGAAAACAGAAATTAGCTGATTAAACATTCTTTGATGAGTGAGAGAGAAGCACATTACAAAAATACAGAACTTCGGGGCTTCCCTGGTGGCGCAGTGGTTGAGAGTCCGCCTGCCGATGCAGGGGACACGGGTTCGTGCCCCGGTCTGGGAGGATCCCACATGCTGCGGAGCAGCTGGGCCCGTGAGCCATGGCCACTGAGCCTGCGCATCCGGAGCCTGTGCTCCGCAACGGGAGAGGCCACAACGGTGAGAGGCCCGTGTACCGCAAAAAAAAAAAAAAAAAACAGAACTTCGAAAAATTCAGCTATCCTGTTTCAGCCCTGTTATTCCAGAAAACTTTATTCAAAGCATTTATGGAAGAAAGTTTCTTCCTTAGTTAATGATTTCTAGGGTAAAAATAACATTAGAATAACTTACCTTAGTAACTTAAATTCTTTCTTAATAATCTCTACTCTCAAAAAGCACTTCTTAATATCGAATCCAAAATTTTGCCAAGTGACAGGCTGATAAATTATCCGTGCAAATATTTAAATATTTACTAACTTATTTTTCAACTTTTTATTTATTTCATGGTTCTCTACTCAATGTGTACAAAGTTTTCTGGGGCACATTTTTTTTCTGCATTCTCTGTATCAATAAGAATTTCTGAACCTCTTCAAAATAGTATCTGAATACTACTTGTATCACTATACTATTAGTCTGCTGAATACAGAGACAAATCAAATGATAATTATTAATTTTCATTTAAGGTCTGAATGAAATAAAAGGATTTATGTCCATGCCTCAAACAACAGATAAACCAGATAAAATATTAGAAACAACATTGTTCAGATATCAGGCAACAGATAGCACAGGATGGTCTCTTCACCTGAGTGAAGAGAAACAGATGAAGTGAACCCTCTGATTGCCTCAGCTTCCTGCCTAGAGGCAGTTTCAGGGCTGTAGTGCAAGGAGAGAAAACCTACAAAGAACATGGTGGTCACTAACATGAGAAGACAGTTCAAAGTTTACGGAGGTCACAGTGGCTATAATTTGTGGCACAATAATGGAGAGAGGTTGTTGAACAGAGGGAAATGTGACAAGATCTGAACAGGAACCCCTCAATTCTCCGGCTGAGCACTAATCAATGTATGTGTTAAAAGAAATCACACAAGGTTGGGGGAAAACCTACCAGAAAAGAGGAGGCTGAAAAATTTCCAAAGCTCACACATGGCTGGGAATAATAGTTCAGACTACCACTAGCGAAAATGGAAAAATCTCCAAAAATAAGGCATCTGATAGAGTTCTCCGAAAATATCATCCCAGTAGTAAAGCTCAGTTAGGCCTAGATCAAAGACTGTTTTGCACCTGCCTAACAAAGCTTAAAAGCAAACCTCAAGAATATTAAACAAAGTGCAAGTAACTTAACTTTACTGCAAAAAATTTTCAACACAATTTAAATAAATGCAATTTATTACCAAGAATCCAAATAAGATTGATACTGTCCAGCATACAAATTTCCAGACAAGCTAGAAAAATGAAATAGGAAAATATGACCCATAACTAGGATAAGATTCAATCACTGCAAGCCAACTCAAAAATTATATGGGTGAAGTAATTTTTAAATTGTAAGTTCTAATTAAAATTTTATTGTTAAAACAGAGATCCAGAAAAAAAAAAGTGTCCTATATAATAATGGGAAAAGAAGAGAAGAGAAAACACAAACCTGGTAAGAGAGATGAGCAATTAAAAAAAAAAGACACAAGTAGAAATTCTATAAAAAATAATAGCAATATTATTATATTGTAGTGTTTATAACATATGTAGAAGTAAAATAGACATCAATGCAGATAATGGGAGAAGGAAGACAGTAGTGGACTAAAATAAACATATCCATAATACCATTAAATGTTTTTATCAAACATAGTTTTTTAGAACTATAATGCCAGCTACATATGGAATTTTAAATTTTGTAGTAGCCACACTAAAATTTAAAAAAAAAGATGAATGATGATATTGAGCACCTTTTCAGTCTTCATCATTTTCTTGCAACTCAATATTCATATTGTTCAAGACGGGTTGCCTGAGAAACACTTTCTTATGGTGATTACTTTTATCCTATGCTTTTCTCAGCACCAAGATTCTCCTGGTGACAATAAATTATCATGGACAGAGAGGAACACACAGATGGTAACACAGACAGAATACAACCCTCCCTTTCCCTCCACAACTCTAATTTTCATTTTTTAAATTAGTAAAGCTATTTATTTATTTATTTTTATACAGGTTTAGTAAAGCTATTTAATATCATCACTTCTGATGTTCTTTAAAATTCCAAAATAATAATGCAAATCCATACATTATTATCCCACAATAATCAAAAACAACAGCTAACAAAAAATTCTGCTCTGTGAAGTGAATATTGTTCTACTTTAAAAATCACTCACAATGTCTTAATATGTGTATAAAATGAACTTTGTTAAAGATGTGTAAGCAAAATAGGGAAAACATAAATCTTTCCATCTCAGAACATTTGTACAAGTAAAATGTAGTTGCTTTTATTAAACTAGACAGATTTACCAAAAAGCAAGTTTAAAAGAACTGTCCTGCATGGAAGCAACCTAAGTGTCCATCAACAGATGAATGGATAAAGAAGATGTGGCACATATATACAATGGAATATTACTCAGCCATAAAAAGAAACGAAATTGAGTTATTTGTAGTGAGATGGATGGACCCAGAGTCTGTCATACAGAGTGAAGTAAGTCAGAAAGAGAAAAACAAATACCATATGCTAACACATATATATGGAATCTAAAAAAAACAAATGGTCATGAAGAACCTAGGGGCAAGACGGAATAAAGACACAGACCTACTAGAGAATGGACTTGAGGATATGGGGAGGGGGAAGGGTAAGCTGGGATAACGTGAGAGAGTGGCATGGACATATATACACTATCAAACAAAAATAGCTAGAGGGAAGCAGCTGCATAGCACAGGGAGATCAGCTCGGTGTGTTGTGACCACCTAGAGGGGTGGGATAAGGAGAGTCGGAGGGAGGGAGACACAAGAGGGAAGAGATATGGGGACACATGTATATGTACAGCTGATTCACTTTGTTATAAAGCAGAAACTAACACACCATTGTAAAGCACTTATACTCCAATAAAGATGTTAAAAAAAAAAAAAAAGAACTGTCCTGAAATCTCAGAACCATGCAATTCTCATCACTTTCTTTCTTTTTTGTAAAGACATGAAGGGAAGAGCAAAACCAAAATAATTCCAGACATATTCCAGTTGGGGTGTATGGGGTGGGGAGAGATGGAATTCATTCAACCACTCAATAGAATCCACCCTATCTTAAGGAACACTATGATGTTCTCTAAGGTGAGAAGTTTTATAAGCTTCAAATACCTTTAACTTCAAGTAGATGCTTATATATATTCAAGATGTGACTTCCTCGACAGTTATGAAAGTTTTTCCATAAAACATTTAGGATTCTGTCTGATGATATGCCTGCTAAATGTGACTCTTTCATAATACATAAAGGGCCTACTAATACCGTAGACCAGCCTTAAACTTTTCCTGTAAAGAGCCTGATAGTAAATAGTTTAAGCTTTGTAGGTCATACAGTCCCTGTCACAACCTCAGAAGTCCTTGCTTGGCACAATAGGTAGAAAAAGACCAGAAAAGGGACCATGCAAGCTGAAACGATGCAAAGAAATCTTAGTAATTAATGGGTAAAATTGAGATTGTTTTGCAACATTTAAAGTTTTTGTCAAAACATTAAATAGTCAATTGTAAGTGTATAAGAAAATGAAAAAAATAGTAAAACTAGTATTTATTTAGTACATTGTGACTTCAAACATTGAAATCATTGAGAAAATGTTCTACTTCTTCTTAAAAAACTTACCCTGGTTGTGATAGTGTACTGTAGTTTGGGAAGATGTTACCATTGGGTGAAGAGCACTCGGGATCTCTCTGCATTGTTTCTTAACACTGCATTTGAATTTATAGTTATCTGAAAATTAAACAGAGATTGATAAAAAAAAAAAACTTGAGAATAGTTTGAACAATGTTTGCTTTCTTCTTGTTATTGTATAACTAATTATATGGAATGGGCATCTTTTTTGTTTTGTTTTGTTTTTTTAAAGATTTAGGGACTTCCCTAGTGGTCCAGTGGTAAAGAATCCACCTTCCAGTTCAGGGGATGCAGGTTCGATCCCTGGTCAGGGAACTAAGATCCCACATGCCGTGGGGCAACGAAGCCCATGAGCCACAACTACTGAGCTTGCACACCTCAACTAGAGAGTCCACGTACTCAGTAGTTGTGGCACGTGGGCTTAGTTGCCCTGCGGCATGTGGGATCTTAGTTCCCTGACCAGGGATCGAACCCGCATCCCCTGCATTGGAAGGCGGATTCTTTACCACTGGACCACCAGGGAAGTCCCAGAATGGGCATCTTTTCTGTGCCTTGGTGGACTGCCATGCTTCTTTCTAAGTTTGTATCAGCTTCCAACAATTCATCCTATACTCTTTCAAAGTCATAAAATGTCTCCAAGAGTTTGCCTATTGTAAAGATTTTGCCAGCATCTGAGACATCTTCCAATTATCCATTTTTAAAAAATGTTTACTGGAGTATATTTGCTTTACATTTTTTAAACTATCACATGAATTCATCACCAGGAAACAGGGAAGCAGCACGACATACTTTTTGTCTGTGTGTACTGAACAGTTGATGCTGACTGGTTACTGATTATGATATACGTTTGTTATTTACATATTGATGTGGGGACCAAAGAGCTAGCAGCAAAGTCTGTGATTTATGTAATTACAGTTAATGTACCATGGTAACTAAAACTTGAACCATGTTCTTGAGAGATTTGTGTTATCTAACTAAATTGGTTTAGTTAAAATTTGTGCACATCAGAACCATGCAAAGCAAGAACCACCTATACTCAACCCTGCCACACAGTGTGAAAGCAGCTGAAGACAATATGTAAACATATGGGCACCGCTGTGTTCCAGCAAAACTTTATTTACAAAAATAGAGAGCTGGCATGATTTGGCCTGAGGGCCATAGTTTGAGTCTGCTGAGTTATATGGCCCAAGCAGCAAGTCTTCTTGCACTGTTGTTATATTATAGAGTGGGCCTGCTACAACCCCCTTTCTTGCATAGCCCCTTATCCAAAGCTGGCTTCTGTGTCACCAACTCAGTGAGTAAAAGCAGTATTCCCAAGTGTGAAATATGCTGTCTTCATAATCTCAGAAGCCAAACAAGGGCCATGTTTCTTCCTCAGTGATGGGATGTACTAGCTACAATAACGTGTTCTTTTTTTTTTTAAACATCTTTATTGGAGTGTAATTGCTTAACAATGTTGTGTTAGTTTCTGCTGTATAACAAAGTGAATCATATATATATATATATATATATATATATAGCTTCATATCCCCTCCTTCTTTCGCCTCCCTCCCACTCTCCATATCCCACGCCTCTAGGTAGTCACAGAGCACCGGGCTGATCTCCTTGTGCTATGCAGCTGCTTCCCACTAGCTGTTTTACATTTGGTAGTGTATATACGTCAATGCTACTCTCTCATTTCATCCGAGCTTACCCTTCCCCCTCCCCGTGTCCTCAAGGTACCACATCTTCTTTATCCATTCATCTGTCAATGGACATTTAGGTTGTTTCCATGTATTGGCTATTGTGAATAGTGCTGCTATGAACATAGGGGTGCATGTATCTTTTTGAATTATAGTTTTGTCTGGATATATGCCCAGGAGTGGGATTGCTACATCATATAGTAATTCTATTTTTAGTTTTCTGAGGCACCTCCATACTGTTCTCCATAGAGGCACCCACCAATAGTGTATGAGGGTTCTCTTTTCTCCACATCCTCTCCATCATTTGTTATTTGTAAGACATTTTAATGATGTCCATTTTCACTGATGTGAGGTGGTACCTCACAGAAGTTTTGAATTGCATTTCTCTAATAATTAGCGATACAGAACATCTTTTCTTCGGAGAAATGTCTATTTAGGTCTTCTGCCCAGTTTTTGATTGGGTTTTTTTGTTGTTGTTGTTGAGCTGTATGAGCTGTTTGTATACTTTAGAAATTAAGCCCTTGATGGTTGCATAATTTGCAAATATTTCCCCCCGTTCTGTAGGTTGTCTTTTCGTTTTGTTTATGGTTTCCTTGCTGTGCAAAAGCTTATAAGTTTGATTAGGTCCCATTTAAAGACACAGACATAGAGAATGGACTTGAGGACACAGGGAGGGGGAAGGGTAAGCTGGGACGAAGTAAGAGAGAAGCAATGACATATATACACTACCAAACATAAAATAGATAGCTAGTGGGAAGCAGCCGCATAGCACAGGGAGATCAGCTCGGTGCTTTGTGACCACCTAGAGAGGTGGGATAGGGAGGGTGGGAGGGAAACGCAAAAGGGAGGAGATATGGGGATATATGTATATCTGATTCACTTTGTTATACAGCAGAAACTAACACAACACTGTAAAGCAATTATACTCCAATAAAGATGTTAAAAAAATAAATAAACGTGGGTGCAGAGAGAGGAGGCAGCTGAGGGGTAGAGAACTCTGGAGAGCAACAACACACAGGCAGCAACACCAAGTAGGTGCTGGGTTCGGGGGTGGCCAAGAGTTGAGGACATAGTAGGAGTCAGCCATGACCTGGGGGGCTTCAAAGCAGTCTTTGTCCGATAGTACTGAGAAACCAAGGGGCTGAGCAGATTTAATAGAAGAAAATGCTAACTCTTTTCGGGATGCTCCATTCAAGACCAGGAGGCTGAAAGCTGACAAGTTCTTGCAGGTGACCTACGGTGCATCCAAATAAACTTCCCATTCGCTTGGCAATATGAAACAAGCCTCTGTGTCTCTGCTCCCAGGAAACAGGAGTTTCAAGAAGATAACTTCTTCACCAACAGTGAAATATCAGAAAGGGAATGTAAAAAACAATACCTTTTAAACTCACACACCCAAAAATAAAATATTTAGCAATAAATCTGACCAAGGAGGTGAAAGACTTATACACTGAGGACTATAAAACATTAATAAAGGAAATTGAAGAGGATTCAAAGAAATGGAAAGATATTCCATGCTCTTGGGTTGGAAGAATTAATAGTGTTAAAATGGCCATACTACCCAAAGCAATCTACAGATTTAATGTAAGCCCTACCAAATTACCCACGACCTTTTTCACAGAACTAGAACAAATAATCCTAAAATTCAAGTGGAACCATAAAAGACCCTGAACTGCCAAAGCAATCCTGAAGAAAAAAGAACAAAGCAGGAGGCATAACCCTCCTAGACTTCAGACAATACTACAAAGCTACAGGAATCAAAATAGTGTGGTATCGGCACAAACACAGACATATAGATCAACGGAACAGAACAGACATCCCAGAAATAAACCCACATAGCTATGGTCAATTAATCTTTGACAAAGGAGGCAAGAATATACAATGGGAAAAAGACAGTCTCTTCAGCAATTGGTGCTGGTAAAGTTGGACAGCCGCATGTAAATCAATGAAGTTAGAACACACCCTCACACTACACACAAAAATAAACTCAAAATGGCTTAGAGACTTAAACATAAGACATGACACCATTAAACTCCTAGAAGAGATCATAGGCAAAATATTCTCTGACATAAATCGTACCAATGTTTTCTTAGGTCAGTCTCTCAAAGCAATAGAAATAAAAACAAAAATAACTTGTTCTTTCTTAATCATGGTTATATTTTGGCACATTCTAGTCCACTTCACTAATATGGGTAGCTCCTAAATCTTCAGAGGTTTTAAACTCCTACCTTCTTGACTACATGATGTTTGCCAAAGTTGCTAACATGCTACTTCTCACTCATCACGTCCAACTAAGACAATGCCAAGCATGTAGTAATATTCTACAGAATACCTATCGAATTCTGGCCCCTTTGGACTATAGTATAATAGACATAAGGAGAGTTAACATACCCTAGGGCAAGATCATTAATATATACTCTTGTTCATTCCATGTGAATGTCAACTGCCTCTGATTCACCTTCCTGATAGGAATGAAAAAGAATTTTTTTTTCAGATAATGACTACATATCATATACCTAAAGTTATGCTAATGTGTTCTAACCACTTAAACAACAGAAAAAGCAATTGGAGTTACCCTTTAGGTAAATTTCTGATAGCCCATTCTCAAATTTCAGGATCAATCTGGCTTTTATAGGGGCTACACTAGTAAATTAAATGAGAACATGAAAGAGACTATAACTCCTGCATTCTTTAAGACTCTAAGGGTGACACTGATCTCTGCCATTTCCCACCAGGACGTGACTCTAGGTTTTGATTTACTACTGTGACCAAGTTGTGAAAGGACAGTTCCAGGAACTTCCTTTGACCTTTCCATTATAACTCTTACCTCATAGAAATCAATGGGAGCGTATAGCAATTTTAATACATGGCTTCAAAATTCTGGGCTTCCCTGGTGGCGCAGTGGTTGAGAGTCCGCCTGCCAATGCAGGGTACACGGGTTCGTGCCCCGGTCCAGGAAGATCCCACGTGCCACGGAGCGGCTGGGCCCGTGAGCCATGGCCGCTGAGCCTGCGCGTCCAGAGCCTGTGCTCCGCATCAGGAGAGGCCACAACAGTGAGAGGCCCACGTACCGCAAAAAAAAAAAAAAAAAAAAAAAAAAAAATTCTTTCACCCTCTTCCCATTCTCTCACTTTTAAATCTCAGTAGTTTGTGACTAATTTGACCAAGAGAAGACAGTGGAAGTGATCTTATATGTCTTTAAGGGCTAGCTCAGAAAAAGACAGGCATTGTCTAACCTGCTCCCTATGGGATGCTTGCTCTGGTAGAAGCCATCTACCACGTAAGAAGTCCAAATACCCTGAGAATACCAGGCTAGGAAGTCAGAGTGCACTACTCTAGATGATAGCCTCAGCTGAGCTCTTAGCCAAGAGCTAGCATCACCTGCTATCCAGGCAAGTGAGCCAGCTTGGATATCTAATCCAGCTGAGCCTTTGGAAGACTGCAGCCTCAACCAACAACTAACTGCACCAGCATAAGAAGTCCTAAGAAAGAACTGCCCAGCTGAGCTCTTCCTGAATTCCTGACCCATGAAACATGCGAAAAATAAAATGTTTACTTTAATCACTAAATTTTGGGATAATTTGTTACATGCAACAATAACATGCCAACTAACAAGGATGTACATTTTAATTATATTTTGGGGGACTTGGGAAATTACTAACAGGTGCATCTGTGGAACAAGTGGAACCAGAGTAAAATAAACCATGTTTATTTATTATCTATTATCTCACCACCATATACTCCCACGGTATGGTTACTGAGTAACCACGGAGCAAAAATGGGGGAATCATTACATACTTATGATGTTACCGGGTGTTAGAGATCCAGCCTCGTATTCAGTTTGTGGGTTTGGGGTCTGTAAACCAATTCAAGTTGAACTACCATGGATACTGTTTATTTTGTTTCCTTTTATAAATCAAGCAACATCATTGTTGACTGCCCATATAGCTTATTCCCAGGATCATTGTGTTCTATTTTTTAAAAAAATATTTATTTATATGTTTATATTTTATTTGGCTGTGCTGGGTCTTAGCTGTGGCATGTGGGACCTTTAGTTGCGGCATGTGAACTCTTAGTTGCAGCATGTGAACTCTTAGTTGCGGCATGTGGGATCTAGTTCCCTGACCAGGGATCGAACCTGGGCCCCCTGCACTGGGGCATGGAGTATTAGCCACTGGACCACCAGGGAAGTCCCAGCATTGTGTTCTATTAAAAATCACTGTAGAGATGGTTGGTCTGGTCCCTGACTTCTACTCTGACTTTGAAATTATTGAAATATGTATTTCAATAATTTCACTCATCTTTCTCCTTACAACTAAACCCTGCCACCTGGTCTCTATTCATCTGGCATTCCATCACCTTCCTTTCAGTCAGATAACATCGTATTTTAAAATCATTCCTAGCCTACAGAGTATAGCCATCACAGATATTTATACTGCTGGTGCACTCCTCACTCCCATATTTCTTAGCACTTTGCTAAGCGAATTGTACTCAGGGTTCCCATAAGGTTTTGCAGATTTATGTATTATACACACTCTAATTGCCTGTGTTGGTGAGCATTTTACCTTTTCCTGCTGTTTGCCAGGGAATCTCTTCATTTGTCTTTATTTAGTGAGGGCAAGCACTTTTTCCAAACTTTCACAGGCCAACCTGTAGTATATCAGCATCATCTCTCAATGTCCCTGAAAAAGTGTTAAATTCTATGTTACAGGGGTGTGTTCCCATATGAAGAAACTCTGTTTTAAATCAGTTTTGTAGGCTGCCCTTCTGGATTCAGCACCCTCAGATCCAACTTCACATGTACTTTCCAGGTTCCTGACTGTAAGCTTGGCTAGGTCCTGCAGTTTCTTGGCACTTAGTCATTTTGTCTCCTTTAGCAGAAACCTCCCCAGCCAATTTATCCTGTAATCTGACCCTAGTTAAAAGTCTTCTGGCAAGCAGCAGAAGTGGGAGTATAGCCTGAGGAAGGCATGTGTTGTCTTGCAAGCAAAGGTGTCTGTATCATCGTTATGCATAGATAAAATGCTAGTCTTGACAAAGAGGAGTGGAGCATTTCTGAATGCCCAAAGAGTTTGAGGTGATCTCCGGTGTCAAGGTTCTAGAAACCACTGAACCAGACATTAACATCCTTAATCTCAGGGTTCTACTCTTTCCCCATCAGAGTCCAGTTCATAGCATGGTTGACTTGTTGGGATTCCTCCAGCTTTCTAATTCAATCCTGAGCCTGTTCTTCACCTTTTTTCTGCTCTCTAGTATTAGAAAGTGAGTCTTTTTATATATTTCCAAGGAGGCACTGTGACTTTCATACATGGCCTTAAAACAATGATCAAGCACATCTACCATTGTCTTTTTTCAATACATTGATTCAACCCAGCAAGAGTCATCTAATCCCATACATTATAATATCTACTTCCTGTTTACTTTTTAAATGCCTGAGACATTGTATTGTCCAGTGGAAAGTAAACACATACTTTCCACTTGTTTACCACTGGTAAAAAGTTCAATAATTGCACTGCTATAGCATACCAGGGCTTATTAGTACTCCCCCGACTACCAGTAATAGGAGTCACGGTGCTGGCCAACCAGCAGGTACTCCAGTCCTAATACCCCATTTTACAGTTCACTCTTTAGGATCACTCTTGGCACCCACTGACTCAGGTCAGCATCCTCAGAAACAATATCGAAGACAGGACTTTGCATTCAGGAGCTGTACTAGGGAGGATATATTGGGACAACACCTGTAAGGAAGTGAAGGGGGCAGGACTGAAGAGAGAGAGAATTGGAATGTGATGCAGATGCAAAGAGGTCTCAACCAGCGCTGAGCCCATCTATGGAATGGGTTGGCCCTTCAGAATTGTCCCAGATTAAGTAATAGTTCCAGGCCCTCCAGACTGCATGCACCAATCACTGAATGCAAATTGACTGTAGCAATGTGCATGACCTTGGGAGAGTCAGCTTCCCCAGGCTGAGGGTAATTTCCAAAGTGATCGAATAAGGAACCATCTGCAGTCAATATTCATGACTACTGGATGAATGAATGTCTCCAGACTGAAAAAGTGATCCAAGAGGCATATGCAAAGAAGGCAATGCACATATTCACTGGGAATCTGTTTTCAGCAAGGAACTCTAGTTGCAAATGACTCTGTGTCAAAGAGCCCTTATGATGATTGTGGCAGGACAAAAGTATGTAACAATAGAATACAGAGAGCATGTGTAACTAAATTAGAGAGAGGCAGTGCCTGCAGCCGTTCCCAGTAAAAGTAAAGCAATCAACTAAGATTTTGAAGTTTGCTGTACAATGCAAAACTTTGTACTTAAAGGATGTTATTTTGAATAAATGCAAAGGTAAAAATCAAAAGTTGTCTTCAAGTAGTAATAAGGCTCCTACATGCCAGAATAGAACAGTGTGGAAATCAGAAGAGAAATAATACAATGGGCATTTCCAGAGAGAAAAGGTAACCTAACCAAAGCTTTACAGAAATGCAACCCTTATACTTCCTCCCTGATTAGAGCTCTCATCACGTACTTTGTGGAACAGAAATCAGAACCTCACTGAAGGGTGTATCCAAAGGGACATAGTTACTATTCTCTTCCACTCCTAGAGTCTGGACAGATGTAATTATCAATTTATAGTCCATATTGAACAATCCTCAAGTTAATGAATGCCTTTGGAATGCTTAAATTTCTCAACCTTGGCCAGACCAACTCTGCCCGATTGCGGCAGTCAGTTTTCTATGATCCAGAATAGACAAAATCAGGTGGCCTCCACATACAGCTCTAGTTTTCTAAGTGAGTCTTAGCCTTGACTCTGTCTAGATTGGCTACCTGTAAAAACCATTGCTGCAATGACAAGGATTTTGATATATTTAACTCTTAAAAAGATGAAAAAAGCAAGTTGGAATGAAATTGTTTAAAATAAACTACATTGAGAGAATCAGAAATACTTTAGTAACATATGTTTATAAAATACTTTTATTGGCAAGAATTTGGAGAGAGGGAACATCAGAATCTTCCTTTCTCTAGGTTATAAGCAACGCAAGGGCAGGATTTTACCGTATCATGTTCACTTTTATAGTCACGTTAATTAGCGAGTTTGACACTCATTGGTATTTGTTCAGTGAAGTTAACACATGCCTCAGAAATATTTCAATATAATTGTCTCATGGGTCTCCAAAGCCTTGTGTCTCTGATATTCTTGATTCTAAAACTTGTTCTGCTTTGACATTTGGCTTTAGGCTTGTCATACCCCTCTCTTCCCTGTTTGTGACTGACTTATACAGCTCTGGCCATTTAATGTCATTTCCTACCTCCTATTGCCTGAGACAGGTCTTCCTTCAGTGTTCTCCTTCTGTCCTAAGTTCAGCTAAGGCTTTTTACCATACAACATTGACCTTCAAATCTGTGTGGTGGAGCCCTTTTTCTTCTCTACTGATTGAAGGCAGAAGGAAAAAAATTTCTACCCTGTCAGCTCTTTACTATCCTAATGGATTTCCATTGCTTATAACTTTGGCTGTCTAAATTTAAAGTCATGCTTTCAACTCTGAAATTCAAAAAGTGTAAGTGAATGTCCAGGGTCATTTAACTAGTATAGAGAGTTTATGAAGAAATATCAACTTTTGATAATATCAACGTGTAACAACTTCATTTATGCAAATACTATGTAGTGAGTCTCTTAATATTTTGAAATTGTCATTAAATTTATAGTCATTTCTCAGTAATTAGAAGAGTTTTGTTTTGTTTTGCGCTATGTGGGTCTCTCACTGTTGTGGCCTCTCCCGTTGCGGAGCAACAGGCTCCGGACACGCAGGCTCAGCGGCCATGGCTCACGGGCCTAGCCGCTCCGCGGCATGTGGGATCCTCCCAGACCAGGGCACGAACCCGTGTCCCCTGCATCGGCAGGCGGACTCTCAACCACTGCACCACCAGGGAAGCCCAGAAGAGTTTTATTTCCACATTTAATATGTTGTTCCATTATTTTGAAAAATTTTCACATTAAACTAGTTTCAAACTTTCTGCCTCCCACTATGCCAGGAAAAATCTCTTGTGGCTTTAGTGCTTTGAAGGAGGAGCAGGGAGAGGGACGATATGACATTATCACTATTTACACACTCCCTTCCTCCCTTTTCTAGTACTAGTTATTTGAGTTGGAAGGAGGAATAGAGAGGGAAAATGAGAGTGTTCCTTGACTTAACTGGGAGCGGTGGCAATCTGGTTGAGTTGATTATTGTTGTTTCCCTGGATAACTGAAACTGGCTACACTTATTTGCTATGTTGCAGTTACCTAAATGTTGGCTCTCTTGGGAACCACATCTATCAGGTATTAAGAATCCCTTCCAAGGTGGTGTTCAATGGCCCAATTTCCTAATGTCAGAGACAAGGCTCTGGTTAGACCTGTTCCAAGACAACTCTTCCCCCACTAGCATCAGTCTATCCCAAAGTCTCTTCCTAATGAATTCCCTTCTTTCTCTTCAGCAGACATTGCCAAATGGCCAGGGACAAGCAGCCCCACTCAGCTCCTGCCTTCTTAGCTCTGCCATTTCTTTCTAATTCTCTCTGTCTGCCTCTGTAGTAAAGGAGCACAAAGGCAAGTGAGGGGTCTAAGCAGACAGCCATTGGAGAACAAAATTCTCTCTCCCTTTCTTTTGGAGACTTTTTTTAAACATCTTTATTGGAGTATAATTGCTTTACAATGTTGTGTTAGTTTCTGCTGTATAACAAAGTGAATCAGCTATACGTATACATATATCCCCATATCCCCACCCTCTTGCATCTCCCTCCCAAGCTCCCTATCCCACCCTCTAGGTGGTCACAATGCACCGAGCTGATCTCCCTGTGCTATGCGGCTGCTTCCCACTAGCTATCTATTTTACGTTTGGTAGTGTATATATGTCCATGCCACTCTCTTACTTCGTCACAGCTTACCCTTCCCCCTCCCCATATCCTCAAGTCCATGCTCTAGTAGGTCTGTTTCTTTATTCCCGTCTTACCCCTAGGTTCTTCATGACCTTTTTTTTTTTCTTAGATTCCATATATATGTGTTAGCATACGGTATTTGTTTTTCTCTTTCTGACTTACTTCACTCTGTATGACAGACTCTAGGTCCACCCACCTCATTCTTAAAAAGCCATTCCCTTGGCTTTGGAAAGGGAAATAATCTTCTCCAATAACATTCACAGTATTCCCACGATCCCTCATGAGAGCTCACACTTGGGTCCTCTACTTGGGTCACACTTTGGGGAAGACAGGAAGAATCCTACTCAGCCTCACTTGACAATGAGAAGTAAAATCAGCATCGTAAGTTTCTAATCCTTTGTCCCTTAAGGGAAGCATAGTGAAGATGACCCACCAGGCATGGGCCAGGAGGGATGGACATGTGCTAGAGCTGACAGATCTTTTTAAATAGGTCAAAGTCAAGAGGATTGGCTGAGATCTAGAGAAGTCTGGTCAGATGGCAGTCAAAGCAAGAAAAGATAGTGGGAGATAACCAATATTAAAGTTAGGATCAGAGTAAGCTGATTCCTACGAAATGTCAGAAGGAAGTTCATCACCTAGGAAAACAATATATATAGCAATTTTAAAATAAATAAAAACCCATAAATTTATGTTTTGAGTACATCTGGATGTTCATATATAAAATGTATTTCTTACGCCACTACAAATTAGGTCAGATAAAATCGGGGCACAAGTGGCAAGTATACAATAAGAGCATAAATTAAGTGGAAACTTTCTGGCATGTCACTAACTAACTGGAATCTTCACATCCAAGCCTTTCTAAATCTTTCACAGATGGAGACGAAGGGTTCTGGGGATTCCTGTGTGAGGTTTGAACAGTAGGACTGGGTTTATACCACTTTCAGTTCTGTTTAGGTGCCACCTCAGCTGCAAACGTTTCCTACCATATGCAGTGGCATGGCTGCTGCACTGCTCTGGCCCAATGTCTAGGCACATTTTCTGCCACTGTGGATGTGAATATTTAGCATTTCCCTTACAACCGCCACTGCCAATGTAACTTTCTGTGTTTGGTCTTAAAAACATTAGTGCTTTGTGCCCTTTCTCATATTCAGAAGCCTTAGCTATACAACACTTCAACTGCTATAGAGCTAAGGCCTCCCTCCTTCCAAACTTCTTTGTCCTGATCCAAAGGTGCTGGTGTGGGAGAAAGAACAGAATTTGTGGAGCAGTGACAGTGAGATTGTCTTCATGCCCATCATACTTTAGAACTTTTCCTTTCTAGTACACTGTCTGGAGAACTGGGAGTAACTTGATTATAAGGCAGATTAGGTGCATTAATCCTGGTGACTTAGTAATAGGGGATCTACTTAGTTGCCATGGATCATCCTAAAACTGATCCCAAGTGATCTTGTCCTGCAAACCATACAGATAAATTAGATTCTGCGACCTGTGAGACTTTAGGGCTTCACTCTGAGATTTGTGTCTCACATATTTTCGGTTTCCTTAAACTACATACACACATGTGCACTTATACACACAATATAATAAATTTCAGAGGCCAAGTGCATACTCAGTAAGGAAGAAGTCTAAAAATAAAAGTGCTATAAGGCACTGAAAAAGAACAACTAGGCCAGCATATTTCAAACATACTTTTCCCTATAAAGCCTGCTGTCAAAATAATTTCCTACTGATGCTACAACTAAAAATCCTTTTTCCTATTGTTCTTCACTTTTTTGAAAAAGCTAAAAGCCAATTGTCTCTGTTCATTTATAAAGACAATTCTGTCCAATTAACACAAAACTGTTCTAATTAATTACTGTCAATGGGAAATTATTCTATCAAATGAATTAACATCATAGAAAATGGCTTCTAATCATTCGGTGTCATAGAAAGTATTCTTTCAAAGGTATCTTTTAAGATATATTTCTCTACATGTGCGTATACTGTTGATGTATTATGGAATATAGTTTCTGCATTTAGTTCATTTATGTCATTTACTGGGTGTGACTAGTAAACAATCTGAGACCATCATGTCTGATCAGGATGAAAGAACATGCAGATCAGTTTTGTGAATAAAAATGTCTATTGAAAAACAAATTGGGCAATGATGAAGGAAAGTAATCCTATTTATGTTTAAAGACAATTTTTACTTTCTTTCCCTTCTATTTCCTGTTCTCTTCATGAAAAATTTAGTCCACAAGCATGAGGTGTGGCTGAGGACAGTAAGTGTCCATGCCAGGGGCAGTGGCACCATGCTTAGAATGGAATGTTGGAATCAGTGTGGGTAGAAGGGTATTCCCAGGTAATGTGGCCCAGTGAAGGGGATGAAAACCAAGCCTGTTGAGGAATGCCCACTGAAGGGGCAGTTTGATGTGGGGTGTCAGAACCAAAGCATGGTAAGGAGGGTATGCACATGGGATTACAGCTAGTTGTAGGATTTATTATATAAGAAGGGTGAGAAGGTCGTTCACGTGGTGCATAGAGAGTGGCCTGTGTGGGACGGTGGACTCCAAGAGGGATAGGGAGGGTATCCACTGGGAGAGTGGGAGTCTTCAGGCCTCAAGCAAAGTGAGGAAGGCATGTACAAGGCAGGGGGGCTGCAAGGCGGTGTGACGTGGGGTACTGGAGCCCACGGCAGGTAAGGAGGTGGCTAACCCAATGCAGTGTCAGTGTTTGAGTGGCCTAAGGGTGGCATTCCAGTGTGTGTAGAGGAGGAACTTGGCATAGAGTATCAGATCGTGAACAGTGTGAGGAAGATGTGTCTAGAAGGGTTATCTCTTCACTGGCTGTACGAGTCCAAGTGGCTTGAGGAGAGCATCTACATGAGATGACGGTCTAACAAGGGTGTTATGACTCTAGCCAGGTGAGAGTATCACCATCTGGGAGACCATTTCACCAGGAGGTAATGGCCCCTAAGTGGGCTGAGGAGGCTGGAGTGAGGAGAATTTCCATATTGTGGGCAATCCCACTCAGGGAGTTGGAACAAAGGTGGGGAGAGAAGGGTATTCACATGTTGGAGGGAGCAGTGCAGCAAGGTATCAGAGCCCAAGTGCGACAAGAAAGTCATCTGTGCGTGAAGAGGATGGTAGCAGTATTGTAAGTGCAGTTACACTGAGGGAGATTGATCACATAAATAAATGTTAGGTAGGGATAATGGGAACTGGGTCTCTTACCATCAGAAAAGAAAATTACAGATACAGAAAGGGCAGAAATTAGTGTTAATGCTATGGCATTATATTGAAACTAAAGATGTCTGTGTGAACTCCTGGTTTTCAATATAGAAGGAAACATAAAAATAAATAGAGGTGCAAATATGTGGTTATACATGTGTTTTCTAAATTTTCTATTGAGAAAGCCTGGAAGCAGGGACATCCCAATAGTAATAAGTACACCTTAAATCCAGACTTGGTTTCTTAATTCTAGTCTCCCCTAGAAGAGCTAGGACTCCTTGGAGAAAGGTCTGATCTAGAGGTAGAGCAGGAAGGAACATGAGACTAGAACATCATCTTGTACCAGAAAACAATAAAAGGCTCAAATGATGAAGGGGCATGCCAAAAAGACACTTGGAGGGTTTCCACTGGCCAAATCTGGGACAACTGAGCCTCACAATAAATAATGATGTTAATGGATGACAGCCCACTAAATAAAACAGAAAGCCATGGTTCATAGTGATATACAAAAATAAATGAATAAATTGAATATTCGGATGGTGGAGAAGCATGGTAGACATCACTTTCATCAACTGATCAAAGTTAACATAGGACAAATTGAAATCTTGGGCAAACTAACAAGATGCAATAAGAAGAACACAATATTACTTCTGTGATATTCCTGAAAAGTACAACCTGAATCTAATTGTGAGTAAACATCAGAGAAACTCAAATTGAGGGACATTTTATGAACTATCTGGCCTGTATCTATGAAGATGCAGTGTTACAAAAGCCAAGGGAAGACTGAAAATGGTTTCATAATGAAGGGGACTAAAAGATTCAATGCACTACAGGATTCCAAACTGAATTTTTTTGCCACTAAGAACATTTCTCAAACAGGTGGTAAAACGTAGATGACAGTTTGAATTCAACTTTGTTGAGTAAATTGTTGTAATATGTCAATGTTAATTTCTCAATTTCAATGGTTGTATTGTGCTCTGTAGAAAAAATGTTCTTGTTTTAAAAAACTACACACTAAAGTACTGAGGGGTGTGCTATGCGGCATCATGTAAAAAACTCTTTCAAATGAAAACAATTTACCTGTGCTATACTTGCAATTTTTCTATAACTTGGAGATTGTTTCAAATAATAAAGAATAAAAGTTAAAAAAAAAATAAATGCAAGGCTTTACCAACATATACTGATTTAACTGAGAAAAGGAAATAGTAATTGGATGTTCTTTCCACTCTGCATATGATAGTGTGATGGAAAGAAGGCTATACAATAGAAAAATTACTGAATTGTGGGCCAGATAGCTTCAAGAACTTCCTCCAATTTTTACTCACTATGTGAACCTGGACAAGTCTACTTCAGGTCTCAGTTTTCTTCAAGTAACATGTGACATCAATGCTTACATTCTTTACATCAGTTCTTATATTTGAGCTAAGAGGCTCAAAGGGGTTGTCTGTGAAAACATTTTGTAGACTATAAGGTGGCATAGAAAAGTCAGCATTAGGTACTAACATGGTCAAGCTGGGCTTAACCTGTGCTATTTGAGTCTACTGCAAAATTCCTGGTGTGTTTGTTCAAAATCAATCAATTCAATTCTGATTCGATTAGTTCTTCTATTGGTCTGACCTATATCACACTCTACAGCTGTGCCATATGGCTCAAATCGGGTGTGTAAGAATCTACGGTACTCCTTCTACCTCTGGTCAGCACACTGCACTGAGGTTTCCTAACTCTGACTGTCAGACATTTTTGCACACACTCAGCACAGCCGAGATGTATTTCTGCAAGTATTTGCTTCAAGATTGGTGAGCTACCTAATGTCAGAACATTTTTTTCTGGCAAATCCAGCTTAACTTTGAAATTAAGAACACTTATATTTGATGTTAATAAAAGTCAAGCAACACGGGCTTCCCTGGTGGCGCAGTGGTTGCGAGTCCGCCTGCCGATGCAGGGGACACCGTTTTGTGCCCCGGTCCGGGAAGATCCCACATGCCGGCGGAGCGGCTGGGCCCGTGAGCCATGGCCGCTGAGCCTGCGCGTCTGGAGCCTGTGCTCCGCAGCGGGAGAGGCCACAGCAGTGAGAGGCCCGCGTACCGCAAAAAAAAAAAAAAAAAAAAAAAAAGTCAAGCAACAAAATTTTTTCTCTTTATTTTGCAGTAAGCTTCTTTAGTAAATACAGAGTTTGGGTGTGTGTGGTTTTCGTTGTCGTTGTTGTTTTTGCAGAGTACTATATTTAACCATTTAAAAGATTAGAATATTAAGACCCAGAGAGAGAACTGGTTACCTTAAGGAAATATCCTCTGATGTTTGCATAGACTATACAATTACGATCTTTCTGTGAACATTGACTCTGATGTGGAATTTCTATCTTGATGCTACAAGGAGGGTCTATCAAAGGATGTGGTAATTTCTTCCCCCAAAATAACAAATATACACTTTTAATGGGCTTTCATGGGAGAAACTATTTGCAAATGAAGCAAATGACAAAGGATTAATCTCCAAAATTTACAAGCAGCTCATGCAGCTCAATATCAAAAAAAACCAAACAACCCAATCCAAAAATGGGCAGAAGACCTAAATAGACATTTCTCCAAAGAAGATATACAGATTGCCAACAAACACATGAAAGGATGCTCAACATCACTAATCATTAGAGAAATGCAAATCAAAACTACAATGAGGTATCACCTCACACCAGTCAGAATGGTCATCATCAAAAAATCTACAAACAATAAATGATGCAGAGGGTGTGGAGAAAAGGGAACCCTCTTGCACTGTTGGTGGGAATGTTAACTGATAGAGCCCTACTATGGAGAACAGTATGGAGGTTCCTTAAAAAACTAAAAATAGAAATACCATACGACCCAGCAATCTCACTACTGGGCATACCCTGAGAAAACCATAATTCAAAAAGTCATGTACCACAATGTTCATTGCAGCTCTATTTACAATAGCCAGGACATGGAAGCAACCTAAGTGTCCATCGACAGATGAATGGATAAAGATGTGGCACGTATATACAATGGAATATTACTCAGCCATAAAAAGAAATGAAATTGAGTTATTTGTAGTGAGGTGGAAGGACCTAGAGTCTGTCATACAGAGTGAAGTAAGTCAGAAGAGAAAAACAAATACCGTATGCTAACACATATATATGGAATTTGGAAAAAAAATAAGAATGGTTCTGAAGAACATAGGAGGAGGACAGGAATAAAGATGCAGATGTAAAGAATGGACTTGAGGACATGGGGAGGCGGAAGGGTAAGCTGGGACGAAGTGAGAGAGTGGCATGGACATATATACACTACCAAATGTAAAACAGATAGCTAGGGGGAGGCAGTGACATAGCACAGGGAGATCAGCTTGGTGCTTTGTGATCACCTAGAGGGGTGGGATAAGGAGGGTGGGAGGGAGACACCAGAGGGAGGAGATATGGGGATATATATATATATGTATAGCCGATTCACTTCGTTATAAAGCAGAAACTAACACGTCATTGTAAAGCAATTATACTCAAATAGAGATGTTAAAAAAAAAAGGGCTTTCAACTGATGTCTATTGGCACAATTTTTTTGTTGTTGTTAAACCATAGCTCTTAACCAGAACAAGTAAAAGCATCATTCTGAAACATATTGGGAATTGAGGGAAAAAGAAAACTTCAATTATAGTTTCTTTTTTTTATTTAAAATTTTGAAATTTGGCTTATCATAGATTTTTGCATTAATTTTTATTTTGTAAAAAATAATGCATTAAGGCTTCCAGGAAGATGGCGGAAGAGTAAGACGCGGAGATCACTTTCCTCCCCACAGATACACCAGAAATACATCTACACGTGGAACAACTCCTACAGAACACCTACTGAATGCTGGCAGAAGACCTCAGACCTCCCAAAAGGCAAGAAACCCCCCACGTACCTGGGTAGGGCAAAAGAAAAAAGAATAAACAGAGACAAAAGGATAGGGACGGGACCTGCACCAGTGGGAGGGAGCTGTGAAGAAGGAAAGGTTTCCACACACTAGGAAGCCCCTTCGCGGGCGGAGACTGTGGGTGGCGAAGGGGGAAAGCTTCGGGGCCCCGGAGGAGAGCACAGCCACAGGGGTGCAGAGGGCAAAGCGGAGAGATTCCTACACAGAGGACCGGTGCCGACCAGCACTCACCGGCCCAAGAGGCTTCTCTGCTCACCCGCCGGGGTGGGCGGGGCTGGGAGCTGAGACTCGGCTTCGGTCAGAGCTGCGGGAGAGGACTGGGGTTGGTGGCGTGAACACAGCCTGCAGGGGGTTGGTGCGCCACGGCCGGCCGGGAGGGAGTTGGGGAAAAAGTCTGGAGCTGCCGAAGAGGCAAGAGACTTTTTCTTACCTCTTTGTTTCCTGGTGCCAGAGGAGAGGGGATTAAGAACGCTGCTTAAAGGAGCTCCAGAGACGGGCGCGAGCTGCGGCTAAAAGCGCGGACCCCAGAGACAGGCACTAAGACGCTAAGGTTGCTGCTGCCACCACCAAGAAGCCTGTGTGCGAGCACAGGTCGCTATCCACACCCCGGTTCCGGGGAGCCTGTGCAGCGCGCCACTGCCAGGGTCCCGGGATCCAGGGACAACACCCCCAGGAGAACGCATGGCGCGCCTCAGGCTGGTGCAACGTCACGCCGGCCTCTGCCGCCGCAGCCCCTCCCCCCGCACTCCGTGCTCCTCCCTCCCCCAGGCCTGAGTGAGCAAGAGCCCCCAAATCAGCGGCTCCTTTAACCCCGTCCTGTCTGAGCGAAGAAAAGACGCCCTCCGTGACCTACACGCAGAGGCGGGGCCAAATCCAAAGCTGAGCCCCAGGAGCTGTGAGAGCAAAGAAGAGAAAGAGAAATCTCTCCCAGCAGCCTCAGAAGCAGGGGATTAAAGCTCCACAATCAACCTGCTGTACCCTGCATCTTTGGAATACATGAATAGACAAAGAATCATCCCAAATTAAGGAGGTGGACTTGGAGAGCAAGATTTATGATTTTTTCCCCTTTTCCTGTTTTTGTGAGTGTGTATGTGTATGCTTCTGTGTGAGACTTTGTATAGCTTTGCTTCCACCATTTGTCCTAGGGTTCTATCCGTCCGTTTTTTTTTTTTTCTTTTTTTAATTTTTTTCTCTTAATAATTATTTTTTTTATTTTAATAACTTTATTATATTTTATCTTACTTCATTTTATTTTACTTTATCTTTTTCTTTTCTCCTTCCTTCCCTCCTTCCTTCCTCCCTCCCTCCCTCCCTCCTTTCTTTTTCTTTCTTTCTTTCTTTCTTTTCTTTCTTTCTACTTCTACTAATTCTTTCTTTCTACTTTTTCTCCCTTTTATTCTGAGCTGTGTGGATGAAAGGCTCTTGGTGCTGCAGCCAGGAGTCAGTGCTGTGCCTCTGAGGTGGGAGAGCCAACTTCAGGACACTGGTCCACCAGAGACCTCCCAGCTCCACATAACATCAAACGGCGAAAATCTCCCAGAGATCTCCATCTCAACACCAGCACCCAGCTTCACTCAACGACCAGCAAGCCACAGTGCTGGAAAACCTATGCCAAACAACTAGCAAGACAGGAACACAACCCCACCCATTAGCAGAGAGGCTGCCTAAAATCATAATAAGTCCACAGAAACCCCAAAACACACCACCAGATGTGGACCTGCCCACCAGAAAGACAAGATCCAGCCTCATCCACCAGAACACAGGCACTAGTCCCCTCCACCAGGAAGCCTACAAAACCCACTGAACCAACCTTAGCCACTGGGGACAGACACCAAAAGCAACGGGAACTACGAACCTGCAGCCTGCAAAAAGGAGACCCCAAACACAGTAAGATAAGCAAAATGAGAAGACAGAAGAACACACAGCAGATGAAGGAGCAAGATAAAAACCCACCAGACCTAACAAATGAAGAGGAAATAGGCAGTCTACCTGAAAAAGAATTCAGAATAATGATAGTAAAGATGACCCAAAATCTTGGAAATAGAATAGACAAAATGCAAGAAACATTTAACAAGGACCTAGAAGAACTAAAGATGAAACAAACAACGATGAACAACACAATAAATGAAATTAAAAAATACTCTAGATGGGATCAATAGCAGAATAACTGAGGCAGAAGAACGGATAAGTGACCTGGAAGATAAAATAGTGGAAATAACTACAGCAGAGCAGAATAAAGAAAAAAGAATGAAAAGAACTGAGGACAGTCTCAGAGACCTCTGGGACAACATTAAATGCACCAACATTCGAATTATAGGGGTTCCAGAAGAAGAAGAGAAAAAGAAAGGGACTGAGAAAATATTTGAAGAGATTATAGTTAAAAACTTCCCTAATGTGGGAAAGGAAATAGTTAATCAAGTCCAGGAAGCACAGAGAGTCCCATACAGGATAAATCCAAGGAGAAATATGCCAAGACACATATTAATCAAACTGTGAAAAATTAAAAACAAAGAAAACATGTTAAAAGCAGCAAGGGAAAAACAACAAATAACACACAAGGGAATCCCCATAAGGTTAACAGCTGATCTTTCAGCAGAAACTCTGCAAGCCAGAAGGGACTGGCAGGACATATTTAAAGTGATGAAGGAGAAAAACCTGCAACCAAGATTACTCAACCCAGCAAGGATCTCATTCAGATTTGATGGAGAAATTAAAACCTTTACAGAAAAGCAAAAGTTGACAGAGTTCAGCACCACCAAACCAGCTTTACAACAACTGCTAAAGGAACTTCTCTAGGCAAGAAACACAAGAGAAGGAAAAGACCTACAATAACGAACCCAAAACAAGAAAATGGGAATAGGAACATACATATAGATAATTACCTTAAATGTAAATGGACTAAATGCTCCCACCAAAAGACACAGATTGGCTGAATGGATACAAAAACAAGACCCATATATTTGCTGTCTACAAGAGACCCACTTCAGACCTAGAGACACATACAGACTGAAAGTAAGGGGATGGAAAAAGATATTCCATGCAAATGGAAACCAAAAGAAAGCTGGAGTAGCAATTCTCATATCAGACAAAAGACTTTAAAATAAAGACTATTAGAAGAGACAAAGAAGGACACTACATAATGATCAATGATCCAATAAGAAGATATAACAAATATTTATGCACCCAACATAGGAGCACCTCAATACATAAGGCAAATACTAACAGCCATAAAAGGGGAAATCGACAGTAACACATTCATAGTAGGGGACTTTAACACCCCACTTTCACCAACAGACAGATAATCCAAAATGAAAATAAATAAGGACACACAAGCTTTAAATGATACATTAAACAAGATGGACTTAATTGATATTTATAGGACATTCCATCCAAAAACAACAGAATACACATTTTTCTCAAGTGTTCATGGAATATTCTCCAGGATAGATCATATCTTGGGTCACAAATCAAGCCTTGGTAAATTTAAGAAAATTGAAATTGTATCAAGTATCTTTGCTGACCACAACGCTATGAGACTAGATATCAATTACAGGAAAAGATCTGTAAAAACTACAAACACATGGAGGCTAAACAATACACTACTTAATAATGAAGTGATCACTGAAGAAATCAAAGAGGAAATAAAAAAATACCTAGAAACAAATGACAATGCAGACACGATGACCCAAAACCTATGGTTTTGGTAGTTGTGACTTTCCTGTGGTTTTGATAGTTTTAGTAGTTTGTATATTTCATCTAAGTCATCACATTTATTGACAAAGTTTCCAGTTTGGTTTATAAATGGTCATTGAATGATAAATTTGGTAGGTGGTTATATTTTTTTTAGCAAAAATAAGCCTAATATTGCCATCTAATTTCATTGACTAAATTCTATGGCAGCTTCCATTTTGTCAGGAATAATAAGAATGCATTCCTCTTGGTCTCAAAATGTTTATATCAGCCAAAAGGTGAGAAAAAAGATATTCCAAGGAAGCTGGCCTTGTAAACCTTAATGGATTATTAATTAGTCTGTCAAGTTTAATTTTTGATTAAGAAAGAAAGGTAACACTTGAGCACATTTTAATCAGCTCATTTTAAATTCTTCCATCACTGCCACTGAAGATCTGCAAGAAGAGTTTTGACAAGTGATGCCATTTTTTCACACCTCTCCATAGACATGATCATTGAGATGACTGTGGTGGACAGCACAATATATCCAGAAAGCATTAGGCAATGGGAGGCTCTCCTCCCCCCATCTTTGATATGCTTGAATCCATATTAAGAACTGCATACTGCATCTCACTTACCCTAAAACCTGTGCTGTCACTTGAAATATCTCAAAATATTTCCTTCTTCTGTTATGCCATCCAGAAAAGTTTTACAGAACAGCATGCTCTCATTCATAATATTTTCCAAAGTATAACTTACAAATGCCAACAACTGAGCACAACCTGAAACATCTGTGGATTGGTCCATTTATGGGACAAAGTAATCACTTTCAACACTCTTTAAAACCAGCTGTTCACAGACATTAATTGCCATGTCACTTATACACTTTAGAACAGCACCATTTGACAACCGCACGTGTTAATTTGTTTACCACATCTGGTTTTTTTCAGTGAATACTGTCTTTATGGCAGATGGTAATAGAAGAGTAGTTGCAATTATGCAGTTTAAAAGGGATCTGGGTTGTGATGGATACAGTATGCATTTAAGTGACTAAATTTTTATATTAAAACGCATATGTAAATTTCTTCAAATTTCTGGCTTACAAGTTCCATAATCTAGGTTTTGTTTTATTTTTAGAAATATACATGTTGATTCTACAATGATAAAATAGTTTTAAAGACTACCTTCACATGTCAGATCTTCAAAATATATACCATGCCTGTCTTGAAAGAGATGAGCATGTTGGTGTCTTCTCTTCCTGAAGTGATCCAAGAGAATCAAAGCTCACTCTTAGAGACAGTGATTAAACATTACCAGTTTCCAGCACCCAGCACCCTTGGAACAGTATTAAAGGCTGTGGCTTCCATGAGATTGATTTAGGAACAGTGGAAGGACATTGTAGTCTGAGAGGGAAAAAGCCACTGGTTCTTTTTTCTGTTTCTTGCATGCTTCCTCTCCAGTTTGCTTACACACACACACACACACACACACACACACACACACACACACACACATACCCCTACCATGAAGATCCAACCAACCTGAAAGAAAAGATTTGCAGAAGAATTCTATCATTTATTTAGTATCATGAAATCCCTCTGGAAATAATATAAATCTCCAGTGGCTTCTACCCCCGGTTCTACTTTGACTTTGCAAGCTATTCTACGTTCTTGATGCTTGGTTTTGGCAGTCTTTATCTCACTCTATATAGCAGATGATGAATTCTCAAAGTTTGTTTAATTCCTATTCTGATTCTACCCTTTAAATGCTAGTGCTTCTACCAACAATGGCAAAAGACAAAGGCTGACATAATATTTGCAAATTTATGATAATGAACTAAGTTTTTTAGTATATCTTTTCTATCACCCACACAAAATGCTGTAACATTTGTCGTGTCATCTAAGCTGCTGTCCTACCATTTCTCTACCTCTCTTTAGAGCTAATATGTAGTTGCCTATTTTGCAGTCTCCAGTTCTTTTCCTATAATTTCTCTTGTGCCTCTTTAATCACGCTTTCACCCATAGCACTCTACCAGTCAGCTCTCATCAAAGTGGCCGATGACATTTATGTTGCTAAATCTAATGGTGGATTTTAAGTCCTTATTTAACAACACCTATAGATAACATTTGCAATAGTTATTCACTCTTTCTTCAAAGACTTATCTCACTTTGGTTCTAAGATACCACCTCCTATAGATTCTCCTCTTTCCTCATGACCCTCCTCATTTCCTTTTCAGGTTTGCCTTCTGCTCTAGGATTTCTCATCTCTGGTGTGTCTCACAGCTCGGCCCTCAGACTTCTCTACTTTTCTGTGGACTCTCACTTCCTAGATCATCTCATCATGGTTCATGTGATAGCATACTATCTATATGAAGTCTAATTTGCATCCCTAACTTAAATGGATGTTTCAATAAAGAGGGAAATTAAATGGTGTGACCAACAAGGGATTCATTTCCAAAATATACAGACAGCTCATACAACTCAATAACAAAAATACCCAACAAACAGCCCAATCAAAAAATGGGCAGAAGATTTAAACATATTTCTCCAAAGAAGACATACAGATAGCCAACAGGCACATGAAAAATGCTCACCATCACTAAGTATTAGAGAAATCAAAACTACAATGAGGTATCACCTCACACTTGTCTGAATGGCCATCATCAAAGAGTCTACAAATAATAAATGCTGGAGAAGGTGGGGAGAAAAGGAAACCCTCCTACACCATTGGTGGAAATGTAAATGGGTGCAGCCACTAAGAAAAACAGTATGGAGGTTCCTTAAAAAAACTAAAAATAGAGTTACCATATGATTCATCAATCCCACTCCTGTGCATATGTCCAGAGAAAACTATAATTTGAAAAGATACACGCACCTCAGTGTTCACAGCAGCATTATTTACAATAGCCAAAGCATGGAAGCAACCTAGATATCCATCAACGGAGGAATGGATAAAGAAGATGTGGTATATATATATATATATATATATATATATATATATATATATACACACACAATGGAATATTACTCAGCCACAAAAAAGAATGAAATAATGCCATTTGCAGCAACATGGATGTACTAGAGATTATTATACTAAGTGAAGTAAGTCAGAAAGAGAAAGACAAATACCATATAATATTGCTTATATGTGGAATCTAAAAAATGATACAAATGAACTTATTTACAGAACAGAAACAGACTCACAGACATAGAAAACAAACTTGTGGTAACCAAAGAGGGGGAGGGGGGGATAAATTAGGAGTTTGGGATTAGCAGATACATACTGTATATAAAATAGATAAACAACAGGGTCCTACTGTATAGCACAGGGAACTATATTCAATATTTTATAATAAACTATAATGGAAAAGAATCTGAAAAAGCATACAGACACACACACACATATATATGTGTGTGTATGTATATATATATAAAATTGAACTTTGCTGTATACCAGAAACTGACACAACACTGTAAATCAACTATACTTCAATAAAAAATGAGGTAAATTATAAAAACCCAAAAGATGTATTAAATTGAACATAAAACCCCACAGTATCCTCAAACTTCTAGACAACACTGCAGCTTCTACAGTGCACCTCATTTCAGTAAATTTCAAGATTTTTTTTAATCTATTTGCTTTGGTCAAAAACCTTGCAGATACTCTTGTCTCCTCCCTTTATCAGCAGAAGTTGTTTTGAGAAGGATGGCAGATCCATATATTGAATATATCTTATATTATGAGGACAAAGTATAGTATCCTTCATGACAGGTGGGATCTAATATAATTAGTTTCCCATCAGCAAGCAGGCTGATCCCCACCACCCACCTACAGTATCAGGAGATGAAGGCATATTGAGGCTCAGGCTCAGCTGAAACCAAATGGGAGCCAGGGCTAACTGATGTAATCTGTCCACACTAGAATAGGGAGAACAGAATAGAGAAGAGATCAGATTGATCTGGGAAGCAAACAGAAGATATCCAACACAGCAGTCAAATAAAAATAAAAATAATAAACAAAATATGATCAACTTAACTCATAATTAAAGTACTGCTATTAAAAAACAATGGCAGGGGGCTTCCCTGGTGGCACAGCGGCTGAGAGTCCGCCTGCCGATGCAGGGGACACGGGTTCATGCCCTGGTCCGGGAAGATCCCACATGCCACGGAACGGCTGGGCCCGTGAGCCATGGACGCTGAGCCTGCGCGTCCGGAGCCTGTGCTCCGCAACGGGAGAGGCCACAACAGTGAGAGGTCCATGTACCGCCAAAAAAAAAAAACAATGGCAGGATATATTTCATTGATCAGATTGACAAAGTTTGTTTTAACAGAATTAAAAATAGACAGTACTGATAGCTAGAGGATGTGGTGAAAAAGTAACTCCCAAATGCTGCTGGTGAAAGCAAAAATTAGCATGCTTCTGGAAAGCAAATTCTTACCAAAATCAAAATGTACTGAACCAGATCCTACTTCAAGGAATCTAGGAATAAAATACTTAGAAAAAGCACAGAAATACTGTTCAATTTGTTTATTGCTTAACTGTGCAATAAACAAAATATGGAAACAATCTCCATGTCCATAAATATGGGATAAGAAATAAATGATAGGGCTTCCCAGGTGGCGCAGTGGTTGAGAGTCTGCCTGCCGATGCGGGGGACACGGGCTCGTGCCCTGGTCCGGGAAGATCCCACATGCCGTGGAGCGGCTGGGCCCATGAGCCATGGCTGCTGGGCCTGTGCGTCCAGAGCCTGTGCTCTGCAACGGGAGAGGCCACAACGGTGAGAGGCCTGTGTACCAAAAAAAAAAAAAAAAAAAAAAAAAAGAAATAAAGAAATAAATGATAAAACAATGATGTTCAATGGGTTTGAGTCAGCTGTTTAAAGAAAGGATTTAAAAATCTATATGTACTAATACGGAATGAATGTTGTGATAAAATGGTAAAAGGAAGTTGCTGAACAATTTTTAGAGTATGCTTCCATGAGAGTTTTAAAAAGTATACATAAATTATCCAGATATTACTAGGAAATTTTATAAAATTCATCCATTACCCATTTCCAGTGACTGGGACAGTAAACACCCTCTCCACAATTTTTATTTCTGATACCTTCTCCTCTATGTCTGCCCAGGAATGAAGATGGATTTGGAGCACATATTCACATGAACATACCCCATGAAGTTTTTTTTCTTTTGGAACTTTACTAAAATTTGGGGGGAAGTAGAGGAGAAATGTAAGTCCAGGGTCCAAAAAGTTTCAGCCATCTCCCTTGTTTCCATCTAATTTTTATTATCTCTTCAGAGATAAAGACAAATTCTTCCCCTTTTAATAAAGATTTTTCCTTATTTTGCACATTCTTCAGTTTTTTCAGTCCCTTAGGGGGTCTTACCTTCTACCTTAAGTTGTCTAGTAAAATTTTTTCCTAGACCAAAGTGCATAATCTACTTGGGAGCAATTCTGCTGAATACTATTTTCTCTATTTATTTATTTAGCCTATATGTCCATATGTTCTGAAAATATGTATTCAGAGGTATTCGCCAAATGGTTAACAGTGGCTCCCTATAGGACTAGTTGGGGTAGCCTATACTAGAACTTTTATTTATTTATTTTTCCAACAAACATATATCACTTCTTTTTTTTTTTTTTTGCGGTATGCGGGCTTCTCACTGCTGTGGCCTCTCCCGTTGCGGAGCACAGGCTCTGGACGCGCAGGCTCAGCTGCCATGGCTCACGGGCCCAGCCGCTCCACGTCATGTGGGATCTTCCCGGACTGGGGCATGAACCCGTGTCCCCTGCATCGGCAGGCGGACTCTCAACAACTGCGCCACCAGGGAAGCCTCATGTATCACTTTTATAATTTAAAAAAATTTAAGTATTTGCGTGCCTCAGGATTTTATCCTAGTCCACATCTCCTTCTATTTGTTCTCCTTTACTCATCACATTCACTCCAAATGTTTTAATTACCCTGTGAGTAGCATGTTTACAAATCCACATTTCCATTTTGGATAGTTTTCAAGTCATGGATATCTGTATTTCCTATTGCAGATTCATTCTTTCCCAGACATATATATACTACCTACCTACTACATGCCATGCTGAGTGATGTCCACACTGTTGCTAAAGCAAAGTGACATGACTCCTGTGTTGACAGTTGACAATCTTTGCACAATCTATGGAAGTGGTGTACAGTAAACAATTAAACAAATAAATGTATTATAACATGTTGTAAGAGGTGTCCTCCAGAAAAATAAATGCAATGCTGTCATAAAAAAAACTGGAGGTCTATATTAGACTGGGGGGCGAGAGAAGTGCTTTCTAAGGGGATGATGTTGAAGGAGAGGCCAGATGGAGAACTGCGAAGAGTAGCTTCCAGACAGAGGGACAAGAGGTGGGAAAGTCTGAGTTTCCAAAGTGCTTGCTGTGCTTTAGAAATGGAAAGACAGTTTTTGTGGTTTAGGCTTAAAAATTGAAAAAAAAAATGTGGCATAACAATCTCAGAGACATGAGCACAGGAGTTTAGTAATGGCAATCTTAGACCATATGAAGATTTTGGACTATCTTAAAAGCAATGGGACGCCCTAAAGAGATTTAAGTAGGTTAAGGATGTGTTTTGGTTTATATATTTTTAAAATTTTCTGGTTATATCATTTATACTGTAAAATAGGTCAAAGAGTTCGGGAAGAAGCAGATTATTAAGAATCTGCAGGGTATTTAGATTTCCCTGTTACCATTATCCATTTGATATTCCAGAAATCTAGATATATCTTTGACTTCTCTGTTCCCTTCACTTACTCTACCATTCTGTGATCAAGTTTGACAATTTTAGATTCTTAATATCTCTCATAGGTATAATTTCTTCTTCTCTACCTTTATTAATTTACTGCCCTACATTAGGCTTTCATAATCTTTTATCTGGGCTCCTATAAGACTATAGTCTTCCTACCACATTTCTATGGCTACTATCATGCATATCAACCCTGATCATGCAAACTGATGCCTTAGTTATCTTAATAAAATAAACATTTAAACATGATACTCCCCTACTTACATCATCACTGGGTGTCCACAATAAAATACATGTATTTATTTATACAGGAAAGAATGCCATTTATTGAACACTCCTATGAACAAGCTTCATATATGAAAATTTTTATTGGAATATAGTTGACTTACAATGTTGTGTTAGTGTCAGATGTACAGCAAAGTGAATCACTTATACTTATACATATATCCACTTTGAAATTTTCATAACAGCCCTGTATGTTAGGTTTTGCCATTGTTCTCGCTTTACACATGAAGAAACTGAGGCCTGGGGTAAGTAAATGAGAGAGAAAGAGTGTTATTTGGCCCACTGCCGAGTAAATCTGCTCTCAGAAACTACTTGACTGATAAATTGCAAATCACCTTGAGATTATTTTTAGAGGAGCTCACCAGCTCAAATTTATAGGCAGAATGTATCTTATTAAGGAGGCTTTAAACTGTTTGATTCTTTGGAGTGAATTATCTTGCCAACAACTTGGCATGCTGTCATTGGGAACTTGAAAACCATTTTAGAAAGTCGTAGCAGTTTCGGATTGACTAGTAAAAGAATGCTTATGGTGGTTTATCACAGTGTTTTGTATTGTTTCTTTTTTTTATTAATTTTTTTTTAAATTAATTTATTTATTTTTGGCTGCGTTGGGTCTTCGTTGCTGCGTGCAGGCTTTCTCTAGTTGCGCCGAGCTGGGGCTACTCTTCGTTGCGGTGCACAGGCTTCTCATTGCGGTGGCTTCTCTTGCTGTGGAGCTCAGGCTCTAGGCCCGGGCTCAGCAGCTGTGGCTCACAGGCTCTAGAGCACAGGCTCAATAGTTGTGGCGCACGGGTTTGGTTGATCCGCGGCATGTGGGATCTTCCTGGACCAGGGCTCAAATCCATGTCCTCTGCATTAGCAGGTGGATTCTTAACCACTGCGCCACCAGGGCAGCCTATATTGTTTCTTCTATTGGCATTAACATTTTGGACGTGTGTAGGAAATTTTCCAAATTTTACCTTTTAATGATACATTTCCTCTTAATAAATAATTAAGTACACAATTTCAAATGACTGACCTTAAAGATAAGCAGAACTATATCCCATTTTTCAACATGGGAATAATCTATATAATAAGGAGTACAGATTTCTGTCAAGTTGTGAGTCATTAGAAATGATTGAAGCTCACTCTCTCTTCCAGCCTAGGACCTAAACCTGGTAAATTCAATATCTGTACCTAGTGTTCTCACTCCTTTCCCCACTATACCATTAGCCCTCTAGAATCAGCTTCATTTCCTGGAGAATGTCACCAGCCAGCCCAACCTATATTGGTCCCAGCAGGCCTTATAAAGCAAGCTTTAATAAAGGAAGATAACATACAGTGACAACTATAGAATTCCACAGAGAGCTGTTATCAAAGTCTGTTTTCAGAGTCTGTTATCAAAACACACATCAGATTCCCTTCCCTTACTGCTTTCCTTCTCTCATAGATAAGAAGAGGAAGAACTGAAGGTGATTTGTAACTTGAGGGTGTGGGTTTTCTTTTTTAGCATGAGGATTTGTTTTCCATATAGCTGAAGTAACAATCTTTCTGAAGATTTTTGGTTGTTCTGAGATTCCATCCAAGCCTGATCACTGTTTATTAATATAATTAATATTAACAATAGATGTTAGGCACAAACATAGGCATTGAGCAAAATATTTTTTAAATCTCATGACTACACCTAGGATGAGAGCTTGCTTTTCTGCAGTCAACATATAGAACCTGACTTAACCAGCTGCAGCATATTCTTTATCTCTCTCCAGATAAATTAACATTTTCAAAAAAAGAAAAACCATATGATATCATGCAAATATAAATGAGCCCCTCTCAGAGATTTTCTTCAATTCATTAGATAATATGGTGTTGAGGGCTAAATTGTGTACCCTTAAACTGTTTTTTTTTTTTTTTTTTTTTTTTGCGGTACGCGGGCCTCTCACTGTTGTGGCCTCTCCCTTTGCGGAGCCCAGGCTCCGGACGCGCAGGCTCAGCGGCCATGGCTCAGGGGCCCAGCCGCTCCGTGGCATGTGGGATCTTCCCGGACCGGGGCACGAATCCGTGTCCCCTGCATCGGCAGGCGGACTCTCAACCACTGCGCCACCAGGGAAGCGCCCCCCCCCCGCCTTAAACTTTTATACAGTGAATTCCTAATGCCTCGTACCTGAGAATGTGACTGTATTTGGCGACAGTGTTTTTAAAGAGGTAATTTAAGTTAAAATAAGGTCATTAGGGTAGGTCCTAATCTAATATGACTAGTTTCTTTATAACAAGAGGAGATTAGGACTCAGGCAGACACAGAGGGAAGACCATGTTAAGACATACGAAGAAGATGGCCATCTATAAGCCAAGGAGGACTCAGAAGAAACTAACCCTGGTAACACCTTGATTTAAGAATTCTAGATTCCAGAACTGTAAGAAAATAAATTTCTGTTTAAATAACTCAGTCTGTGATTCTTTATGTCAGCCCTAGCAAATAATACATTTACATTAGAGCCCATATATATTATAGGCAATGGAGATTTGCATTGCTATTATTTTCCCATAAATTAACCTCTAGCCCTACAGAGTTGTGAAATAGTCTAGTTATATAAAATTAATAAAAAGTGCACACCCCCATGAAATCAGATATTCCTCCAAGGGTTCACTAGGTAAAACTTATCACTCCACTGAAAGGATGCCCAGTGATCTCTTTTGTCCATTCCAAGTATTGGGCTTTCTTTTCTTTTTTTTTTCTTTTTCTTTTTTGATATACCACAACCCCATACCTTGCACACATTTTCTATCTCATGTATGTAACCATTGACCAGATATATGTCATAATATGTTAATCAAGTATGCTTTCCATGCATTTAGTCTGGGATGAATCTCTTCTTCTGTTATCCTGGCTAGGATGCAGGTTTTCTTCCACTGACTAATATTCAGAAGCTTTGTCATGCCAGGATGCAACATATGATTATCAGATTTTCATAAAATTATACACAAGTATCAGATTTTCATAAAAATGATCAGGCTCATAACACCTCAATAAAGCGGATGAAGCCCCCATTTCCACACATACAAATCTGTTTTGAATTTATTATTATTTGAAAGAATCTGATTCAGATTTTTCTGTTGATTATTAATTCTTTAAGTAAGAATAAGTGCCTTGACAATTGGAGAGTAGGTGGTGAGGGAGTATTATTGGAGAAATATAGACAGGATTTAGAAAAGGGAGGTATGAGACAATAATGAAGGTTCACCTGCTATACAGGATTAACAGACCACTCTGCTCTTAAGCCGTATACTCCCTGGATTTATTCATTCATGACCTGATTTATTTTTAACATCACATGGTAATACTTTAGTGTTTTTTTTTTCAAGACCCCTCTGATAATCAGCCTAAGGCTGAAATATCTGGCAACAAAACATTTGAAGAGATAATTCAACCTAGGTAAACTTTAATATATCTTTAGATTTTCTGCTCCCTCCTCTCTGAGTCTGATTTCAGCATTTTGGCCTAAGGTCTAATGTTAAGGACACATAAGAAATGCTAAATTCCATAATCCCTCTTTCCTAAAGGTTATGCTTATTTATTTTTCCTATTTTAAATCAAATTTTTTCAACAAATTGAAACATTATTTAAGTAACTCTACTGCCCAGCTTAAAAATCGAAAGGAACTGAAAAGTTGACTTGGCGCTGATCTGTGAATGACAGTAATGAGTGTGGGGGAGATGAAGAACATGAACTTTTCAGAGTGTCTAAAAAATGACATTGTTATTTAAAGTGCTTATCACTTAGTGATTTTTTTAAAATACGATTTTTTGCTTCACCAAGAGAACATTAAGCTGTGCTTTTTATCACACTCTTTCTTCCAAAGCACTGGAATTATCGTCTTTCTTTAGTCCATGCCCAGCTGCTGCCCTAGTAAGCCCCATAAACTTGGCTTCACAGCTGTGCTGCCTGTTCCAGATTTTGGAGCTGGAATTTTCTTCTCAGTTGTTTCAGTGATTTTGGCCCAGATTTCAGGTGAACATTCTCCTAATGCTCAGTTGAAAAGCATCACTTTTTGTGAAAATCATATGCAAAGTGTTTTTTTAAAAAAATTTTTTGTTTTGTTTTGTTTTCTGTTTTAGTGGTGCTTTTCTGAATATCATTGGAAGCATTTAAAACAACTTACCAACTTCTCAAAGAAAGCTCAGAGTATATGATAAGGTACTCAACATCACTAATCACCAGGGTAATGCAAATCAAAACCACAGTGAGATATCACCTCACAACTGTTAGGATGGCAATTATCAAAACAAAACAAAAAATCAAAAGATAAGTGTTGGTGAGGATGTGAAGAAATTAGAACCCCTGAACACTGTTGGTGAGAATGTAAGATTGTGCAGCCACTATGGAAAACAGTATGGAGATAAAAAATTAAAAGTTGAACTACCATACAATCCAGCAATCCTATATCTGGTTATTTATCCAAAAGAATTCAAACTAAGATCTCAAAGAGATATATGCACTCCCATGTTCATTGCACAATTATTCACAATAGCCAAGATATGGAAACAATCAAAATGTCCATTGACAGATGAATAAAGTGTGGTATATACAAACAATGAAGTAGTATTCAGCCTCAAAAAAGAAGGCAATCCTGCCACATACAACAACATGGATGAACCTGAAGGACGTTATGCTAAGTAAAATACGCCAGCCACAACATGACAAATACTGCATGATTCCAATTATATGAGGTATCTAAAATAATCAAACTCATGGAAACAGAAAGTAGAATGGTGGTTGCTGGGGACTGAGGGGAGGGAGAAATGAGGACTTGTTTTTCAATAGGCATAAAATTTCAGTTACGTAAGATGAATAAGTTCTAGGGATCTGTTGTATAACATAGTTCCTATAGTTAACACCACTCAACTGCATACTTAAAAATTTTGTTAAAAGTGTAGAAATTATATTAAGTGTTCTTACCACACACACATACAAACAATAGGTCATGAGGACACTTTTGGAGGTGATGTTTATGTTTATTACCTTGATTGAGGTGATGATTTCACAAGTGTGTACGTATATCCAAATTCATCAAATCGTATGCATTTTATATGTGCAGTTTTCGGTGTATCGATTATCCTTTGACAAGCTGTTTAAAAAAGGGGAAAAAAGCTCAGGAGATGTGAAGCTAAACAGCCTAATTTCCAGTGACCAAGTGAGCCTAGATATCTGAGTGTTTTAAAATAATTCTATTCCAGTCCCCAGTACCGGTCCACAGTCTGTTAGGAACCTGGCCACAAAGCAGTAGGTGAGTGGTGGGCAAGTGAGCGAAGCTTCATCTGCCACCCGCCATGGCTCCCCATCACTCGCATTGCCTCCTGAACCATCTCCCCACACCCTCCCCCTGCCCCCGTCCATGGAAAAATTGTCTTCAACGAAACTGGTCCCTGGTGCCAAAAAGGCTGGGGACTGCTGCTATAAGTGGTCTATTTAGTACGAGGTCAAATAATCTTATAAATATATCTCATAAACTAGGAAATTGATGTACAATATCAGCTTCTGATATAAATTCTCTGTATTACAGTTATGTTTGTACTGTTTTATCATTTACTAGATTGTTGAGTTCCTTGAGGGCAAAACTATGTCATTCATTTTTCTGACACTCAAATTAAGCTATTATTTGCTTGGTAAATGTAAATTTTAATCTGAACTGAGCACTGAAGTTCACTGGTCTTGTGCTGTCCTGAACCAAACTTGGGTATTAAAATAACAATTTAAAAGAAATTAAAAAAAAAAAGAATTATTAATAGTCACATCTTTAACCCCTTTCTCTGCCTTTTAATAAGGAAAAATATTTTGTTGCTTGGGACCCAAGATTTTATTTTCTTGATTGGGTTGTCCAGATTGAGTAAAGCCATAACTGAAAAGACCTCAAATGGGCTAGATTGATTTTCACTGGCAAGATCTTATCACAGACAGATAAAAGTTAATTACAGGAGCTGGAGTAGAGACTTTCTTGAAGAAAGTTAGCAAATTCTGTATTTTAAAGAGATTTTATCTGGATTTTAGAAAATTTAAAAATATAACAACAGCAAAACACCTGAATGGAATCCTTGTTTGGCATTTGTAAAGTTTAAGTCAAGAATTTCACTGCTTTTCATAATTTGCCTTTTCAAAAAATTTTGTGTTCCAATAAAATTTTATTTATAGAAACAGGAAATGGGTCAGATTTGGGCCCAGGACAATAGTTTGCCAACCTATATGGTCTAGAGGGAATCCAACACTCCTCAGAAAGTACTTGATGATCTATCAGGTTGCTTCTAATTCAAAAGTTCAGTGAATCTGTGCTGTTGTAGACTCAGCCAAAAGAAATATTGGGACAATGTGATGGACCTGAAGGGAATTATGCTAAGTGAGATAAGTCACACAGAAAGACAAATCCTACATGATATCACTAATGTGGAATCTTAAAAAGCTGAACAGTAGCAACAGAGAATATAAAGGTGTTTACCAGGTGCTGAGGGGGTGGGGGGAATTGGGAAGATTATATTAAAGGGTAAAAACTTGTAACTAGAAAATGAATAATTTTGAGGGTTTATTTTCAATACTGGTATTTCTTTTGCATGCTGTCTCATAAAGAAAACAAAGAAAATTCATGTTATGTGGTAATTCAACTTCTGTGGCAAGAACAGTGGTGATGGTGAGAGTGAGAAGGTAGTGGTTCTGCGGCCTTCAAATCATACCACATAGGTGACCATGTAAATCTAGTTCAACTCCCCCTAAAGGTCTTTTGATATATTTTAAACATTCTCAAGAAATAATGTGGTTCACAGATATTCATTGCATGAATCAAATACTTGTACACTTTTCATTTACTATACAGATATTTTATATAAAGGTTACACTTTGTTAAATAGCAAATCTTACAATTTTGTGCATACTATAATTAAAAAAAAACAATATATAGAGTGTGGTATCATAGAGAAATATTTGGTCTTTGTTCCCTATTCCTGGCATAGAGCTCCTAAAGCCTTTAGAATTTCTCGAGAAATGAGAGTGATAGGACTGTCCCTTGTTCTAATGAGGCACTCTTGATTAGCCCCTAGGTAGCTTTAGGATGGTGGCTGGTCACCAGAAAGAAGACCAAGCCTTGATTACAAGTTTGAAACTTTCATCCCCACCCCCAACAACCAGAAAGAAGAGAGAGGCTGGAGATTGAGTTAGTCACCAATGGTCAAGGATTTAATGCATTACACCTATGTAAGAAACCTCCATAAATACCCCTAAAGATGGGGTTCGGAGAGTTTCCGATTTGTCCAACATGTCAGGAGGATGGCACACCCCAGCTCCATAGTGACAGAAGCTCCTGTGATTGGGACTCTTTAAGACCCTGCCCAGTATACCTCTTCATTTGGCTGTTCATTTGTAACTTTATAATAATCCAGTAAATGTAAGTAAAGACTTCTTGAGTGAGTTCTGTGAGTCATGCTACCAAATCATTGAAATCATTGAACCTGAGGAGGTAGTTACAGGAATCTCCAAATTATAGCCAGTCCATCAGAAGTATGGTGGATCAGGACTTTTGACTGGCATCTGAGGTGGGGGCAGTGTTGTGGGACTGAGCCCCTAAATGTGTGGAGTCTGACACTAACACCTGGTATTTCAGTCAGAACTGAATTGAATTATAGGACACTTAGTGAGTGTCAGCATTAATGTCAGATGTCAGGAGGAGAAAAATCTGAGACAGTCAAAAAATAAGAAAATTAAAACACTCACAACTCCTCTTATTCCCCAGATAAGCAGTTAGGATACATTGATACATAGATACATACACATACACGTACTCTCTCTTCTTAAACACACATTTACACACACAAATAGTTTTATAATAAATTAAGACCATAGCATACAGATCTTTTCACTGTCAATACAAAGTTGTTAAAATATTTTCTTTAATGGAATAGGATGCCATTATATTGATACACATAATTTAATTCATACAGCTAATGTCAAGCATTACATTTCAAGATATGAGTAATGATTTTTGTATCTTTTAAGTGTAACATCTGAGGACAAACTATACTAAGAAAACAATCTCATAAATTTATAGCAAAAGTCGGTAAGCTGTGACTGTCCATAACACTCTCTACCTCTTTTCCACCTAAAATGGGAATTGATGTACTGTAACTCAACCATACTTCAATTAAAAAATAAAGAAAAGAAAAGCTGAGGGAATTAAAGCTTCAACAGCCAAATATTTTATTTTTTTTTTTAAATGGGAATTGAGATAATTTTTGTGAAATATATCTAATAATACTAAAACATATTTATTATCTAAAGTCTGGAGGTAATATGTCCCAAATTAAGTTTTAGGAATTATTTTATTTATTAAACCAAGCTTCGATGGAACAAAACTTTCAATTTATTTGAAAGAGAATACACAGGAACATTTTGGTTGTCTGAATCTTTGGATGAGCTGAGATATTCTATTAATCAAAAGAGACAAAAGGAGCATAAATCATATTCCTCGTATAAACTAAAATCAATAGAATTCTATCAGGCTGAATTAAGCAATATTGTATTATTAACTTCAAATATTACCTAGTGTGGTTAAATGATTTTATTTATGTATGTTTGAGTTTTTTTCTTGAACATAAGAATCTATAGTCATGTAATTTTTAAGCATAGAGGGATCTTAGATATTAATCAAATAATATGTAGGTTGGAGTACAAATTCCTTTGGGGTAGATACTGAATTCTCTCCATCTTTACGTCAATACAGTGACTTGCAAAAGTGTACCTAATTTTTAAACTCAATTTAACTGAAAATGAGGAAAGTGTGTTCCAAGAAGTTAAGTGATTTATCAAATGATTATTAGAGACTTAGATGTACCTAGACTTTAGAATTTATTTATTTTTTAATCCTAGACAATTAGTAGTACTATTATGCCAGACTTCCTCTCTCAACATATATATCTTTAATAATAGGAATATATTAGATATGGCAGCTCTTAACTAATGGAATTCTATAGTGGTATGTATTTAACTATATTTGGGGTTCCACACTGAAATGTCCAGGCAGGATAGGACAGGTAAAGTAAGTGAGAGAATATGGCCAGTGTTGAGTGCCTAAGCATATATTAGGTAAATGGAGTGAGTTGTGATAAATTGAATAAACTCAGGTCCTGTCTAAATACGGCTTCTTCTCCTCAGCTTTAGGAAATCTTAGAGGTTTATTACTTAGAGATGGGAAAGAAACTGCCTCTTGCTCAATACTCAAAACAGACACAAGACAGAGTTTTGCTGCCATTTAAGGAAAAAGTAAGGGATGCAGACAGACAAATCTCCACCCCCTAGGGCCAGGACCCAAGGTCCTGTCTAAAACTGAGGCTGGGGGACTTCGCTGGTGATCCAGTGGTTAAGAATCTGCCTTCCAATGCAGGGGACGTGGGTTCGATCCCTGGTCAGGGACCTAAGATCCCACCTGCCGCAGGGCAACTGAGCTGATGCGCCTCAACTAGACGGCACACCTGCCGCAAACTACAGAGCCCACACACTCTGGAGCCCATGTGCCACAGCTAGAGAGAAGCCCGCGTGCCTCATCTAAGACCCGATGCAGCCAAAAAAACCCCCAAGCAAAACAAAATACTCAGATGTCAACAACAACAAAAAAATAAATTAAATAAATTAAAAATAAAACTGAGGGTAGGCCAAGAAAGTAGGAAAGCCCTCCCCTATACACAGATGTTTATAGCAGCTTTATTCATAATTGCGACAGTAAAAAGATCAGTGGTTTCCAGGGGTTGTTTTGGGGTGGCAGTGGGGATGAACAGGCAGAGCACAAAGGATTTTTAGGGCAGTGAAAAGACTCTGTATGATATTATAATGATGGATACATGTTGTTATAAATGTGTCCAAATCCATACCACATATAATACCAAGAGTGAACAGTAATATAGCTATTACTTATGACTTTGGTTAATGATGTGCCAAAATAGGTCAGAGAAAGACAAATATCATACGATATTGCTTACATGTGGAATCTATAAAACATGGTACAAATAATTTATTTGCAAAACAGAAATAGAATCACAGAAGTAGAAAACATACTTTACAGTTACCAAGGGGAAAAGGGGGGAAGAGATAAATTGGGAGATTGGGACTGACACTACTGTATATAAAATAGGTAACTAATAAGAACCTACTGTATAGCACAGGGAACTCTACTCAGTACTCTGTAATAACCTATATAAGAAAAGAATCTAAAAAAGAGTGCATATATGTATATGTATAACTGATTCACTTTGCTGTACATCAGAAAGTAACACAACATTGTAAATTAACTATAGACCAAAGTAACTTAATTTAAAAAAAGAAAAGAAAAACTATGGCAACATACAAAAAAAAAAAAAAAAAAAGAAAAGAAAAAGATCTCAAGCCAGTAATCTAGCTTTAAATCCAAAGCATGTGGAAGGAATAAAACAATAAAGACAGGGACAAAAAACAATGAGATTAAAAATGGGAAATCAATAGAAAAAATCGGGAAGCAAAAAACTGTTTATTTGTAAAAAAAATCAATAAAATTGATAAGCCTCTAGACTGATTAGGAAAAAAGATTATTAATATTATCAATATCAGGGAAAAAAGAGGGAATGTCAGTACAGATTATACAGACGTTAAAACACAATAGGGGACTTCCCTGGTAGCGCAGTGGTTGAGAGTCCGCCTGCCGATGCAGGGGACACGGGTTCGTGCCCTGGTCCGGGAAGATCCCACATGTCGCGGAGCAGCTGGGCCCGTAAGCCATGGCCGCTGAGCCTGCGCGTCCGGAGCCTGTGCTCCGCAACGGGAGAGGCCACAGCAGTGAGAGGCCCGCATACCGCAAAAAAAAAAAACAAAAAACAAAAAAAAACACAATAAGGAAATATGAAAAACTTTGTCAATAAATGTGATGACTTAGATGAAATATACAAACTACTAAAACTATCAAAACCACAGGAAAGTCACAAACTACCAAAACCACATGAGAAGAAATAGATAACCTTAATTACCCATATCCATTAAATAAATAAATTGCATTTATTATTAAAAAATCTTTTCCTCCAAAACAATAACAATTGAGAATAAGAATAAGAATTGAGCAGTATTCTACAGAAAACTGGCCTGTTCTCTACAATATTGTCAATGTCATGAATGACCAAGAAAAACTTAAGAAATCAACACCTCAATTCAACATGCCTAAAGTGAAATTTAATTTTTTCTCCCCAAACATGTTCTTCTATCAGATTTTCTTTTTCATTATAGATAGTGGCAATGCCCACAATCTCAAAGAAGATCAGAGTATGGCATTTTATTGACAGCCTTATTCGTCAACACTCTAAGTTTCTGAATTACTAAATTCTGCCTGTTTTACCTCTGAAATATAACTCAAATTCACCCACTCCTTTTAAAATAATTTTATTGAGATATAACTCAATTCATGTATCACACAATTCATCCATTTAAAGTGTAAGATTCACTGTTTTTCAGTATTTTTACAGAGTTGTACGACCCATCATCACAATTTTAGAACACTTTGTCACTCCACCAAGAAACAGCATCCATTAGTAGTCATTCCTCACTCTCCTCTCAATCCTTCCTCTCTTGGGAAACCATGAATCTAATTTGTTTCTCTAGATTTTACTCTTCTGGATAGTTCATATAAATGGAATCATACAATATGTAGTCTTTCTTTTTTTGACTTGCATCTTTCATGTAACATGTTTTCGATGTTACATCATGTTGTCATACGTATTAGTACTTCCTTTTATTTCCAAATAATATTCTCCTGTATAGATAGACCACATTTTGTTTATCCATTCATTTTGATTATTATACTTTTGGGCTATTATGAATGAAGCTGCTATAAATATTCATGTACACATGTTTACATGGACGTATGTTTTTATTTTTCTTGGGTATATACCGAGAATACATTTTCCTTTCTCTTGGGTATATACCTAGAATTGGAATTGCCGAGTCTTATGGTAACTCTACGCTTAATGTTTGAAGAACTGCCAAACTTTTTTCCAAAATGGCTGCAACATTCTACATGCCCATTAGCGATGTATAATTCTAGTGTCTTTACATCTTTACCAACATTTGCCATTATCTGTCTCGCTGATTATAACTATCCTAGTAGAAATGAAGCCATGTCTCATTGTGGTTTTGATTTGCATTTCTGCAGTGGCTAATGTGTTCACTGGTTATTTATATATCTTCTTCAAAGAAATGTTTACTCAAATAATTTTCTGATATTTTAACTTGGTTATCATTTATTATTGCATTTTAAATGTTCTTTATATATGCTTATCAAGTCCTTTATCAGATGTATAATTTGGAAATATTCACTCCCATTCTGTAGGTTATCTTTTTACTTTCTGGATGGTATCATTTGTCACCCATTCATTTTTTTCCCACAGTAAACATTTGAATTCAGGTCCTTACGATTTCTGGATCATTTCTGAATTGTTCTGTAGACTTCCAAATGGACACTTGTCTTCAATTTCTACCCTCTCCTATCAATTCACTGGGTAGTTGTCAGCTGTCCCCTAAAACCAATAATCAGACTGCCATCTCTTCTTCACAAACTATTTGTGGATTCTCTTTGTCCTTAGAATAAATCCCATCTCTTAAAAATGGCGTCAAATTGTTTTAAATACTGGCTCCAACCTAGAATTCTGGCATTATTTCAGATATCAATGACCTCTACTCCCATGACATTTGAACTCCCATCACCCCAGCCCAATTTTTAGGTTATTTAAACAATTACTTCTATATCCCCGTGCTTCTGCTCATGTCTGAAGCACCTTTCTCTCCTTCCATCTCCACCATCGAATCTATATGTATCCTTTATGCCATACTTGGAAATCAACTTCTTTGGAAAGTCTTTTTCTATCACTATGTCTCCAGCACAAGCTTAGCATTTGTTTCATTCTCTTTTATGGAAATGGAATGGAAATGTATGAGTAAACATTATATAGTTATGATGCATCTTTTAGTAGTTGTTAAGCTACTTTCTTATGTAATAGGGCCATATACCATTATGTATGTTCCATGTCCAAAATGTATTGCATATATCAGGTGCATGTTTGTTTAATGAATAAATACGAAGATTAAAATTTTGTAAGAGATCACTTAGAATTTGTCACATTAAGAAATAATCATTTACTTTATGAAGAAGTCAATTGCAAAGTGTTTTTCATTTGTTAACTTGTTCGTTTTCACCTTGAAATACCCTAAGGAAAATTTCATTATATATTGGAACATAGTTTATTTACAGTCTACTTTCAGGATATCTGTATCAGCATGATTGGTACCTCAATATTGTCACTTTTACAAAAGGACTTCTGTAATTCATGTTATCAGTGAACTTGATTACAGAAATCGGGTACTTTACTTTGCTTTATTTCTCTTTTCCTTCAGCAATTTGCACCAATGGGAAATGCCACATTTTTTATCTTGCTCATTTTTAGCCTTAGTTCCCTTATCAGTAAAATAATTCTATTAGATCAGATGATTTCCAATGTTCCATTTAAATCCTAATATGTGTCAGTGATGGGCATTTGCATAAGATCTCTGTAAGCAATCACTGATTTTGGATATTATTTTCCCCATTTACATTTGCCAACTGCATTTAAATTTCAGTTCTTCATTTAATGGAAATACTGTTAAATTGTTTCAGCTCTTCCAAGATAGTGGTGCCTTTCACTTTTGGAGACTTAACTTAGGATATGCATGAAATTTCCACAGTTGTAAAGCTGAGCCAGTGATCCATTCTTTGCCTCTAACTAGTTCTTGATAAGAATTTGTGAATTCAAATTCACAAATTTGTGAATAAGAATTTGTGGTCAATTCATACTTTTCCTTTCCCTTGAATTCCCAATGTGATTTTCCATTTTCTGCCTTTACATGGAAAGTGACTGTTGATAAAAATGTGATTTGACTCTAGAACATTATTTTTATTTTCCCCTATACCTTTTCTCATTATATATTCCAATTTTCTCTTATATCTCATCCACACTCACATAATTAGCTCTAGTTGATTTGCTAGGCTAGAACATTTCCCTTCTATGTCTCAGCATTTTTGAAGAACCTTTCCTCTCTTCCTCCTATTCTTCTTCATCATTATTATTATCACCATTATATCAATAGTAATAATAAAATCAATAGCAATATATCATTATTGAGTGTTATTAGTCAATGCCCCTTATGTGTCAGGAATCATTCTAGGTGTTTTTGTAATGTTTACTGGCTAATTACTACAATGACATGATGAGGTATATATTATTAAATCCAATTTATGCATAAGAAAACTGAGAATCAGAAAGATTAAGTGACTTATCCAAGATTTTCTTGACAGGAAGTAGAAAAATCTGAATGTGACTTCAAACCACATTTTACAGTTTCATCCTCCCACTGAACAGATCTAGTTAAAAAAAAAAAAACAAACTCATGCATATTGAGGCTTTCCAGGTGAATATTTGCCTATAAGTCTACATGGGCTTTTAAGTCTGAGTCTAAAATCATGAAATTGGGATATAAGGAAAGAAACAATTTATTAAGCTTTATGGATCTAAATTTGAGTCTCAGTCCACGACAGCACTATCTAGCCTCATACTCCTCGCAATTCAGTGAATCTCTCTGGGTTCAGTGTTTTTTCTTCTTTCAAAGAGAAAAACATTGCTTACCGTGCATGGGTTTTGTAAAGACGATAGCTGTTACTGTTATTTTAGTATAAAATTTTAATCTAAGAAAGCACTAGAAGAAGCTAGAAAACCATGTGGACTTAAAAAAAAAGTATATAGGTTTTAAAACAGATCGAATTTAATTACTTCCCCCCCAAAATAGTTCAACTACTCTTTTAAATAATGATTTTTTTGAATTATTATATAATTTCAATACATACTAAAAAGTCAATTAAGAGACTTCCAATCTGGACAAGATGGTATAAAATCCTTTTACCCTGCATCTCTCCTCTAAAGACAACTATATACCCCAGAAAGGGTACAAGACAAAAAGCAAACAACTATGAAAGGTTGTAAGAAGAAGGTCAGCTGGTTTAGGACACCAGGACTGGAGAAACAAGCACAACTGTGGCAGTGTGTTTTGTTTTGTGACCCTCACCCGATAGAAGAAGGCTACCCAGATCCAGCATTTCCCAAATCCTAACCTAGCAACAGAAAGCAGGTCATTCTTCCCCAAAGAGAAGTCCCTCTGACAACATCAGGGGAGCCTGACACCACCAGAAAGGGGGATCATTTTGGGAGCACTGCCAGAAACAAAAAGCCAGGGGATGCTCTCTCATTCCCCACCAGGCCTGGCACTCCACTCATCCTCCAAAGAGATACCAAAATAGGCAGGCAGAGCCGGCAGAAGAGACAAGATAGGGCAGGTGGCCTGGTCCAGGAAGCCTCTTAGTCCCTACATGACTAAGTCTCTCCTACCCTGCCCAGAGTTACCAGAAGGTCAGGCAGAACCCACACAAGGAACAAAGTCAGAGCAAGCAGCCTGGTCCAGGCAGGCTTTTCATCTCAGTGGGATACAAATTATCTCTCCCTGCCAAAAGACACTGGTTTAAGCAGGTGGGGCAAGGGACTCAGCTACAACAAGAAGCTCAGTCTGAGAAACACCTATGTCCCTGTAAGCAAAAGACTCTTCTCTCCCACCCAGAAACACCATGGAAGAAAGGCACTGGTAGGGGAATCTCATTACACCCTCACCCACTGAGAGATACCTGGCAGTCAGGCCTAGGGAAATCCCTTATACACCCTGAGGCAGCACCAGCAGGGAACAGTTGGAGCCACAATAACAACAGCTAAACCAGGCAGGTCAAGGTAATACCAAAAGACCCTGATAATTAAACTGGCGTTGGTATTACAGCTACAAATGTAGGCCAAGACCTGCGTGCTAAATCTGACTGCTAAAAATTTTTTTAAAGTTAAATAGGACCCAGATTCTCCTAACATAATACAAAATGTCCAGGATACAAAACAAAAACAAAAACAAAAACAAAAAAACCATCATAGCAAGAACCAAGAAAAGACAACTTAAATTTTAAAAAAGCAATGAACTGATGCCAATATCAAAATGAATCATATGCTGGAAATAGATGACAAGACTTTTAAAGCAGCTGTCATAAAAATATTTTGATAAATAATTACAAAATCTCTTGAAACAAATTAAAAATATAGAAAATCTCAGCAAAGAAACAGAAGTTATAAAAATGAACCAAACTAAAATTATAAAAATGAAAATTACCATAACAGGAAAAAAAAAAGGTCTTGGATGGGCTCAACTGTAGTGTAGAGATGACAGAAGAATGCATTGGTGAACAATATAATTGATGCAATCTGAAAAATAATGAGAAAATAGGCAGAAAACAACAACAACAACAAAAATGAGCAAAGACTCAATATTTGTATTATTCAAGTCCCAGAAGAAGAGGAGAAAGAAATTGGGACTAAAAGAGGATTTAAAAAAATAATGATTGAAAACTTCATAAATTTGGTAAAAGACAAACCCACAAAGAAGTTGAGCAAATTCCATACAAAGAAATCCATGTTAAGACACATCACAATTAAACTTCTGAAAACTAAAGAGAGAGAAAAAATTATATTGAAAGCAGCCAAAATAAATGACACCCTACCTAAAGGGACAGTTTGCATTGTAATGAATTTCTCATTTTAAACTGTGGAGGCCAGAGGCAAGGTCACACTATTTTCCAAGTGATGAAAGAAAAGAACAAAGGAAAAAATCTTCAGCATCTAGGACTAAAAAATAATTTTTAAACTTGACACAAAAAGTATAATCCATAATGGGGAAAATTGATATAGATATATTGAACCTCATCAAAATTAAAATACTTTGCTTGGTGAAATCTCATATAAAGAGAATAAAAAGACTACCTACAGTCTGGGAGAAAATATTTGAAAACCATATACCAGACAAAGGACTAGTGCCTCAGATATATAAATAACTCTCAAAACTGAACATTAAAAAAATTCCAATTAGAAAACTGGCTAAATATATGACCAGATATTTTACTCAAGAGGATATATAGATGGCAAATATGCATATGAAATGATATTTAGCATCATTAGTCATTAAAGAAATGTAAATTAAAACTACAATGACATATCACTAAATTCTTATAAGAATGGCTAAAATTTAAAAAAAAATTAGTGACAACAACAAATGCTGATAAGGACGTAGAGAAACTGGACCATACATTGCTGACAGGAATGTAAAATGGTACAGAAACTCTGGAAAACAATTTGGTGGCAGTTTTTAGAAAACTAAATAACCAGCTACCATACATGTCAGAAATCGAACTTCTGGGCTTTTATCCCATCAAAATAAAAATTATGTTCACACAAAGACCTGTACACAGTCGTTTTTGGCAGCTTTATTTTCAATAGTCAAAAGATTGGTTAAGCAAAGTGTGGTACATCTGTAACAGACTACTACTCAACAATAAAAAAGAATAAACTATCCATACTTGGAACTTGGAACAATCTTCAAAGAATTATGCTGAGTAAAAAAACCCCCAAACTTATATACTGTATGATTCCATTTATATAACATTTTCAAAATTACAACATTTAGAAGTGGAGGAGAGATTAATGGTTGCTAGGGATTAGAGATGGGCATGGGAGTGAACACAATAGAGGGTTTAGTCATAAAGGGAAACCTGAGGGATCCTTGTGGTATTGCAATTCTTTAATATCTTAACTGCAGTGGTAGATACATGAACCAATAAAGTGACAAAACTGTGTAGGAGTTAATGCACGTGCACACACACACACACACACACACAAATGAAAGTAAGTAAAACAATGGGAGAACTATAAATAAAAGTTTTGGATTCTGTCAGTGTCAATATCCTGTTTGGGATATTGTACTATAGTTTGCAAAGTCCTACTATGGGAAGAAATTGGGCAAAGTGTTCAAGGGTTCTCTCTGTATTCTTTGTCATCTCAATTTTTAAAAATGATTAAAACTACAAAATATAAGTCCATTAGTCCAAAATTCTTATAGTGAAAAGCACTCTGGGTTGAAAATCATTGTTCACATAGTGCCATGGAAACACAACTCCATTTATTGTCTTATATGAGCAATGATGCCGGGGCTCACCTACAGTGTTGTGCGTGTGTGTGTGCTATTGGAGGGTCTTTTAGGAAAATTTTAAGATATCCTCAGTATATCTAAGCATTGAAAATTCTTCCTTCATTATGTTTATGATTCTGTCCTCTCTAATGTCAAGGCATTTAACTCAGAGAAGATTTACTGTATTAATATTATTGTTATTCTTGATATCCTTCTCTGAAATTTCCAACATTCGATTCTTTCTTATCTCATATATTTTCTCTCATACTTTTACCTCTATGTATTTTTATCTCTTATATTCAGGGAAATTTCTTCAAATTTATCTTTCAATCTTACTAAATTTTGGTTTTAGTTTCCAAGAAACCCTGCTTATTTTGTGATTACTTATTTTTCACTGTATGTTTTTTAATGGATGCAATACATTTTTTTACTCTCTCACTGAAGTTTTTTTTTTATTGAAATATAGTTGATGTCTCTGAAGACTTTAATTAGAATTTTGGTTTTCTGTTTCTTAGCTCCATTTATTTATTTATTTTTTCTGTTTCCTATCTTCTGGGTAAGGGTTTGGCACATGATCATTTTGTTGGAGAACCCTTAAGTGCAAGAATGGGAATGGGGGCACTAATGTCCATTATTTCTGCCCAAGTCATCCATAAAATGTTGTTTTATTTAAAACAATGAAGCAATCTTTAGTCACCCCATTTACATGGTAGAGCCCCGGATAGGCATGGGCAATCACCCCTGTGATTTCACATTTGACCCGACTTCTCACTCCTGCCTTCTGGAACCTGGTAGGCAGTTCAGCCAGCTCACTGGTTACAACACTTTTTGCTTGTCAACTAGACTGTGGCTTCTCATGTCATCAGTCAACACTGTTTCTACTGTTTTCTGTCTTCTAGAAATTTACTAACATTTCTCATTTTTTCATGGCCTCCATTTGATATTCTTTATTGTTGTGGTCTGTGCTATTTGTTTTGTTTTACTATTATTTCAATGTGCCAAGAGAAAAAAGAAATATGTATTTGTGTTGTCTGAAATTTTCAAACGTAAGTCACCATTAAAATATTCTCAACATAAAAATATAACTGTTGTACATTTTACTAGTAGTAATTTAAAAATCAATAAATATTTTTCTTTTCCTCCAGAAATATAATTGAAAACTAAAGCCATAATTATATTTGACAAGCTAACAAAGAATGGAATCATGGATTTCTTTCATCTTACAACTCATGCTGCACGTGACTTTAGCTACTAGCCTTTCACAATTAAAATAAGCCTTTGTAAAACAAGCCTTTCACAATTAAAACTAAGTAAATTCAGTGTCTTCCAAAGTATTTTGAAATTCTTATTATACTTTTGTTTATCTATAGGGAAGGATTTCCCCATATTATTTGTTACTGAGTCAATGCTAGGCATATTCAATCAATTAATATTTGTTATGATCCCAGGTATAATTTTAATGTCTAGTGACATGCAGCTTTGTGTTCTGTGAATCTTGGTTTTCTTTTTTTTTTTGCCAACTGTGAATCTCGATTTTCTAACGTCATCCTTCCCACCCCAAAATAATCAGTCTCCCTTCTAACCTTGTCATAAGTTTCACTGACAGTAAAGTCACTCATCTCAGTGGAGCAGAAATAAAAGCAGAATCATTGTTTGGAACTACTGAATCATTGTTTGGAACTACTGACACATTGTACATTTATTTTATTTAGTTCAAGAACCAAAACATCCAAGTCATCTTAACCATGCCAATAATAGTAAAATATCTTCTGAGCCCTTCAATCTCTTAACAGCTACAAAACTTCAATTATGCACCTATTTCTTCCTGCCTGACATCCTATTTCTCAGTGAGGCCATTTTGTGTAACTCTGTGTTCCTTATTAGAAGACTGGAACAAAGGCAATGATGAAAATAATCACCATGGAAAACACTTAAAACACAGGAAAAAAAGCAATCATGAACACTCCTAAGTTATCCACTTTCTGTGAAGATTTCTGTGAAGATAAAATATTATTTATCATTTGGAGGCCACTGTTAAAGATTCAATTAGTAGTGAAGGAAGAGAGGAACAGAAAGTTTGTGTTAAGCCAGCTTGACTTGGAATAAGTAAACATTGACCCTGTGGCTTTCTCTTGTTTCTCTGTATAGCTGCAAAAAAAAGAGATAAGGTTCTCAGAATTTAAAAGAAGGCCTAAGTCAGAGCAGTAAACTAATGTAATTGTGTAGTTATAAAACCATCATGAAAGTTTAACTTTCTCACAGTCAGGCTTGGACCAGGCAATGGTTTACTTCCCATGGTATAAACAATAGAAACATAAAATTCAAATTTAATTTTTGTTTATCTTACCTGTAGACCTTGAAGATTGAAGGAGGAAGCACGGTAGGGTAGGGAAACTGTCTAGATTGTTCTAACATTTTTCAAAATTATTCTCCTTTATCAACTAGAACAACTGAATGAGCAATGGTTACTCTCCGTGTTACTCCCATTGTTCTATCTAGAAATATTCTTGCTCAGATAATAATTAGGGTAGAGCTCCTTGTTTTAGTACAAATGAAGTTTTACTCAAAGAGGCCAACTACTATAATAAACAATCCTAAAGTATCAGGGGCTGAACAAAAATGAACGTTTATTTCTGGCTAATATCACAGTCCAAATCAAGGACCTTTGCTCTACAGTGTCATTCACTGGATCCATTTTCCTTCCTTCCTTCCTTCCTTCCTTCCTTCCTTCCTTCCTTCCTCCCTCCCACCCACCCTCTCTCCCTTCCTTCTTTCCTTTCCTTCTCAAATAGACCTTTGAAACTGGTCTGGGAAAGTAGCTGTTTTGATCACTGACAAATATTAAGCTTTATTTGCTTAATATTGCTATCTGATAATCAGGCTAGTCAAAATTCTGGCCCTGTAACAAAATGCCTATGCTTCTAAAAAATCTTTTTCTAGGCTGTATTTTCATTGTTCCTTATCTTAAAGAAGCCATGATCATGCACGATCATTAAGATATCCTGTTTTCTAAGATTAAGAGCTTTCCCACTTCACTAAAAAAAAAAAAAAGGGAGGGAGGGAAGGAGGGGAACCAGTCCTGAGCTGGCTTTGTGGGCTTGTGACCTTTGTGGTTGCAGAAGTTTCCTTACTCACAAGGGTACCATGTTTGGTTCTGATATCAGCAACCTGAAATACTTAAAAACTGTATTTTTAAAAATTATGTTTTGTAAGTTAAGTCTAAGGGACAGTGGAGCATGCGCATGAAGAGAAGTTTTATGGGCGTTAAGTGTGTCCACCTCCTTTCCCTGCAGTTCAAGGCTGTTCAAGCAGTGTTCACAGTGCTTGGTGAGCACAAAATTCCCATTAGCTTTTCTGATTTATTGGGCTCTGCACTTCTTAGGACTTCTGCATCCTTACTGGATCCTCTAATTCTTGCTAGCAAATGAAGAAGGAAGGACATGGTGGAGAATTGGGAATTTTTAAATTTAATTGTATTCAATTTAATTTAAATTAATTTAATTTTATTATTTTATTTAAGGGTCCATCTCTCAAAGTGGCATATATCACCTCTGTCACTGTCATGTGGCACTACAACTTGCTTTATCATGAGATTTAGTATAAAATATTTCTTTGATGACTTCTACCCAAAGCAGTTTAGCTTTTCAAAGTAATTGGTCCTAATTAAGAGTGTCACACCATGGAAATCATAGGCTCCAGTGATGGCTCTGGTGCTGCCTTCCCTTTATACATTCTCCCTAAAGTGTTTTCCTTCTCAATAGCATATTACTGCTATTTTTAAAGAATGTCTATTATATCACCCAGTCCCAAATCTCTTTTTCTACCTTTGTTGTGACTAATCTTACTTCTAAAAGGAACACAGTTATTTGAATTACATGAGAATTGAATTACTATAGTTGAATCAGGGTTAGGAGAAAAAAGGAACAAATATAAATGTAAGTGTATATGTACCAACTCAGAGTTAAATCTAGTATCCATAACATATTTTTCTCAAAATCATCTCTTTTCTTTATGTTAAAAGCAGTTGTTTTGAATTCTGTTATAATGTAGCCTGCCAACCCAATGCAGAGATTTTTCTTAAAGCGATTTCACTTGGTACCCCGCCAAAACAAAAAATCTACATTTTTCTCATTTTTTAATTAGTAGCAGCACAATTGTTTCTTAGATTTTGAGAGGCATGTTCAGAAAATACAGTGTGGTTCAATGAGAGAAAATCACATTTTTATTCTTCCTCAGACAACTTTGATTTAGTTCAACTATTTCTGAAAGAATGAAAGTTCTGCTTGAATGCCCAATGCTGATTTCCACCATGCTTCATTTTTTTGTTCCTTATTAATAGGAGAATCTGGAGAAAGGAAGAGGGTTCACATTTGAAAAAGGAAGGAGAAAATAGGAGAAGCAATTCTATTTTTATTTTCCCTCACCTCACCTGTGTGGGGAATAATGATGGGAACTCTGTAAGATAAACTCACCAAGCACAGTTTCTGGTAATGCTTAAAACATACCTGTAGGAGAAGGAAGAAAGAAATCCCTCAGGTGCAGGTGACTTTGATGTTTGTTTATCAAGAAATTTTAATAACATAAAACAACAAAAAAAAGAATTTTTATTTGTATTAGAATAAGTCAATTATGTACTTGAGTATTAGTCAACTTTCCCTAATTTATACAATGATAGTTAAGTAACCCTAACATCTTAGTAGCATATATGACATTGTGTTTTATGTCTGTGGCTGTCATGTGCTTTGCCTCTACTCTACATGCCATCACCTTCCAGAACACAGGCTGAAGGAAGAGCCCCATTTGGGATGTGCTATTCTCATGGCAATGGTAAAAGAGCAACATAGTTGATGGGGACAGACAACAGCTCGTAAAGCTTCATTTAAGATAGGTTTGTAGGACTTCTGGTTTTATTGGCTGAAATAAGTCACATGGTCACACTTGACATTGGAGAGAGGAAGTATATTTCACCTACAGGGAGGTAATGTAAGTCACATAGCAATGTGCCAAAGTACGTAAACCTCCAATACAAAAGAAGAGAGAAGAGCAAGTGATTTGAAATCATAATGCAATCTGCCATACATGTTGACACACTTTCTAGTAGGAAGAAAGCTATTATTTTTCTTTCTTAAAAAACTGAGCTCTTCAAATTACATCTTCTATGTTGTAAAAGTTATAGAAATCAGAGTAGAAACATTTTAATACTGTAATGTTTTGGGTAATTGCAAAGTTAAGGAGATAATATAAAAATTCAGAGGAAGCTAAAGGATTCATTAATACCATATTTCTTTTTTCTACTAAGAGAGGAAAACACTTTAATCAGAGAATACTAGTTTTTTACTTCAAGTATATTCTGTTTTTCTTTAGGAATCAACTACTATTTTATTGCATGTGGCTATGTGCCCGATTAGGCAACAATATTTCTCAGGTCCCCTTGAGGCCAAGATGGTCAATTAGACTTAAGTGAGAGTTGACGGATGGCACTTCTGAGAAAACTTCTTTGGAACAGAGAGTTAATGTGCACCGTTTTACCACCACTTTCTTCCATTTCCTTCTTCCTGTCTAGATCTTAAACCCAATGGTTGATGAGCTATAGTTATTTGCACGTTGGCCTTGAAGATGGAAGCTGAGTGCTGAGAATGTTGGAGCCAAACATTAAAGGTGTTTGCATCCTTGGTGGCAATATGCAGGCTTCCCATCAGTCCTGGACTGCTTAACTCTCTACTTCTTTTGTGAGACGGTGATATAAACTTCAATTTTGTTTGCATCACTATGATTTTCTATTTCTCTTACAAGCAGTTGGGCACAATTATTGTGTAGTGCAACGCTTACATAGGAATATTAACTAAAAATTGAGGAAATCCCATTGCAGCTTTTCTAACAGAGATCTGTGTGGATGTTTAGCTGGGAATATGATGATGCAGAATAAGATGCCAAAGAGAACAAAGCAAGATTATGATGCCCAAGACCAGGAAGAAGACTGAACAGTGCTAGTATTCAGCCAAATGAGTAAAGCCAAAGAAATGGTATTGTATCAAATAAGATTATGACTTCACAAAGCTTAAACATTTAGTTATAATAATAGATATGGATATATGTCTTTGAGTATATATTGATACACACACATTCACAAATTAAAAAATTGCATATTTTTGTGTATAGGTAGTGTCAAATCAAGTAGGCTCCTCAGTGATACTTAAACTGGGACACCATAGAACTATGAGCTCTTAGTTAAGTAGATTGATGTGTTCCCTCTTATAGGCCACTTGGCACCAATGCTGGCCACTTGCTTTGCTTCTATAGACTTCGCAACAACAGCTATTCCCACACAATGAAAACTTTTCAAATGTTTCTATTGGCAACTGGATTGTGGCTTGTGAACAACTAGTGCCCCAGTTGTCATTTTTTTAAATTTATCATTTCAACATTTTTTTCCTCTGTTAGTTCCTATTAGATGTAGGACCAGAAAAAAAAATAATAGAACTTATCACTCAATTCTGCAGAATCTCTGTTCCAAGTAACATGGATCCTTTCCAAACGGTGGGCTAAGTAGGCACACCTAAGTATTTCTTAATGCCTATGATGTGCTGTCTTTGTCTACACCCTGATTTTGTCCTCTCTCATTTATTCATTGTCACTTGAAGACAGCAAATCTAAGAGCTCTCTTGGCTCCTGAAAGTTTTAACTTTTGCAATCTGCCAGAGCAGGTATCTATAATTTAATACGGATTAAGAAAAAGAGTAAGAAAGAAATGTTCTCAAATGGTTATGTGAGGAAATATCATTAATACACAGGGATAATTTATAATCTAAAGCAGGTGCAATCAGCACACATTAACCAACAGGTCTACATAGGATGTAGACAACCAATTATACAATTTAAAAATATTTTTGATTAATTATTATTACAGTTAGAGAGGATTTGTGGTAAATTCCTGCTTTAGTTTCCAAAGTCAGAGAAAGACTTCAGGTTCCAGTGAGGAACTCAAAATATGTGGTTGAAGTAAAGAGAGTATCATTAGTGTATGTGGGTTGGAACATGAAGAAAGAGGAGGAGGAGAAAGAAGAGTGTGTGTAAAGTTGCATTTCAAGCAGAGAGGATGAACTGAACAAATGTTGGAGATAAGCAAGGGAAAGCTGGCTAAAGACCACAGAATAATAAAGCAGCTAGACATTATCAGCTGGCTAGTGGCCTACAGACTAGCATGTTTCAGCTACTTGAATATTTGCATCAGTTTCTATTGACTGGAATCAGAAATTCACACTTAGATATTTCTAAGTGAAAATGAACTAACACTACCTTAATGTCCTAATTATGTGGAGATGTTTAGGGAACACCTTGCTTTTGTAGTGCATTTTGCTGCTTTTATTCTAATAACTAAATATGTACTATTTTTGTATAATTGCCAAACAGTGGTAGATTAAAATTATTAAATAATTCTTCAAATGAATAGCTTGTCAATTAGTCAATAAAATGTTTTAACTCTTTTTTAATATAAAGGAGCTAATGCTTTCTTACCACTTATATTCCTTTTTCTCCTGGGAAAACAGAGTAATTATGATTTTTTTCTACTTCAGAATCTGTCTCTTAGAAGTGTATCAATTGCATTCAAGTTCTTACTGTTTAATGTGTCCATTTTAAGTTATTTTCTCTATTTACCTTGCTGATGCTACCTAGTACAGAATAGGTAGCTATCTTGTTGAAATAGAAATGTCCACACATTTCTAAAAATTTCTAAAAATGTAGACACATTTTTCCTTTCAGAAATGATTTCAAGCCTGATTAAGAAAGAAAAAGGTAAAGCCAGCAAAGCACTTGTCATTTTTCTGTAAGTACTGTACTTGTTTCTTTCAGGCATTTGGGAAAGAACTGAATATATATTATTTGATTTACTTTACTGTCTGTTGGAGTAAATTTGGTTTTGTGTATTTTAAACAGAGAGACTGAAATGACTTGATAAATAATATCCATCAAAACAACTTGGAAACCACTTAAGATGTTGGTCTTTATATGAAGTCAAGATAGCTTTTCCATCCAAGTTGCTTGAGTGCTTCTGTTAAAAGTATGTAGAAGGAAGGAGCAAAGCAAAAGCAAAGCAAAGAAGTAGAAAGGTTTAAGTTGGAAATATGACTTTAAATATTGTTAGTGCCTTTCAAAACAGATACCTCAACCAGTAAGTTTCTATTTGATAGTAACAGATGTCAACCTTTGGTCTGAAGTTAAAGCACTGTTGAAAAGCTCCATTGGCTAAATATGAAATTCCATTTGAAATAAACTTGTACATGTTATAATTGATTCAAACTGTTTGCTCAGAGGAGATGCTCAATTTATGTACATTGGATTTCTTTATTACCATTCAGAAGAGTAATTAGGACTGTTACTCTTATTATTCAGCTTTAGAATATCAGTGAATCAGCTTTGAAATATACCATGGCAAATCTTTAACAGCGAGCAACACTGATTAATAAGGAAGGAAAGGAATGGATATTGCCCCAGTAAAAGAAAAGGAAAATTTAGGAAGTTGGCAGAGAATTATCCAACTTGAAATTTGTCCAGGAAACAGCACCTGACACCCACATCCTCCTTTGGCAATATGTTCTCTGCTCTTTTATCAATAATGGCCATGAACAGCTGTAACATTAGTTTTGTAGCTAAGTGATGAGAAGAGGATCGTTGAGACAGTGCACTGAATTCTACTCCCAAACTCCCTAATTATTTTTTTTATGAAAATATCTCATTTCTCAACATTAGCCTATTTCGTGGAGGTCTGTGGGACTTAACTCATGTAATTGTTAAATTTTCTGCCCAGGCCCAGTAAATTAGACTGACTTGACTAATCCATATGTCTCAATAGTAATGATCATGTCTGATAAGAAGAATATGTATGATCAGGATTAGAGGGGACAAGGAAGTGAAAAGAAACTCAATCCTTTAGATTGAATCAGAGTAGAGCTTAAAGACAAACCACCACTGTCTCTACAATCATCATCACAGCCACACCTCCCTTCAGAACAATTCTATTTTCAGTAGTGGCAGTTTATCTCAGTGTGTTCTCTCGCCTAAATAAGCTCCCCTCCTGGGCACAGTAATTCTCTAAATTTCCATCTTAAATCTTCGCTGAACTTTTGACCATGAGCAGAATGCTAGATGGTACACTAGATGATGGCCACTAGATGATGACCACTCGAACACCAACTTGATGGACAGCATGCTTTTCTTTGCAAGAGTAAGTGTGGTTAATTTTTGCACACTGAGAAAATCACATTTTAAACGTCTTGTCTGTAGGCCATTTATAGATAATTTGAGAATAAGCACATTTCTCTAAGGCTGAAGACTTAAATAAATGTTAAGAGTGTACAGACAACTCACATAACTGATAGATACTGCCCTGTGCAAGTAGAAATAGTCTCTACCCTTGATTATATCCCTTTCCACCCTACCTCCACTTTACCTCTCTTAACAAACAAAATATATAACTTATGAAAAAAGGAGGAAGAGTCAGTGAAGAAGTAAAAAAAATAATGAAGTTATTCCAGTAGCTTACCCAAAATAGATACTTGTTATCTCTAGGTTGATATTATCAATGGACATTTTTAAGTCTTTGTCCTATTTGAACTCACAGTAGCATTAGGTAGTATTAATTGTTCTCTTTCTTTTGAAATTCTCTTTTCCCTTGGCTTTCATGAACAATATAGTCTTCTGCTGTACCACAACACCTATCTTTTTGACCCATTTATGTTAGTATTTACTAATTTCTCCTACTATTTTTAGATTTTAGATACTGGAAGTCCCCAAGATTTGGTCTTATTTCTCATTTTTCACTATACAATCTCTTCTTTGGCAATCACATTCACATCTGTGGTTTCATTTACTTTTAATCTCTTTATCCAGAGCTCACTTCTGAGTTATAGACTCTTCTCATCCTCTTCCTACATGGCAATTGCATTTGGATGTTTCAAAGGCAACTCAATCTCATCATGTCCAAAATCAAGCTTAGTGTTTTCCTTAAATATCATGCCCTCTCCTAGCATTCTCTGTTTTCATGAATGGGACCACCATCCATCAAGTTAAGCAAACTAGAAATTCAAAGGTTTCAATTTGTCCTTCTTTACTTTCATACCAAATAAATTTCCATGTTCTTCATTTATATTTTCTAAATATCTCTCCATCCCAAACACCACCACTGTGGTTAAAGTCTACCTCACCTGGACTGTTACAACAGATTTCATCTCATTTTCCCCTTCCCATCTTGATCACTTTGAATTTGTTCTCACACTGGGGTCAGGGTGATAGATTTGAAATACTGGGTTGGCCAAAAAGTTCGTTCAGGTTCTTCCATAACATCTTATGGAAAAACCTGAACGAACTTTTTGGCCAACCCAATATAAAGATATTTGTGTTATTCCTGAGCTAAAAATCTTCCAAAGATTGCCCATTGTTCTTGAAATAAATATGCATTCAAGGTTCAACCCATGACTCTCTCTCTAAGTAATTTTATACCATTCTTCACCTTTCATTCTATATTTCATCTATATTGGCTTCTTTAAGTCTAAAAATTCCACTTTGATCTTCCTACTCATGCCATTGCACCAGATCCACCCTGGAAAAATACCACTTTAAGCAAGTTACTGCCTTCTCATTCATGGTCTCAGCCCCATCTTCTCTCCTTGAGGTGAGCCTCATCAATCACACAGCCTAGAAATAGACACACTATAATGTCCATAACTCAGTTATTTCCCTTTTATCACAATTATTATAATTTTTAATGTGTCCCCAATTAGATGATGAGCTCCACAGAATAATATCCACATCTATTTGTATTCACTTGACTGATAATCCAGTGCCTGAAATATACATATTAGACACTCAAGAAGTGCTTTTAAATGTCTAAAGAAAAGACCTGGTTTTATTCTGTATATCATCAAGCTGAATTGCATCACTATACTTGCTCCATATCACCTCTGTTCTCCCACTTTTCCATGTCATAACTGTAATAGCATCTTTCTTCCAATGTTGCCTCAGTACCATTTATGATCTATGAGGGAACACAACACAAGGTTAAGGATATGGTTTCTAAAGAAGTCTGCATGTTTCAAATGACTTGTCTACTTTCCTAGCTTTGAGATATTTGGTAAGCTACTTAATTGCTCTGTGTTTTAGTTCCCTCATCTGAAAAAATGGGGATTAATAATATTGATTTATGAGATTATGTGAGGAGTAAAAAAACTGCCTATTTAAAGCCCTTAATGCATGCACAATACATATCAGCAAATGTTCTCAATCAGATTTTTCATGTATTGAAAAATCTGAGGGAACATACAAGGTGATGCTGGTTATAGATGCTTTATTTTTGAGGGATCAGTCAGTGCAGAGAGTTCTGTAGTAGAAATTTGGAATCTGTCCAAAAACCTGATTTATAAAACTGACTTTTCTCAGTAATGGTGCAGCTTTCATAAAATCTAAGGGGAATACAGGAAAAAGACACTATCCCAGATCTTCAGACACTTCTAAAGGGAAAAATGGCAAAATACTGGTCAGCAATTTGTCTTTGGCATAAATGCTTAAAGTCTAAGCAGATGTTTTTAGTTCTATCGTTGCCTTGGTATTGACTTACGGTAAAAACTGCTTAATCGGTTTCTATAAAGAACATAATTATTCCGGAGTTGATTTTTAAAGAGGATATTCATTTTGATAAGGATTATTACAGTTGCAGAATTTTCTACTTCAAGTCAATATGTTTCTGGAAATTATCACAAAGTTTAGAGATAACCAGAATAAAAAGCAATTTATATAACAGTTGAATTATAATAAAAGATGATAAGTATTTTACATTTTTATCTGGTAGTTCTGAAAATTATTTGCTTTCACAATTATCTTGATTTTTTGGGTATATTTTGAATTGGTTATCATATTTAGTTTGCTCTTGCACAGCATTATACACTGCAAACTGAACATAGAGATATATAGGAAAATACTTAATTTTTTTGTTCTAAATTTAAATGGAACATAAATCTACTGCAGTCATCAGTTGATTATACAATCTTCCTTTATGTTTTATAGCAGAATTATAGCTGGAAGGCAGCTTTAAGTGTCTTTCCCAGAGGTAGAGATGATACGAAAAATAAAATAATATGTGAACACTCTGACTGACTCCATTCGGTAAATTTGTCTCATCCCAAATACACTTCTAGGCACCGAAAAGTTATAGTTTTAAACAAGGGTATATAGACAAGAATGAAAATAATCTCAAACTGGGGAAATATTTTGAATGAATGTTAAAATATTCCTGTTGATTTACATCTATGCATATATAATAATTCCTAATAAACTGTATGAATGGCCAAGTAATGTGAACACTCAACTTCATTTTTAAGTGTGTATGCAAATTTAAAAACTGATATAATTTTAATTGAGCATATTGAAAACATTTGAAAAGATTATATTATTCCGAGTAGAGGATAGTGTTGGTAAAAATGTACATCATACAACTACTAAGGAAGAATTGAAAGTATATATTCAAGCATTTCAAATGTGAGCATGTTCTGAGCCAAACTTTTCCATTCTTAGAAATTTATATCGGGTATTTTTGTTAGTAGGAAAAATTTGTATAAGAAGGCTTATTTATTTTATTAATAACATTTTTATTACATAACACTTTTAGATTTTGTTTGAAAAGTTACAAAGATAGGGTTCCCATATACCCTACTTCCAGGTCTACTATTAACATCTTCCTTGGCCTGGAACATTTGTTGCCATTAATGAACCAATACTGGTGCACTGTGATTAACTAAAGTCTATACTTTATTCAGATATCCTTATTTTTTACGTAATGTCTCTCTTCTGTTCCAAAATTCCTTCCAAGTTACCACATTACATTTAGTCATCATGTCTCCTTAGGCTGTATCTCTTGGCTATGTGTTTCTCAGTCTTTCCTTATTTTTAATGGCTTTGGCAGTTTTGAGGTCCTGTGAAGGTATTTAGTAGAAAGATGTGAATTAAGATTTGTCTGATTTTTTTTTCATGATCAGACTAGAGTTATGTGTTTTTGAGAGGAAGACCACAGAGATAAAGTGCCATTTTCATTACAAGGGTATATGCTATCAGTGTAACTTATGACTATCAATGTTAAACGTGATCACCAAGATGAGGAACTGTCAGTCAGGTTTCTCTACTTTTCATACTGTACTTTTTGGAAGGAAGTCACCATGTGCAACTCACCTCCTCTAGGGCAGAGTACCTACATAAATTATTTGGAATCCTTCTGTATAAAAGATTTGTCTATTCTCTCCCATTCATTTATTTTTCTATAATTTACTTACATCAATATGGTCTCATGGAAGTTCTATTTTAATATTGTTTATAATGACACAATTTTGAAAGTACTTTAAATGTTCATCGTTAATTATTAGTTACAGTATGAAATTATATGCAATGAAGTAATATGTAGCATATCATATGTCAATATCAACATATATATTGACATGGAAATATATCCATATCCAAAAATGGCAAGATACTTATTTTTAGTATAGTTGAATTTTTATCGAATTAATTAATTAAATGAAAGTGTGTGAATGAATATGTGTGTATATATTTTTAAAAGTCTGAGATAAGAGAAAACCATAGGTTGAAAGGGATTATATCTAGATGTCTGGATTATGAAAGTGCTTTTTAATTTTCTATGTTATATAGTTCCAAATATTTTTGTTTGGATATTTTTCATACTGAATACTAATTCATTGTTTTTTTGTCTTTAAATATGGAATTCTGTTTTTAAGTGTGCATGATTATCCACCTCTGACTGCGTAGTTTTATTTTCTCTTCGTATAATAGATAGTGACAAGCAATCAGCTCATTCCATATCTCTTTAAATGGATCTACGCACCCACGGAATAGAAAGAGCTACCATTTGTTACATGTAATGAGTGCTATGTCCTTTGCGTGCATCCTCTGACTTCATGATGTAAAAAGCTGTAAGGGATGTATCATCATCACCATCTCCATTACTGAGAAGTTCCTGAGACTTCTAGAACTTGTGAAGAGTCCCACAGTTAGTAAATAGGAGTCGTGTTTTAAACAAAGACATGTTTAAATCCAAAGTTCATTTTCTTAATCATTATGTGATACGTAGGAACTTGCTCCTGTAAGTGTTATACAAACTACCTTCCACTCACCAATTTAATACCACCTGCTTTCTCTTACTTATATCCTCCCTGGATCTTTCTTCAATTTCTTGGCTTTAAGCCTTATGTCAAAATATTCTCCTTCAGTCTTCCCTTATTTGATAACTCATCCAAATGACTCATCATTGTTTTTTCCCTTAAATTTTATATGTATTTATGATGATGTACTGACTTTTGAATCCACAAACTTGTAGTTATGAATTGGACAATATCTCTAACAAGTTTGGGCAATACTAGGCCCATATCTTTATATGTCATGTTCATACAAGCAGTGTCTGTTGCATTGGTTAGCTGTATTTGTGATACATGTAGAGTTTTGCAATAGTTTTTAAGATTGATTCCATGGAAAGAGAAAATATAAGCCCCTGCTCTCAGAAAGACAAACATAGTTTTTAAAAAATGAGTTGCCCTTCAAGAAGAAATTCTGTTTTAATTAAAGGCTAATATGAGTTTGTCTGTGCATCTGAATATTTTAAAAAGTACATTAGAATCACAGACCTTGACACCTGGTACAGTTGGGGCAAGAGCAAAAGTATCAACTGGAGCTGCATTTTATAGTACTCTTTTATTTCAGTGCGTTTTTGCATTCATTTATTTTTCTATAATTTGATATCCTGAGGCCCTAGGAGATGTGTACCTCACTAATATTTAAGGATCCTATATTTACCTTATTTTTTTAAATATGTTTAAATTTTTAATGTTCTTCAGTGGTTGTGATATAAGTTTTAGGTAATTACAGGAAGTGATAAAACATGGCTATTATAGGAGATAGTTAAATTTCAAAAATAAAAATGGCAATCAATTAATTAAAATCATAGCAAAATAGATATTTTTTTAAAAGATCTCTGCTCCTTTTGGCCCTCTTTTTTTACTTTCCCCATTACAATAATCCAATTTTATATAACTCACAAATTGTATAACACAAAACAATATTATACCTAATTTTGAGATATTTATTCATTTTCCTAGCTAAAGAGGTTATAAGAATCTTTTATTACTGAAAATGCTACCTATTATGGGTTTGCTAACATTTTTATTCTGAACCCCATTCTTCAGGCTGTCAATGTTTTAAGGAGAGTAGGGGTATCTTAGGGTAATCTTTTATGTTATTGATTTATTATTTATAATAAATGTGGCTATCAATCAATCATATTCCTCTAATTATGCTTTTTGTGTAGACATTTTGATAGTTTTCAATACTTTGTGGAGAGGTTCTTTGAAAAATGTTAAACTGTTGTGAACAATAAAGAGTAACAATTAGGCAAAGTTCCTATTGATCCCATTTAAAATTCAATCAGTTAAAGAAATTTAAATGTGTATTAAATTTGGTAATGGGATGTTTATAAATGATACTCAACTTAGTAAAGAAATTTAACAACACAAAAACAAATAATGCAAAACATGAAGTCCTTTAGGACAAATGCATAATGACACTGAAATTATAACAATTATCCCTTCAAATTGTGCCAAGAAAATGGCAGAATCCAACCTTCCACGTGGCAGCAAGAAGCAGGTTAGTTGCACATTTAACATTATATAGAAAGCATGTTAATAAGTTAGTTGCAAAATGGTATGAGTAGCACATCAGAAGGCATTTAGTCAATCACTGTCAAACAATAAACTACTGTTGTTCAGAACTAAGCTAAGAATTTTGACATTCATCTCATTTAATCCTCATGACAACTAAGGGAGGTAAACAGTGCTATCTTCACTTTACAAATGGAAAAAAAAAAAAAACTATGTAAAAAATGGATAAAAGTATTAAGGAAATAGATGTAGGCAGATAACTTAAAGATAAAGACCCTCTTAGGCAAAGATTTCTAAACTAGTATAAAAGGAAGTATCTCTTTTTTTCAAACGTAGGAGATTTTACCATCAGAAATTTATATAGGTAAAAACCAGCAATTACTATTCAAGAGCAAGTCTTCCAAGAGGAAAAGATCACAAGCCTCTATGAAGTCTCCTGAAAAGTTATGTATTTCTACCTCCAGGCTAAGACTGTATGTGGTCACAAGATGTTTAAAAACAAATGAGTCACATCACTGAGTAAGAAGTTTCATTGATTACAAAATTTTTAATGCTCCAAAGCATGTCACTTTGGGCCCCTTCCTCAGCACCCACTGTCACATAATTGCTCTACTGAAGTTTTTCTGTGTGTGCTGTTACTTCAGGGAATGAAAACAAATGAAGTGGAAATGCACTGATGGCTCTGGTTAGTGAAGAGGTCAAATGAACTTCTGGCTCTGCACTTTGCAGCTACAGAAGGCAGTGGCTTCCACATCAAATAGTTCTGCTAAAGAGATCTACATCACAGGAAGTGAAAATATTTGACTCTTTGGGGATTCTAGGGCCAGAAAGAAATATAAATATTGTTTTCATCAATTATGTACAAATAACCTTACTGGTTTTAATAATCAGGAGAGTTAAGGAGGGAGTGATAGGTTTGGTGAAGATAAGCATACCCTTTAAAAGTGTATATGATTTTTCTAAGAATTACCATGTTTAGGATTGCCATATTTAGCAAATAAAACTACAAGATACCCAGCTAAATTAGAATTGCAGATAAACAATGATTTTTTTTTTTTTTTAGTATAAGTATGCCCAAAATATTGCATGGTATATACTGATATTTTTCAATTGTTTTTCATCTGAAATTCAAATCATCTGGGGATTCTATATTTTATTTGTCAACCCTACTAGAAAAAGTATCGACTAGAAGATATTTGGGAATATGGAAGATAAGACAGTCATTCAACAACTTTTCAGAAAGAAGAATTTATATATCAAAATACAGGTCTAATATATTAGCCCATGGGTTAACATTTTTCTGGGCCAAAGCACATTAGGCATGAAAGAAATGACAGTTCCCTGAACTAAGGGTGAGGTGGCTGTTCTCTTTCCAGTTCTGTGGAGGTAAATGCAGTGCTTTCTATAAATTATGTTGCCTTACTTGCTGGAGATACAAAGACCCACATATCACATCCATTTCATCTCCTGGGTTTTATAACCTTTATTACTGAGAGCCATTGGCCTGATCTTTACTTGGTTTTGACTACAGACTTCATTTTGATCAGTGTTTTTATGTATGCATAAGCTTTGTTTTGAAGGACTTCTAAGACTTACAAACTAAATAGGATTCCTGATTTTCTCTGTGTAGCTGTGTCATTTACATTTTATAATGTTGACAGATAAGAAAATGAACAAAAAGGGCAAGTTTTCAAAAAATTCAATGAACCTAGTAGCTTTAGACATTTAAGTTAATAAGAATGGGGCTCAAAATGTCACCCCAGCTAGAAATGAAATGACAAGGGCTATTCAGCCTCATGCTTACAAACTTATACCTATTTTCTAAATTTAAGAGCAAGACCCCACCTCTCACCTCCATGTTCTCATTGGTAAACTGGTATACAGTAGAGAAAGAATGTCAAAGCTCTGTACAGTCCATGGCATGTATGGGTTTCTCTGAAATACCTGCAATCACATGAGTTAGTGAGGCAGGACCCTAAGGTGGCTTGTTGCAACAATCTATATAGAGAACTCAAGTTTCATGCCTCAGAGACTGACAAAGCAATCCACCAATGGTCTGAAGAATGAGGTGCCGAACTGGAACTAAATTTCCCTGAATCCCTAGCAGCATGGATGAGTCAACTGTGTCCCCTCTAGTAAAGACCTCGGAAGATCTCTATCCTTGAGGGTTTTTTTTTTTACTGTATGATTCCATTTATGTAACATTTTCAAAATGACAAAATTACAGAAATAAGAGGACACATGAATGGTTGCCAGGGGTTAGGATGGTGAGGGGGAGGAAAGTTATCCTTCAGTTTTTGATTTTCACAATTGAATCATCATCTGCCCTGTTTTGAAGAGGCACTTTTACTTATAAATGGTATTAACGCTTGGGTTTTGTGTTCAAAGCCACAAAAATACCCTGTCAATTTTCTTTCATTTGTCATAGCCAAAGGTCGAAAATATTTTACCTTATGAATATTTTTGTCTTCCCCCCCAACCCATGGACCTCATATTTACATATGGATAGAGATAGATAGATAGATACACACACACGCGCATATGTGTTTATATATATATATATATATATATATATATATATATATATATATATATAAACTCTGAACTATATATCCAAAATATATTTTAAATCGACTTTAAATCCGGTAAAGAAAGTCTCTGTCCCAAATTATCCCTGATTTGTGGTGATGTCACACTGCTACACTAATCATTTTCAAATGATTTTGCTAAAATTTCTAAAATGATGCAGACCCTAATCTCATTTTGGGAATACCCTCCCTCCTCAAGGATCCAGAACTCACAGGAGAAGAGTAAATTTGTCACATTTTTGTTTGCCTCATTTGGTCGTTGTTTGCCTAGTAAGCTGCAAGTTGCTAGCAAGACTGCAAGGCTTTCCCTGGGCACCGTAGGTGCTCAATGAATAATTAATCATCAAATGAAGCTGCATCAGTTACCAGGAGGTTAGCCACCAGGCATCAACTGCTATCCTATGCTGGTCTGAGAGGAAAATAACAGACTGACATGAAATCGGGTGACTCCTAATGAAATTAGGAGCTTCCTTTAAAGAAAACAGGTCTGCTGTTGGAAGCATTCAATAACAATAATAATAATAGGAGAAAAAACATAATATCAGCATTTTTTTCAACTTTTCTAAAACTGAGTTGATAAAACCCACATACTTGTCATTCATGAATGCATTTTCAGACTTTATCACTTTCTCAACTTCCTTGATGCTCTTTTGGCAGTTTTATCCTTTCTTCCCCAACTGTAGAACCTTACAGTGCTGTAGCAGCTTTGAGTTACTGGGTCTTCCTGAGACATTGATAATTTCCGCCTAATACATTGAAGTGCTTTTGACTAGAAAAGGAAAATTGTGATGTGTTATCATCTTGTCTTTAAGCGATTTCATTTGCAAAATTCTCTTGGTGTACAACTTACTCTGATATTAAGTCCGACAACTTGAATACCACATTACAACCTGGAAAATCCTAAGATATTCTAAATTACAGCAGGGAGATCAAATAAAGGATACACATTTTTGCTAGTCTGTGAATAGGTCTGGAAGGAGGGAGAGGGAGGCAAATATAGAGAAATAATATAAGTGAGAAATTGTGTTCCTTGAATAAAATTGACATATTGGGCTTACTGTTGAAACTTAAAACGGACTGGAGATAAGAAAAGGCCAGGCAAAGGAAGACTGAAATCAGATAAGTCTCTTTATCACATAACCAGAAAATGTGGAAAGACAGAGGCAGAGATATTATTAAAAGAATATCGAAGAGTTGTCTGAAACATTTTATTACCCCAAAACTTTTGATTCTTTTGAGTACTTGGGTAGTCAACTGTATGAGTCACATCATGTCACCTGATATTCAGTGTCACAATCAGGCAGATTTTAATTTCCATTCAGGAAAAAAGAAGAATAAAATCCATATGAACCATTCAAAATTGTCTTCTCCTTTGATATATTTTTCTCCACCTCCCACTTTCAATACCCTCTCCCCATCTTTCTTCTTTTACGTGTTTACTTTTCTGAGGTGTCTTTTCTGTGGAAAGTCTGAAGGCAGGACCCTGGCTTTGGGATCCTTGACCTCTGAGTGTGCTGCTCCACTCTCTGTAACTCCTGGATTTCAACTGAAATCTTTTTCATCTTCTACTCCTTTTGTTCACAGTCCAGGCTAATATGCAGAGAAATGCTTGAATATGAGATTTCTCGTTCAGTTTTTACATTAAACTCAAAACTTTGTAGAAGTCATTTGAAACTTGCTCTTCATTGTCCCCATGACCCACAGTATTAACCAAACCAAAGGCAGATGAGGAACTGGTGAGATAAGCAGAGATTTTTCCTTAGAAATAATTTGTAAGAGCATTTGTCTCTCTCTTCCTCTTACCAAATATCTATCTTTAGAGAGTCTTAGAATTCACACATTATTTTCTTTAAGTAAGTGATAACAATATTATTATAAATTTAGGGCATATTGATATCTTTAAGTATAAAATAAACATTATCTTACTGAAGCAAGGGTTTAGAAGAGATGACCCCAACTTCTCTTTCTTTTCTTTTCTTTTTTTTTGATTACCTGCTTGCAAGCTAGATTTTAATCCAAAGGTAACAGGAGTGCATTGACAGTTTTTGGTTTTTTTTTTTTTTTTTGTGGTATGCGGGCCTCTCACTGTTGTGGCCTCTCCCGTTGCAGAGCGCTCCGGACACGCAGGCTCAGCGGCCATGGCTCACGGGCCCAGCCATTCCGCAGCATGTGGGATCTTCCCGGACCGGGGCACGAACCCGCGTCCCCTGAATTGGCAGGCGGACTCTCAACCACTGCGCCACCAGGGAAGCCCCTGTTATTTTTTTTTTTTTTTACAACTTTATCGAGATGAAATTGATATACAACCCACTGACCTATTTAAAATGTACAATTTGCTGAGTGTTTACATATGAATACACCCACGAAAGCATCACCACAATCAAGATAATGAATATTTCCATTATCCCTAAACTCTTCTCATGCTCCTTCTTAATCCATCTCCTTCCACCCCTGCCTCCCGGCAATCACCGATCAGCTTTCTGTCACTATAGGTGAGTTTGCATCTACTAGAGTTTTTGAGAGTCATCCATATTGCTGCAGGAATCAATAGTTTGTTGTTTATTTTTATCACAGGGTATTATTGTTTATCCTTTCACCTGTTCCTGGACATTTGGATTGATTCCAGTTTCTATTACAAATAAATTTCTGTGAACATTCATATGCAAACCTTTGGGTAGACATATACCTTCATGGGTGTGTAGTGGTTTCTTATTGTGGTGTTAAATGGAAACGCCCTGGTAACTAATGATGCGGAGCATCTTTTCATGTGCTCATTGGCCATTCTTCTGTTTTCTTTTATGACCAACTTCTCTCTTTTATGAGCTTTATTGAGGTTCAGTTTACTGTAACATTCACACATTTAAAGTATACAACGCAAGGATTTTTGGTATAGTCACAGTTGTGTGACCATCACCACAGTCAACCTTAGAATATTTTCATCAACCCCCAAATAAGTGAAATATTCTTCAGCTATAACATTCCAACCTTCCCCACCTCCAGCCCCACCACAAGGCAACCACGTATCTACTTTCTAACTATATTTGCCTATTCTGGACATTTCATGGAGATTGGATCCTATAATGCATGGTCTTTTGTGACTGATTTCTTTCACTCAGCTGATGTTTTTATGGTTCATCCATGTTGAAGCACACATCAGTCTTTCATTGTTTTTCATTTGTTAAACTGAGATAAAAATCCACATAACATAAAATTAACCATATTAAAGTGTTCAATTCAGTGTCCCTTAGTATATTCACAATGTTGTACAACCATCAATACTCTCTAATTCCAGACATTTCCATCACTCCAAAAAGAAACTCCTTGCCCTTTAGCAGTCACTCCCCAATCCCCTCAACCCCCAGTTTCTGATAACCACTAGCCTGCTTTCTGTCTGCATGGATTTGCCTATTTTGGATATTTCATATAAATGGAACAAGCATATATGGATTTTTCTATCTCTCCCTTCTTTTACTCAGCCTAATGTTTTCCAGGTTCATGCATGTGGCAGCATGTATCAGTACTTCACGCCTTTTTATAGCCAAATAATATTCCATTGTAGATAAATCACATTTGTTTATCCATTCAGCCAATAATGGACACTTGGGTAGTTTGCACTTTTTGGTTATTATGAATACTGCTGCTATGGACATTCATGTACAAGGTTTTGTTTGGACACCTTATTTTCAGCTTTACTGAGGTATAACTGACAAATAGAATTGTAAGATATTTAAAGTGCACATCATGATTATTTGATACACATATGAATTGCGAAAGGATTCCTCCTATCTAGTTAATTAATATATCCATCACTTCACATACTTATCTTTTTGTGTGTGTGAGAACATATAAGTTTTAGTCTCTTAAATTACTGTTCAACAATTTCACAATACAGTGTTGACTATCAACTACAGTCATCATGTAATTCATTAGCTCCTCATACCTTGTTCATCTTATGTTTGAAAGTTTGTACCCCTTTACCAAATTCCCTCTATTTCCCCCACAAACTAGTCCCTGTGAACTGCTTTTCTACCCTCTGTTTCTGTGATTTTTAATATTTATTTAGATTCCACAAAAGTGAGACCATGGACTACTTGTCTTTCTCTGTCTGGCTTATTTATTTGGCATAATGCCCTCCAGGTCCACTGACACTGTCTCAAACAAAATGATTTACTTTTCTCTCATGGTTGAATAATATTCCATTATATATATATATATATGTTCATTCATCCATTGTTGAACAATTAGGTTGCTTCTATTGTGAATAATGCCACAATGAATATGGGGGTGCAGGTATTTCTTCAATATCCTGATATCCTGTTTTCATTTCCTTTGGATATATACCCAGAAGTGGGGTAGCTAGATAATATGGTAGTTCTATTTTAAATTTTTTGAGAAACTGCCATACTGTTTTCCATAGTGGTTGCACCAATTTGCATCCCTACCAACAGTGCACAAGTGTTCCCTTTTCTCCAAATCCTTGCCAGCTCTGCTTATCAGCTGTCTATTTGATGACAGGCCTTCTAACAGGTGTGAGGTGATATCTCATTATGGTTTTGATTTGCATTATTAGTGATGTTGAGCATTTTTCATGAAGCTGTCGCCCATTTGTATGTCTTCTTTAGAAAAATGTCTATTCACTTCTTTTACTCATCTTTTAATTGGATTGATTTTTGGTTGCTATTGAGTTGTGTGAGTTCTTAATATATTTTGGATATTACCCACCTATCAGATAAATGATTTGCAAATATTTTCTCCCTTTCTGTAGGCTGTCTTTTCATTTTGTTGATGGTATATCCTTTGATGTACAGAAGCTTTTTAGTTTGATGTAATACCACATGTTGATTTTTGCTTTTGTTGCCTTTGCTTTAGGTGTAAAAAGAAAAAAAAAATCATTGCCAACACCAAAGCCAAGGTGCTTATCCCCTATTTTTTTCTAGAAGTTTTATAGTTTCAGGTCTTAAATTTAAGTCGTTAATCCAGTTTGAGTTGAGTTTTCAGTATAGTGTAATAAAGGGGTACAGTTGCATTCTTTTGTACTTGTCTATCCAGCTTTCCCAACACCATTTATTTAAGGACTATCCTTTCCTCACTGTATATTCTTGCTTCCTTTGTTGTAAATTAATTGACAATATATGTGTATTTCTGAGGCCTTGATTCTGTTCCATTGATCTATGGGTCAATATTTCCACAATGATCTTTGTTATTTCCATCCTTCTACTAAATTGGGCATTATTATTATTTTTGCCTAGATCCTTGATGTGTAGAGTTAGGTTGTTTATTTGAGCTCTTATTTTTTTTCTTAATGTTGGCATTTATCATGTAAATATACTTCTTAGATCTGTTTTTGCTGCATATCATAAATTTTATTGTATTTCCATTTTTATTTACTGCAAGTTTTTTTTTAGTTTCTCTTTTCGCATTCTTTGACCTACTGGTTGTTTAGTAGCATGTTGCTTAATCTCCACATATTAATTCATATTGTGAATTTTCCAGTTTTCTGTGTTTTTTTTTTTCTCCAGTTTTCTTATAACTGATTTCTAGTTTCATATCATGGTGGTTGGAAAAGTTGCTTAAATTCCAATCTTCTTAAATTTATCAAGATTTGTTTTGTGGCTTAACATATGATCTATTCTGGAGAAAGTTTTATGTGCACTTTAGAAGAATAGGTATTCTGCTGCAGTTGGATGGAATGTTCTGTAAATAAATATCTGTTAAACCCATCTGATCTAACATATAGTTTAAAACCAATGTTTCCTTATTGATTTTCTGTTTCTATGATCTAACCATTGTCAACCACTTTGTCTCTATTATATAACAATTGAGGTATCAAAGTCTTCCTCACTATTATTTCATTCTTGTCAATTTCTCTCTTAACTCACAACTCTCACGTTGTGCATTTTTTTCAGTCAGCAGCCTGTTGTACAGTAAACTTTTTAAGGTTTAAAATTAGTTTATATCACTATTTAGAAAATTGGATTATTCAGTTTTGTCATCTCAATAAATTTTTTTTTTTTTTTTTTTTTTTTTGCGTTACGTGGGCCTCTCACTGCTGTGGCCTCTCCCGTTGCGGAGCACAGCCTCCGGACGCGCAGGCCCAGCGGCCATGGCTCACGGGCCCAGCCGCTCCGCGGCATGTGGGATCCTCCCGGACCGGGGCACGAACCCGCGTCCCCTGCATCGGCAGGCGGACCCCCAACCACTGCGCCACCAGGGAAGCCCTGTCATCTCAATAAATTTAATTGTATGCATGTTAGCAGAGAAGTAACAAAAGTAAGGACGGAAAAGAAATAAAATCTTTATTGCTTTGGGACACTGCTGTTAATGACTAATTTCAGGTTTACAATTGCAAATCTCTGCAACACTCCACCAGACATGGACTGCATTGAAATAAGGATGCTCCACTGAAATAAGGATCAATTTTGAATTGTTTTCCCTGAAAGTCTGGTATTTAGCTCTGGAAATGAGTTTGGTCAGATCAAGGGCTAAGCCTAGGTGGACTGTTTCTGTTTAATGCCATGTCAGACACTCATGTTCAGAGTGCTGGCCACCCTCTTTCTCTTCTCTTTCTCTCTCTCTTTCATCTTTCCTGTTTCTGCTCCTTTTCTGTCTTTCTCTCACTCTGACTTTCTCTGCCTTTCAGTCTCTGTTTCAGCCCCTTACCTTCTTGTGTTTCCTCTTTCTATGTCTCATTCTCCCAGTCTCTTTGCTTCCTCTCTCTCTCCATCCCTCTATTTTTTGTCCTCCTCTTCTTGACCCCTGAATCCACAGAAGCCACACAAATTCCATAGCTGTAGCTCTGCCTCTACATTGTAACTTTCATTATTTTATTAGGAAACCAAACTGAGAGATGCCTAACGATCCCAGGAGAAGATTCTCCCAATTTAACATAAACTCTAAACAACATCTGAGAGGCAATTTCATAGGACCACAGTGGAGTGGGTACTGCAAAGCCATCGGTGCAGGGGCAGTTTAAAGGTAACATGCATTTTGGTTCCTCCTCTTTGCTTTTAGCACAGCCATGGGGTCCTGCAGGCATTTGCTCCTGGTACTGCTGGCTTCTCACTTTCATTTTTATTAAAAAACTAACAAGGAGCATTAAGCAGCTCCCTGCTTAATTTCCCATAGAAAAGCAATAGTTTCAAGCAGCCCACTGGTGGAGGGATATTGAAATGCAAAATGCACAGCTGTGCCAAATGTATGCAGCAGAGAAAAAAGGGTTTCATAATATGACAGGTTAATACCATGGGTTTTTATTTCATTTGCCACTGAAACAGCTAATCAGAGAGAACTGGACTGGCAGAAGGAGAGGTGAAACTGGGTAGTTCTTAAGAGACAAAGGATATTGCTTGTCAACGTTCTATGGTTTTAATATTATGCTAGTGAAAAGCTGAAGAATCCATCAAAAGTTACCCCCCTGGAGAGACTTGCCCTGACCTGCCATCACTTATCTGAGCCATCTAGAAGTTCCTACACAGAGACCCCTAGTGAGCCATAGTTCCACCCAGCCACGTGCACAGGCCCTACCTCTCCCAACCCATGAAAACAAAATTATATTAAGGCAAAACTAGAACAGATCACACAAAGGAAATCTGTAAAGCTTTATATTAGTCTGAACACTTGACCTCTCTTTAGCTTTGGGTAAATGGACACATAGTAATGTGAATGATTACAGAAAAGAGAATGCCTTAAGCACAGATTTCATGAAATCCCTGTACAAGCCAAGCAACACGTCAGATGACCAGCTTAGCCTAGCCCAGCATTATAGGAAAACACTCTCTTAATTATATTTGTAACAGATGTAGCTCTTAAACCAATCCTACTTCCTTAGGCCAGGTTGCCATAATAACCCTTCCTTCTCTTTAGTTCATAATATGTACATCCTAGTGAAAAGCCATATAATGAATAATGATGCTTTCAGATAGGAAACCTGGCAAAACCTCTCAAAGATATTTGAGATCTTAGGTAAAGGTGCAATTATGATGTTCATACCAGTCAGGTCTTTTTTTTCCTCCTAAAGAGCAAGGCTTTGTCAAGAGACAGGTCAAAAAATAACTATCAATGTCAGAACAAATATTGACAAATATGCTCTGAACTGTCTCTTTTGGAATTTTTCCCTTCACTTTAAATGAATTTTTCCTTGGCCCCTGGCCACATTCTAACATCACTATTCAAATCCTAGCATTCAATTTCTGAAGTCCAGATCCACTGTTGCCTAGTTGTCTTTAGAATACAACTATGAAGCTTTGACAGACGTATTCTAGTTTTCACACAGTAGAAGAAGGGTCAAAAAATTAAGGTGTGAAAGAGACCACAATCCATGTATCTGAAGAAAGCAAGGTACTAGAAGGATCCAAAGCAGTAGAAAGTTTGTCACAGAGTAAAGGGAGGAGACATTTTCCGTTCATTTGTTTACTTATAGCTCAGGGAACAATTTCCTTCCTTTCAAATTAAATCATTTTTACTCTGCTTCCCTAGACAAGCATCATGAAGGAATCATCTGAGGATCTGAATGATGTTTTCAACAATAAATTGAAGATGGCCACTTACCAATGACTACTTTCATACAGGTTCTTCCTCTGTTAGCTAAGGCAACAGAGGCTAGCTTTCCAAGATAGTAACAAAAATAAAATAAAGAAGAAGGAAAAGAAAGGTAAAAGGAAAATATATCAGTAGAAAAAACCATTAAAAGACTGATCTAAGGGGAAAGGCTATTATATTTCCAGAGGAGGGAGTAAATAGATCACTTGTAGTTTTGTTAAGGAGAAACATGCTATATGAATGACTCTGAAGTGATGCTTCCATTTATTCTGGTGAAATGGAGGTATGTGTGTATCATGCAGCACCTGAACACTGAACCCAGAACACACATGGATATTTGCTGTCATTTGGTGAGTGTCTACTGCATGTCAGGTATCATATTAAGTGTTTTGTAAAAAAAAAAAAAAAAAAAAATGAAATTCAAAGTCTTGTTCAATGTTTGAGATGACTTAGGTCAATAAGAATAGCTGGGGAATATTTGAATGTTCAGCCTTATATCTAAAATATGGTTACTGCAAAGTTACAGCTCTTCCTACTTCAATTTTCTTCTCTCCTAGTCCTTGCTATTGTCCCTTTGTTACTGACTGTTCCTCCATTCCTTCATTTGTAACAACACATAATCCACATGCTGTTGAAAGTCCTCAGTCCAACTCCAGACAGCACAGTTAAGTCTTTTTCCCCAGCTTTATTGGGGTATAATTGATGAATAAAATTGAGAATTTATTTTAAGTTCGGAGTATAAAAAATAAAGGTTTACAAAGAAATGTATTCCCATGTCTCCTTTCATCTTCTACTTCCCCCTTTCTCCTTTTTGTCAATAAATGTTAACAGGCTGACGGTGCCGATTCACATGCCTAAAGTATTCATTTATTTCTGCTGAAGAGCTACAACAATGAATACTTCCAAAGCTCAGCTTGTGTCTTTAATTTAAATAATAAATGCTACGAAATAAATAAATCACATTCTGATTCACTTCAGGTTAAAATGGCTCCAGCAACACAGAGGTATATCTGGACACTCTCAAAGTTCCTCTCCATTTCTAAATACACTAAGACTGAAAATAGCTTTATCTCCTTGAACACAGGTAAAAGAATGTTCATGATTAAACCCTACAATTTATTTACTTTTAATTATGTTTGTCTCTGCAGATTGCCTTTTCCTTACCTTTTCAATGCCTGACTCTGAAGGCATCCTGTGTTTTACAGGCCAAAGTGTCTTTATAAACTTACGTCAAGTGGGTTTTAGTTGTTCTCCTGACGAGAACGTATTCATCCAGAGAAAGCCAATAGGACAAGAGTAACTGAACTAGCAGCATTATAAGTGATTCCAGTTTGACAAAGTCAAAATAGAGAGCTTCTGTCACTTTACAGTCTGTATTTTAGTTTTATTTCTTCTGGCTTACCCTTATATATAAAAATGTAACATATAGGAAATAAAAGTCAGCATTTGGAAAAATCTAAAGTGATTGGCTTATTCTCTAGAGAAAAAAATATTGCCCTGTATTGTTGGAAATGACACCAATAATGATAGGGGAGCATATAGTATGCATTTTGTTATAACAGAGAAGACTTAAGTAAACACTTTGAAAACTAAACAGAAGCAGAAAGCTTTATTACACTTTTCTTCCTAATATACTTTATTTTTTTTTGCTATATTCTCCCAAATCAAAATCTAAATCTTAGTTCAAAAGTACAGTTTGGGGGCTTCCCTGGTGGCGCAGTGGTTGAGAGTCTGCCTGCCGATGCAGGGGACACGGGTTCATGCCCCAGTCCGGGAAGATCCCACATGCCGCAGAGCGGCTGGGCCCATGAGCCATGGCCGCTGAGCCTGCACGTCCGGAGCCTGTGCTCTGCAACGGGAGAGGCCACAACAGTGAGAGGCCCGCATACCGCAAAAAAAAAAAAAAAGTACAGTTTGATTTTTGATACACCCATGCTTCATTTTGTCCACTGGACACTTTCTCCTGTTCGTACACTTTATTTTCTCCTTCCCCCTCTTTCCCTTTCTTTTCTTCTTCTTCTTCTTCTTTTTTTTTTTTTTTGTAATTCTTTCAAGGTTGAGAGTTTTTCTAAGGGTGAATATCTGGGTACTCAGGTATAAGTTGGAGAGCATGCCTTTTCATACATCAGCCTTTGGAGATTTCAGGATTGAGGTTCAGGTCAGAACCTGGAATTAATTGGAAAAGACAAAAGAAGCTCTTTGGCAGATAAAATAATACTTGGAACACCCCGGAATGCACAATTTGGCCGAGCATCAAAGAAGTTATCAGTAGACTTGATGGACAGCTGTTGCTCAGTTCACTGTGGAAAAGAATCAAAGTGTGTAGTTTCACTGGTGAAGCTTATGAAAGGCCAGACTTCTCAACCAGGAGCTGATTGTTGAGGACCAACAGAACAGAGAGCAAGCCAACATGGTCTGAGTAGTTACACAGCTCCACTTCCTTTACATCAGAAAGTGTGTCCACCTTGAGGACCCTGGGAAAGCATTCAAACTGACCATAGGTAGTTTAAAAGGAACTGTCTATGACCTCCACAAATAGCAACCCCCATGTGCTTGTTTCTATCTATGTTTTTATAGTAGTTTGCTGTTGTTGCCTTCTCTTTTAGAAATGTAAGAATTCCTCTCCAGATAACTTCTTCATTTATAATGTTTAACATTTTTGCTTTTTTTCTACTATGAAAGTACTGGGCATTCCTCATAAAAACATAGCAAATACCAATGAAAAACACAAAAAGATAAAAGAAAATAGATACAATGGGCTAACACATGAACACAGCCACTGTTAAAAATATTAGTTGATGTTTTGGCTCACTCTTTGATATATTTTGGATAATTCTTCCCAAAAACATTGAGCTCTTTAAGTATTAGTTGACTTCATCTCAGGTAGAGAGTTCCTTTTACTTGCATTTCAGAAAAAGGAGGGAGATGCACAAGGCAGGAATTTCTATAAACTATCCATAGCCTCCATCAACCACCACATAATACAGAAAATAACTAAAGAGGAGCTATAGTTAGAGACAATGAAGGATTGCAGGTTTATTCAGCAGTGAAGAATAAGAGAACTAAAAGCAATGAAGATATATTGATTCAGAAGAAATATGGCTACCCATCCCACATTTCATGTTGCCTGCAGCTGTACTCAGCTTAGTTCACATGAAAGAGGTAGAAGCTAATAGTCATTTGTACCTCAAAAGCGTAAGTCTTTATAGTTCCAGAGGCATAAAACATCTCAATCACATATATGAAGAAGATGAGAAAGACGACTGCACTTCAATAGCTCTACAGAGTATTTGTGCAACATCTTCTGTCCCAGCAAACAAACAATAAAAGAGTTGTTGGTCCTAGGCTTGTGGGAGATTGGCAGGGAAGAGGGCACAGTTAAGACGGTATGAGGGATACATTCGAGCAACATATAATTATATTCATAAAATGTGTTCATTTGAGGCTTCAAAAATTTATTCATTTATACTTAGTGTGCTCTGTTTAAATATGTCTACTTCTTTCTCCACATTCACAAGATCTCTGCTCACATGTTATCTCCTCAGAGAATTGTTTCTTGAAATTCACAGCTTGCCACCACTAGGTACCCATCTACTATCATGTCACTTGATTTTAATTTCTTCATAGCACTTATCATTTGATATTATCTCATTCAATTGTTTACTTTTCTCTTACCTTTCCATAATAGATTATAAACCTAATGAGATCAAGGTAATTGTCATTGATCATTGTATTACTAAATATAGATTTTAAAATATTGCCTTCAACACAGTAGGTGTTTGATAAATACTTTTATAATATAACTTTAAATAAATTTAAAAAAAGAAACAAATTTGGCACATGTCAGATCTATAGTTTCACTGATTATTTTGTCTTCTTTATCTCTGTACTGAAAGCCATGTGTTTCCCCACTGTGATAATGGATTTGACTTTTAGTTCTATTCATCTCTTTTTCTGTTTAAATATTAAAGGTATTTTATTATATGCATACAATTTAAGAATTGATATATCTTCTTTCTCTAACTTATGATGCTTCTTGCCCTAAAGTCTTTTTTTTTTTTTAATTTTATATAGGAATACTAGCTTTATTTTGTTTTGGGTTATGTGAATATCTTTTCCCAACTTTTTTCTTTCAGCATTTTTATTTCAGATATCTCTTGTAAGAAGTTTTAACTGTTATAGCATTTTTGTCATTTATTTGGAATTTTTAATCCATTACATTTAGTGTAATCAATGAATTATATGGTGTTAAGTCAACTGTCTCACTATATACTATCTATTTGTCATACTTTCTCCATTTTCTTATCATCATTTTTGCTTTCTTCTGATTAATTATACATTCTTATTATCTTATGTTTTTTTCTATTAATGTGGTACTTTACATTCTCATTAGTTTTCATAGCTACATTATAAATTAAACATATTATTGATTTATTAATGGTTAATATAAATTAGTACATTTACCATTTCTAAGATAATGCAATAACCTTCAATAGCAACCTTCAAAGTTGCTATTATTGTTGTGGTGTTTGCCAGTATTTTTAAAATAAGTGCAAATGGCTAATCTCTTGATTTGTTATTACTTGTTCCTGAATCTTTGCTTCTTTCTGGCTTTATTATCTTTCTCTTTAAAACATTTCTTTAATTCAAGCTTATGGCTGACAAATAGTATATTTTTTAGTGTCTTTGTTTCGCCATATTTTTTTTAACATCTTTATTGGAGTATAATTGTTTTACAATGGTGTGTTAGTTTCTGCTTTATAACAAAGTGAATCAGCTATACATATACATCATATACATATATACCCATATCTCTTCCCTCTTGCGTCTCCCTCACACCCTCCCTATCCCACCCCTCTAGGTGGTCACAAAGCACCAAGCTGATCTCCCTGTGCTATGCAGCTTCTTCCCACTAGCTATCTATTTTATGTTTGGTAGTGTATATATGTCCATGCCACTCTCTCACTTCGTCCCAGCTTACCCTTCCTCTCCCCGTGCCCTCAAGTCCATTCTCTACATCTGCGTCTTTATTCCTGTCCTGCCCCTTGGTTCTGAAGAACCTAGGGGCAG